>NW_027041962.1:0-396795 GCF_035927965.1 Recurvomyces mirabilis | reverse complement strand
AACACGAATCTCCTATATATATAGATAAGCCCTTTCCTATATAGATAGTTCGTGTTTAACCTAAGTTACTAACCCGCTAAAAGGTCAAACCTTAGAGTAGTTACTTACCCGACCTATCGCTTGGAACTCACTCGTCTAACGAGCTCTAACCCCCTTGTACCGCAGGTGCATAACAGAGGGTGACCCTCTCCGTCGGAAGAGGCTGCCGAGGACACGGCCCGTTGTGCTGCACCATCCACTAATAATTGTGCGCATCTTTTACATTCCAAAGCATCATCAGGACTTAAGTAGTGGACCACTCTAGATGATTTGACCCTGAACGGTCGCCGTGGCGCATTCGTCAAATGTCAATCAGTCGACTAGATGGTATCATGGAGCTGGAAAATTGACAGAGGGTCTGTGTTTCCGCACTCCCAGTGCCCCTACATGAGCGCAGACAGGAAGTGTGCCATGGGACTCGAACCTTGGGCACTATTGTCAACTACGTGACGTACTGCAGTCACGATCGCCATGCAATGGAGCCACAGTAATTACCCCGCGGCATGAAGAGATCATGTGTTGGTAAGGGCAGAATGTGGCATAAGATATGCTTCAACGTCCGGTAAGGCTCGTCAACAGATGCCGATGACACCATTGACTGGAATGTCTGTAGCACATATTGGTTAGCACCTGCGTTCAAAGCGCAGATCGTGAAGAAGCCAAGGCTGTCACACGCACCGATCGAGGTAGTATAGCTTGCCGCGTCACTCAGAAGGTATACATAGCTGGACAAGATTGTTTGGAACGTCTTCCCTACACGGCTCGAACAAGATGTAACCCCCGCGCCTCCAAGTTCCTCTACCTCCGCCAGTCGTGGCATGCCGCCGTACTGTTTCCTGTAGCACAGGTCAGAGAACGTTTGAGCTCTGCACACGAGTTGACCTACAATTGCTGATCCCAATCCGGTTGCTGTTCGACCCAGTATGTCATTGCGGTTTTCACAAGTCCCTTTTCATAACATCAGCACCCTTTCCCACGTGGCAAGTTGGACGCACAACTCACCGGGCTCACAGAATTCACTCTTATGTTGTATTGAGCCCACTCCTACGTCTTGTTAGCTACTGCCTGCTTTTCAAGCTACCGAGCCCAAGGGTTCAGATTACCGTCGCTAGAGTGTGCGTCATGTTCTGTTACGGCACCACCAGGTCAGCACTATGCTGTAATAAAGCCGCACGATAGCTGTTCATACGTACTCTCACACCAGCTTTACCGACATCATACGGTGCCGACGGAACTCGCTTGTTCGGTCGGTACGACGCCATCGAAGCTGTGAATACAATAGAGCCCTTGACGCCTTGCTTGATAAAAGCTCTTGCTGCGACTCTCGCGCTATAGAACGAGCCGTACAGATTGATGGACCACAACTGTTCAATCCCTTCTGTCGTAAAGTCCAGTGCCAGCCTGTGCTTAGTCCTGCCTGCGTTTACAACCATACCGTGCAATCCGCCACTCTCGAGGATTTTATCCACCGCCTTCGTGACGCTTTCCTCTTTCGTGACATCTGCTCTCAGTGCATGGAGACGGCCGGGATACTTCTTTTGCACTTCCACAAAATCCTCAGTCGTATCGCCGATGTCTATGCCGTACACATGCGCAGCATTATTGCTTAGACATGAGTTGGCGATACCAAGCCCGATGCCTCTGTTGGCGCCTGTGATAGCAATAGCCTTCCCAGTCAGGTTGATTTGAGTTGTGGGCGCCGTTGACTGTGTGACATTGTGTTCACTGCTTGTGTGGTCGCCGTTGCTAGTAGCCATGCCCTCAGTAGCTATTCTCGTAGATGGTGGTACAGTGTATTGGTTGAAAGCAACCAACAGATTGTTTGAAGGTTAGTATTTGCTGGTGCAAATGCGGGTTTGCATCGACCATATGTCGCAGGCTGAACACTGTGGAGTGCATTATGCTACCAGAACGCCAGTATCAAGCTGTAGGTAGACATGGCAGCGGATGACGACTCGTGGCTCATCAATACGAGGGACGCGGTTGAATGTATCCCGTCTCGAGGACCAGCCGATTGGACTAGGCGGCCTGTCCTTTGTGGCTACACCGTATCGAAGGCGATCATGTGAAGTACTTGGTGCCTTCAGATTCCGACCACGTCTGTTCGAGCTCGACCGCCATGTCGTTACTCGGCCATCCTGTGGTCCGCTGGTGTTCACGCAGCAAGTCCAGAATGATTGTCCTGACTTCGACTTTTTCTGTGTTAATTCCAGTTGCATACAAACACATTGTCGAAATCATGACCGCCGCAGGATCTGTGGTACGCATAGCAATACCGATGACCGCGTCTCTGGCTTTCTCAAAATCGTTCTTCCGCTGAGCAATTTCTTTCATGCCGCCGAGGGCAGGCATACATTCCAGAAGGAGCAGGCGAGCAAGAGCATGCACCTGGACGGCGAGACTGGCTGCAGAGGGATTGATCCAGATGGCTTTGATGGGGCCCTGCTGCTGACTAGTCACCGGAAGCCGTCTGTCATGGAACGAGAAGAAGGCGTGCCATTCAGCCAGGTCGTTGCACAAAGCATTGCCTCTGCTGATTCGTGTCTGAATAACAATCTTTCCAGAAGCTGTCTCCGTATCGCTTGCGTAATTAATGCACTGGCCTAGCAGAAACACAGATCTGTCTGGGGGAAGAGGTCAGAGATAGTTCATCGCCCACTGATATGCTTGACTCACTGACGAGACCCCAGAAGTCGAGTTCGGCACACTTTCGTGTCAGCTTGTAAAAGCTCAGTATCTTGCGCCGCTCCTTGAGTGCAGCCCAAACATCCTGCCGCAACCACGCCCACCAAATTGCCTTCTTCAAGCCCGTGCTCTCACCATGAATTGTCTGCGATCGTTGAATATAGAAGACACCTTTGAGGTGACGCTCCCAGCCACTGCCGCTACCGTCAATCATCTCGTAAGTAGAGATTATTAGCACTGTTGCGAGCAGCTCGTCTGAGCGGAGGTATAACGCATCTTTCATGGCATGCTGCAAGTATCGCAGAGTCGCATTGTAGTACTCCACGGCTGTATTTCGCGGCAAATCGAATGGGATGATCGACGGTGAGGATGAAACTTTCAGCGACATGTGGCGAGAAGAAAGTGCAAGTATGGCGGACATCAGGCCTTGGTTTTGAAGTGCCATAGACGGCACGATAGTAGCGAATGAGCGCTCGGGATCTGTGAGATCTATCCACAGGCTCAAGTGATGCACAAAGTGCTCCAGTAGTGCCACTTCAAGGTCAGTGAGAGTGACGGTATCAGAGCTTACATATGTGCCATCCAATGTGATTACAGTTTCCGCCAGGCAAGATACCGATACTGCAGTAGTCGCACTTGCTTGCGGTACGTTCGCAATATCAAGCAATGCCGAAACTTGCGGTAGTATGGGCGATATCAGCACGCCTTCCGCCGCGTCGGTGGCTAACATGCCAAAGTAGCGTAAGGACGCCGCTTCGGCAGTGATGTACGGCCACCCGCTCCATTGCGAGCCAGGGCTCGTCTCCTGGAACGAGTAGTCATCCTCACCTGGTAGGTATATCTGCGCGGTGTCTTCTTCTTCTTGACAGAACTCAGGTGGCTGATCGACCACAGAAGGATAGGCGAAGGCTGCAGGCGCCGTGCTGTCCTCCAAGCATGATCTGATCGGACCACCTGCTCCATTGCGAGAGCTTTTGATCTCAATCACTTCCCGCAACGACGAAGCTGCGTAGACGGCCTTCACAGATGACCTGGACATTTCAGCCTCGGGCTGGCTCGAGGACTGCAGAGTTCGCCCATCACCGGTCGCTCGGCCATGATCCGAGTTATTCGAGCCGGCTAGGCCAGTAATATGATGAGGTGTCCTGGAAGCGACGCGACCATGATTTGTCGTGCCGTTCGCAGGACCAGTGTAGATGCACTCAAGACCAGCCCTGTGACAAGCAACACATTGAGGTCGTTGCTCTCCGCACTTCAAGTGCTTCTTTCGGCATGCTGTGCAGCCAGCCTTGGTTCGCAGGCCCTTGCCACGCGACAGTCTGACCCGTTTACGAGTCGTCTTGGGTCGTGGAGTGTCTTTTGTCTCGGACCCGCGTTGTTCATGAGGCGTGACTTGGTCCATGCTGGAAGCTTGACCCGTGTCGAGGGGCGATGCTGACTAACAATTGTATTCGGTCTCGTCTCGTGTCCACATCAGAGCAGAGATGGAAAAATTCGATCTGCCCAACTCATCATGACCAAGCACCGTGACGATGTAGGTGGAAGTCTACCTGCAGCTACGAAAGGCAAGCTGATAGCTTCAAAATGCTCCACACTGGGATGTCGGACATCAGATGTCGACTTCGGCTATAGTCCCACGCCAAGACCCAATGCTTCCTGCACGAAGTCTATCTGCCTCTATGTCGGAAGACCTCGTCCGCGGCAGAGACTAGGAGGTCGTTTCTCAAAAACACTCCCCGCCTCGGTACCCACTAAACGCCTGTGCCATGCGAGAGCTGTAGTAGAAGACAGTCCACTCACGATGGCGAAGGCAGTCAGAGCAGGGGGTGTGAGCTGTGGGCTAGAAGGTGACCGTTAGTAACACGTTGATAGTGCCGTGGCGTTCTTACGCCAGCCTTTCGCCGCTAGATCTGGACGACGCAACACGAACAGTCAATCTTGCAAATGGCAACTTTGCTCATCGGCAAGGCCGCAGCTATTACTGGAGCAGTGACGGGCATAGGTCGAGCCATTGCAGCAGAGTACTTGCGACACGGCGCCTCTGTTGTAGTCAACCATCTCGATGACGATGCCTCACGAGAACGTTTCGAGACGCTTGTCAAGCAGGCACCAGATCCGAAGAAGCTCTGCGCCGTCGTCGGCAACATTGCGGACAGGGACGTAGGACAGAGCATTGTACGCTCGGCTGTAAAGCACTTCGGCGGGCTTGATGTCTTCGTGGCGAATGCAGGCGTGAGCCAATTCAAAGACCTTCTCACGTTCGTATCCTGCTTCTCGTCATCGTCATGACTGACAACGACCTAGACTTGAGCCAGCGACCCTGGAAGCACACGTCCAAACCAACATCATCGGGACCTTCTGGTCAACACAACCCGCGGCACAAGTCATGGTCGATCGCAAGAAAGGCGGAAGCATAATCGGCATTTCCAGTATCAGTGCTCATCTTGGTGGCGCACAGCAAGTCCACTATACACCCACCAAGGCTGCAGTGCTTTCGATGATGCAGAGTCAAGCTTGTGCGCTTGGGAAGTACGGCATCCGATGCAATACGCTCTTGCCAGGGACTACGAGGACGCAGTTGGCTGCGGAAGATCTGGCTGATGATGCTAAGCTCAAGTATCTGGAGAGCAGGATTCCATTAGGTAGAGTGGCAGACCCGGAGGATATGGCGGGGCCTGCTGTTTTCTTGGCTAGTGATATGAGTAGATACGTTTCGGGAGCGGAGATTCTGGTCGATGGAGGTTGTTCGATCTCCTTGCAATGATGAGATTGCGAGCCGTTGGGCCTGGAGGCGTGGGAGATACTTGAAGCAGTCGATGTGCATATAGACTTACGCCCAACGAGTACTCAGCTCGCTGATACTCACATGCTTGGGGGTACCATGTACTTGCTGCGTCGAAGGTATTTCCCATGCAGTGATACAGTGATGTGACTTCACGATTGCCGTTGTCTTACACATATCTGTCACGCAGCTGCAAGATCCTCAGAGTTATTCGTATAGTATTATGGCCTGGTTGGCATAATGTAGAAAGCGTATTCTAGAAGTAGAATACGGAGCTCGTCAAAGCCGAAGCCGAAGCCGGCGAGATTCGAAGCAATATGCAACCCAAGAATCAAAGTATCAACTCTTTTCGAGAACACAATTTCTAAGGGCGTAGGGCGTGTCAATGACAGAGATCCGGTATCATATCGTAGCTACGGACCTTTTAAACGACCATGGCGACCAGAGACGCAGCCACACCTGAATCCGAGAGCATGCATCCAACGCACGATGAACAGACACCACGAAAGAGGAAGAAGCACCTCACGATCGTAATCAAGCTCGGTACCTAGCCATGTAGCTACCAAAATACATACCACTTCCCTCAGACACCCACTGACAGCCTCGAAGGAACGTCCTCCATCGTCAATGAAACGACTCACGAACCCCTCCTGTCAACCCTTTCCACCATCGTCGAAACCGCCGTCAGTCTACATGATGAAGGGCACCGCATCATCATATGTTCGTCCGGCGCCATTGGCATGGCTCTACGACAGATGAACTTGGAACGGCGACCCAAACACCTTCCGCAAGTCCAAGCCCTCGCAGCCATAGGCCAGTGCAAATTAATGAGCATGTGGGATCAACTCTTCTCGCACCTTCGAGTCCCTGTAGCACAAATATTGCTCACGAGAAACGACATAGCCGATCGGACACAGTACCTGAACGCGCAGAACACGATACATGAGTTGATACACATGGGCGTGGTGCCGATTGTGAACGAGAATGATACACTTTCAGTCCAGGAGATCAAGTTTGGCGACAACGATACTTTGTCTGCCATCACAGCAGGCATGGTGCAAGCGGACTACCTGTTCTTGATGACAGACGTGGATTGTCTGTACGACAAGAATCCTCGTACGCATCCTGATGCCAAGGCTATAGAGGTGGTGGAGGATATCGCCGACCTGGACGTGGATGTCAGTAGTGCCGGATCGTCCCTCGGGACAGGAGGAATGGGCACGAAGATCGTGGCGGCGAGATTGGCGACTGCAGCAGGCGTCACAACGGTGATCACACGGAGTAGCAAGCCCGGCAATATTGCTGCAATCGTCCGCCATGTAGAGGCGCAGAAAAGTGGTCTACGAAGCATGGACGCAAGTGGAGAGTTGCCTGTCCGTCCTCATCAGCCAGATGTCGAGAATCTGCAAAAGACTGCCGTGCTGAATGAAACCGGTATTTCGGCACCTAAACTGGACGAGCCAGATCTACCACCACTGCATACCCGATTTCTTCCCGACCTTCATCCAATACGAGATCGCTACTTCTGGCTTCTACACGGTCTAGCGCCACATGGCACCATCTACATCGATAGTGGAGCCTTCACAGCCTTGACTAAGAAGTCCGGTCTTCTTCCTGTCGGGATCGTAGACGTGGAAGGCTCCTTCGGCCAAAGTGAATGCGTGCGCCTCTCCGCCTTGCCATCTCGTGACGCGCCACTCAGTGAAGCAGAGGAAGTCGGACGAGCATTAGTGAACTACTCCTCCACTGAAGTTAAGAGGATCGCCGGAGTAAGGAGTTCACAGATTGCAGAGATTCTGGGCTATGCGGACTCGGAGTACGTCGCGCATCGAGAAAGTGTAGCCCTCTTCAAGCGAGAGATGTCTAGGCCGGCAACACCGATGCAGACCGGAAGGGAGGACAAGAGAGCGAGCATTGGGAGGTTGAGCAATTATGTGGATGGGTAGAGATTCGAGCTCTCAATCAGATCCCTGGACTGAGCTCATCTTTGGTAGAACTCAGTTCTAGTCGCAGCTACTGGTCTATAATCACATAGTGACAGACCTAGGAGTGAGAGGCTTTGCTAGCGTCGAAACGTCAATTGATCGCTGGCTGCCTAATCGTCACGCACGACACGCGACTCTCAAGCCTTCGCACGAGCGGGCTGGGCGTGCAATGCGCAACCATGGACACCGTGGTGTCGATCATATACATACTGCACTAAAAGACGACGTACTCAGGCTCAGGGTATAAGGCTTACGATTTACGACTCAACCGCCACAGCGGTCAGCGCTCTGAGACAGCTCAATAGCCGTACAAGGTGGACCTCATGTCAATATCAGACGAAGTCGAAACACCACTCGGACAGCCGGAGCTAAATCTGCCTGGAGTGGGAAGTACAGAACACGATCAGGAAAGTCGGAGGTGAGAGGCTCATTCCGAGCTGTTCATACATGCTTGCCTTAGCAACTTGTTCGTAAATACTCATGCGCACAAGCTTCATGTGCTCCAGTGACCCAAATTTGCAATTGACCGCCAACACCATGCTTGAAATTGACATTCTCGAGAATCACATTAATGAACACCGCCTCATCAGGAGCCATAACTCGACTTCTTGCCGAACATCCGAAAGATCCCCTTGCCCGACTTTGATTTGGGCTTCGTTGGTGGTTTAGTCTGCTTGTACGGAGTGGGGGCTACAGCGTACGTCCTGATCGCCACAGCAGCGGGACTAATCGCCTCTCTCACACTCGACGGAGCACTCGTGTCAGTCAGACCGGGCGTCAGCGTAGCTTCCGACGCGGTTGAGCTGCCAAAGCTATCGTTGCGTGCTTCGGCGCTTGGGTCGTATACATGTAATGTTTCGACTACATTATCGCTTTGTTGATGTGGTTGTCGTTGTTGCATTGGTGCTACGATTGCGTCTTCGAAGGCGTAGTATTGTGCTTCTTGCTCGTCTTCGTCTGATGGTAGCGTGGCCCATTGTGAAGGTTGCGTTTTCCGCAGTGCTTCGATCATTGCTCGTTGTTGTGCGTGGTAGGATGCTAGTTGTGCTCGGTAGGCTGCTTGCGCGGGTGATGGTGTGACGTCCATGGTATCCATTTATGCAGGTGACTTATGTAGGACTGAGGTATGTCTGCGAGATGTTTCACAATGTCGATGATTCTTTCTTGATCGCAGATGAGAAGCAAAGATCACGTTCGATGAGTCTCACGAGGGAAGTAAGCACAACTAATAAGCTGATCATGAATACAAAGCCCTCCAAGCAGCTGGGCAGTAATGTACTCGTCAGACGGATGGGCTCGGCAGCATCGCTGCGGCCGGTTCACGAATGACAATGCGAGCTGCGGGACATTGCTAAACACCGTGCGGGCGTGGCCTATGCGATGTCAGGAAACTTGTTGCCTGATGATTCTTGCTCATCACATCCGGCGTCCGGGTGCGTCAGCAATGACTTGTGCATGGATGTTCAGGTGGATTTGGAGTTTGCCAGGATGGGCTCGGGTCCGCTCGTACACGCAAAGCCCGAGAGATCAGGTGAGCCTCGGATTATGATTTTGACCAAGAGGTCCAAGAAGAGGAGCAGAAACGCCATGCACTTATGATCGCTGAAAACTGCTGTGCTGGCATGTATTGCGCTTTGATGGGCATATATGCATGAGAGTTCAAACGAACTCGTGTTGAGCAGTCCAGCCGGCGCGAAGGAAACTGCTTTGGGCCGGGTGAAGGCATGAGAGAGGATTTCGGAGCAGGAAGCGTACGGATCCGATTGCATGGATCCGGGGCTGTTGGTGCCAAGACCACGTCAGCAACGAGATCTGGATCACCTTACACGTGAACGAGGAGAGGCGCATCACTGTGGATTGGCAGTGGCAGAGTCGACCTGTTCATCTAGTATCTAGCTTTCTATCCAAGTCTTGTTATTCACATCATGACAAAGCTCATGCTAGTATACAAACAGCGACCAGTGCCTGAGTAATACACCTATGCTTCTTGTCTCCAGCAGAGCGCTTGCTCAACTCCATCCAATCTCGTCACCACCATACTCTAAGACGTCTCCCTCACAACACTGTCCAGCGCCTTTGCGAAATACTCCACATTCTTCGTGTTCAACCCCGCCATCGATATCCGTCCATTCTTCGTCATGTATACGTGAAACTTCTCTCTCAACTTCCCCACCTGCTGCTCGTTCAACCCTGTGAACGAGAACATACCAATCTGCTCCGTGATATGATCCCATTTCCCCGGCGTCTCCAGCTCATCCAACTTCGACTTCAGCGCCTTGCGCATGGAGATGATACGACCAGACATCGTACGCAGATCTTCCTCCCATTGCGAGAAGAGCTTGTCGTCGTTGAGAACCATACTCGCGATTCGGGCGCCGTAAGCGGGTGGGTTGGAGATCTCGGAGCGCTGGAGGATCGCGAGTTGGCTGCCTACTCGCGCAACCTCGTCTTGTGCGTTTGCGGATGGAGCTGCAACGAAATGGAAACAGCCTGCTCGCTCACCGTACAGGCCGAAGTTCTTGGCATATGATTGAGCGATCATAAGTTCGAAGCCTTGGTCTACGAAGTAATTGATTGCCCATGCGTCGGTGGAGAGTGAACCTGAGGCGAAGCCCTGGTACGCGCAGTCGAAGAAAGGGAAGTGGCGTTTCTGTCTCATGACGTGTGCGATCTTGGTCCATTGGTCTCGTGTGGGATCTACGCCTGTGGGGTTGTGTGCGCAGGCATGGAGAAGTATAACACTGCCTTCGGCTGCGCTCTCAATCGCCTTGATCATGCCATCAAAGTCTAGACCTTTCGTCTCTTTGGAGAAGTATGGGTAGGTCTTCACTGGCAAGTGGACGTTTGTGATGATCTGGTTGTGGTTGGCCCATGTTGGCGAGGAACAGTATATCGCCTTGGCCTCCGCCGATTGTGGATTGTAGAACCTTGAGATGAATGCAGAGCCGAGATGTACAGCACCGGTACCTGAGATGGTCTGCAGGGAGATCACTCGCTTGTCCTGGATCGCTGCCGAGTCCTTGCCAAGAATGAGCTTTTGAGAGGCGAAATTGAAGTCGGCGAGGCCGCCAATTGGTAGGTATTCGTGGTTGAGATCTGGGTCTTTGCGTAGGAGGTCATCGGCCTGCATTGGTCAATAATTAGCGAGCCATCGGGTGACAGCTAGACAAGCTTTGTGCCGTCCTTACCGCTTTCACCACTGGGAGTACCCAAGGCTTTGCGTTGTCGTCTCTGTATGCGCCAATACCCAGATCTACCTTCTTCGAATCTGTGTCTTTCCTGTACGCCGCCATCAACCCAAACAGCGGATCCTCAGGTGCTTGTGGGACGACATCAGCATTGAAGGCTGTTATGATCGGCTCATCGCCGTTGGTTGCGTGAGGCGCCATATGTCCTTGAATTTGGCCTAATCGGTCGTTTGCGTATTGTTGAGAGATCGAGGGTCTTGTAACTCGTGATATGTTCGACATATGCGCGGCTCAAGGAAGAATCCCAGGGTCGGTGAGTGGAAAAGCTGGGGTTGACGATCCGGGGCAGCGACGCTACTCAAAACAGAATAGTTCAGGAACCGTGCGTTCGAGGCCGGGAATATCGAAGGGGAAGGACGATGCGCTGCACAGGGTTGGAGGGTGTAGGACGATATCTTCACCGTGTTGGAGTGGAAGGTCGACCAGACTCGTGCCGGAGCGATGAGATGACCATCATATACGCACCTCTTATGGTACGTGCCCGTTATGCTCCGACGACGATGATCATCCTTGGGCCGAGGCTGCGTTCCTTCCATGACCACCACACTTCTGGTGTGCAAAAGCACAGTGTTGACCTGTAGTATAATAGACTGTATAAGAGCGATGCGTCGAAGGGCCAGGTATCGACACATCGGCTGAGATCCTGCATCTCGCTCGCTGCTCCGGGGCAAGGATTGTCACGATGAGACCTCGACGATGATGGATACAGGAAGCGGTATAGTACGGCAGCCAGGAGGGCGAAACATCCATACCATACGCTCGACCAGGTTGCTAGTCTAGCCATCGACCGACCAGCCAAGCAGCTCGGTGAAACGGACAATATGCAGCACTACTGTTGGCATTGCAGCTTTTGTAACCAAGTACCCCAGCACCCCCTCTCACGGGGGATAACGCTGTCCCAAGCAATCTCAAGCTATATATATCAGCAATGGGTCCACCTTGGGAAGTCTCAAATAACACTCATAGCACAAGCAGATCGCCAGCATGAAAGCACTAACATACGACGGCCCAGGCAAGATCAAGGTAGTCGACAAACCAACCCCTACTATCACCAATCCCGCAGATGCCGTAGTGAAGCTCCTTCGCACAACCATCTGCGGTACAGATCTCCATATAATCAAAGGCGATGTCCCTACTGCACCTGCTGGCCGCACTTTAGGCCACGAAGGCATAGGCCTGGTCCACGACATTGGCCCAGAAGTCAAAAGTCTCAAGAAAGGCGATCGAGTCCTCATTGCCTGCATCACTTCTTGCGCCACCTGTAGCTTCTGCAAAAGGTCGATGAACGACCAGTGCAAGAATGGCGGCTGGACTCTTGGCAACACTAGTGACGGGACGCAAGCTGAATACGTTCGCATCCCGTACACTGATGCGAATCTCTACCACGTCCCCGAGGGCGTGGACGAAAGAAGCCTTCTCGTTTTCTCGGATATACTTCCTTCCGGGCTCGAAGTCGGCGTCCTCCGCGGCGGAGTGAAGCCTGGTTGTACTCTTGCTATCGTTGGTGCGGGGCCAGTAGGTCTAGCTTGCGCGATTACAGCAAAACTTTACTCGCCACGCAAGATTGTCTTCTTTGACAAAGACGAAGCGAGGCTAGAAGTGGCGAAGAAGATAGGAGCAGATGACTGCATCAATCCGACTCAGGGCGATGTGCGAGAGCTAGCTAGCAAGCACTTCGGCGACATCGATGGCTTCGATGTCGTGATCGAAGCTGTAGGCGTCCCAGCTACCTTCAAGATGTGTCAGGATCTTGTGGGTATAGGCGGCCATCTTGCGAACGTGGGAGTACACGGTACGAAAGTGGAGCTCGACATTGATCGGTTGTGGCCGCGGTCTACCACTATCAGTATGGCATTGGTCAGTGCACATACTATACCGCAACTGCTGGACCTGAATAGTGCTGGCAAGCTGGACACAGGTGCTATGATCACGCACGATTTCAAGTTCAGTGAGATCGAGAAGGCGTACGATGTCTTCAGTCGAGCGGCGGAGACGAAGAGCTTGAAGGTTAACATCGAGTTCTAGGTATGCTAGCTTCCTCGCATAAAACTTTCTCTGACCTGAATCCTAATTCACTAGTCGTAAGACAGTACTGGCCAACCTGAGCTGTAATTGATGTAATCCCAGCCGAGTAACTTGAGGTTGTCCGCGTACTTTGGATCGCTGGTCGTGTTGACGTAGTGGCTGGAAGATCATGTCAGCACGAAACATTGTACCCAGAAGCATTGGCGAACACTCACAAGTACAGCACATCCCTGCCATTATATCCAGACAAGATGCCTTGCCCGCCAGGACCGTAGATATTGCCATGACTCCCGTAGACAATGTTA
The DNA here is from genome assembly GCF_035927965.1 of Recurvomyces mirabilis. Taxonomy (NCBI): domain Eukaryota; kingdom Fungi; phylum Ascomycota; class Dothideomycetes; order Mycosphaerellales; family Teratosphaeriaceae; genus Recurvomyces; species Recurvomyces mirabilis. The sequence continues at coordinate 383,726 of NW_027041962.1, read as the reverse complement.
CCGCCGCCTTTCCTCAGGTCGACGCCATTGCTGTCCACGAAGGGCCCAGTGGCTGCCTTCGACCTGCCGACACGAATGGAGTATTCTGTACCCTTGGCAGGCAGAGCGGACGGATCATAGCCGCAGCAGATACCATGGCTATACCAGAGGTAGTAGTAGCCACCACTGTAACTCATGTAGCTCCCCTCCTCTGCCTGCGTACCAACAGGATCGAATGACAGCCCAACGGCGGTCTTGAGGTTCGCCTTCATAAGATTAGACGAGAGCTGGACCTGGAAGATGTCGGACCAGAAACTGCCGTAGTTGAGATAAGGTATGTCCGTTTTGGGATCCACGAATAGCGCCGCATCGATGGCGTTGGAGGTGTTGAGCGGGTAGGCAGCAGTCGGGCTCGAGGACAGGATGGCCCCATGGTCAGTCCAGCTTCCTGGGAGCAGGGTTGTGGAGGTCGCAAGGCCGATGGAAGAGACTTGGCTGCCAAACTGGGAGACAGAGTAGAAGTTGTAGTAGGTTGAACCTACTTTATGGACGTCTGGTGCCCTGTCACATTGCGATTAGTGGCGATGCTCTGCACTTCGGGGATACTCGAGCAGGTGAGGCATACCAAGGGTCGGCATTACCGCTATTACTGATAACACTCTTGCCTTTGAGCACACTTCCCAAGATCTTCCAGTCGCCATCGAGACTTCCTGCCTTTGAAGCTCGAGATATGGCTGTTAAGCCGTGAGTTGAGAATGAGAAGTAGTGGCCATCTGGTCCGAGGACTATGCTCGGGTCGTGAACGTGAATACCACCCCAGCCTTGCGTCGCGTCATTTGGGTGAGCTGAATCATCCTCACCAGTAACAACGTGAGGTTGAGGCCAATTCGTGCTAGCGAAGATGTTGCCTGTTGCTGGTGCGGCGATGGATGTGCTGGCCAGCAGCGCGAGGGTTAGAAAAGACGCCATCTCTGGAGGTCTTCAGAGTGGCTGGCAAACGAGACAACTGATGTTTGTGGACTCGTTGGAAATGAAGTAAGAAGGAGAATGGCTCAGCCCACACCTGTACTAACCTTCCATCTGTCGCAGATGACCCCAAAATCTCGGTATACATCACTCCGAAGAAGACAAGCTTGTAGGTCGATCGACATAGATTGAGTTGCGTACGTCCGAAGGAGGGCACAGGAGGTATTGGCAGGCATGGAAACACTAGCTGTTACAGATCTTTGTTGACGCTCGTGAAGAGGGTTGGGTCCCGGAAGAATGACAGGAAAGTCTCGGAATGGTCCTCATCGGTAGAAGTGTGTAGTGTACCGTCACCAGGCGTCTAAGATTCTCCGGTGCGGTATATGTGCAAGACGTGATGTACCTAGTGTTTTCGTGTCGAGGAAGGCGGGAGAGGAAGTGCTTGGTGGACTCAAAGTACCGGCGGAGAATTGTCGCACCGTGAGATTTTCCGGCGTACTCTCTTGGTTCTACGATCAAAGTGTCGGCGCACGAGGATACTTTCACCCTTGCAATGAAGACCACAGAGAGATTGTCCCGTGTGTTGCAAGGAGACATCACTTCGTCGCTGTACATCTGATGCTACCACCCGCCATCGTGAGGTCAAGCGCGGTTGGTCTCCAAATGACAATCCCCTGCTCTCTCCAGTGGTGCTAGCAATAACGCACATCACAACTCAGCAGTCCCTAGGCCTTGCTGCCTCTTTGTGAGAAGACGCCGCAAGCGCTCTCTCCGAAGACCAAGAGCCGCATACTGTCGATGCTGATGTACGCTCGACTACTACTCGACACGATGAGAGCAAGCATGTCTGACGTTGCAAGTGAGTCCGATCGCGAAACACGAGTACGGATATGATGAACTCAAATGGGCGCGAGAATACAAGGCTCATTTCCTTGTTCTGACGTTCGACGCACTTATCGCAGTATTTGTGTGTACTGTGGCCAATATTTGTGTCCCCTTGTTCTCATACCAGGAAGCGCAGACGCATTGCTCGACGGCGATAGCGCCCAATGATGTGCTTCTCGGCCACAGTCACTGCTAACTTCGTCATAGTATACTAGCTGTTCCATACTCAAGCGAGACTCTGCTGAGCTCGGAGGGTCTCTGTATCTACCTACGTCAACGTGCAGATGGCATACATGTAATCTACATACGAACTTAGCTTAACGCAGTACATACTACACCGCACCTACAGGACTGTATACTCCTGTCACATAAAGACTGTCACCATACATCGGAACCAGCCAGTGTTTAGAACGATTATCAAAGATTCAAGCATGGCTTACCTAACGGTGGCCCCCCCCCGTTGGCCCACCAGAAGTCGGCGTAGTGTTGACCACTAACGCAGATATATCTGACCGCGTTCCTTGCGTCGTTGGTCAAGGGGCAAGACCTGTGCCCAGTGGCAAACAGTTTCAACTACCACGAAGCTGCGCCCCAGACCATACGCTCGTTCCAAGGCATCTACACCAGTAACTTTAACGAGACCATAACCGTCTGTTGTTCTGATGCCTTCGTTTGATCGCCTAGATTCTAATATGGCTCGTCTAGTTCTGCAATTTCAAAGCGAAATCATTCGAGGTTCGACCTTCACGGGATTTATGATTCTGATTGCCCATAGCTGACGGCATCACCACAGCTTGATTCCTGGACTATCATACCCGTCTTAGCTCAAACAGCTTATGGCGCTCCTCCATAGTGCGTAAAATCGCCCTACCAACTCAGAAGCTAAGCACTGACCCAGTCCTCGCAGCACGAGCGTAGGCGCAGTCCTGACGGGAAGTGTTTATGTCGCCGGCAACGGCAGTATAATATGGAACGGCTTCGGCTTTAGCGCCACAGGTCCATACAATTGTGCTTTCGCATTGAGTGGCAATGGGAGTGCAGCGGAAGGGTACTACACCTACACTAACCAGAAGAACGGGAGTAGTCCAGCAGGCGAGACAGGCGCATGGTTGCTCAAGTACACCCGTGAGCCGACTTGGGGTGAGTGTGCGCTGGTGGATCGCGGGTATACGGCGAAGGATTATGAGACCGGGTGTATTGCGTCGGGCGAGTGATGTGATGGTGGAACGCGCGAGAGATCGGCAGCCAGGTACGATGCAAAGACCTGGGAGATGTTGTCGGGCTTGTGGCAACTCGTTTCGGACGGGTCCCTCATAGTGGGCCATTGTCGCAGAAGGCTTGATTGTACAGATGCACAAGAGGTCCCAGGTGCAGAGTCGCCTTCGACAAATCACTAGGTAAGCAGCTCTTCCGGTTGGGTGCGCACTGTTTGCTTGGCCAAGAAATTCCGTTATCGACGATCCATACTTCATTCCATGACATTGTGTGGCTCTTCGTACCACAGCATAGCACGGCTACGGGATATGTCTAAGCGTTTTCGCTTGTTGAGAGGGTTTGGAGAGGACCCTCTGCTTGCACTGGTGCCTTGTGAAACAAAGCATTCACCTGTTCTGTGCTCTTGCTGTCGAGGCTCATCAAACGGGCATTGAAGCGAACACTCGGTGGCATACGGCCAAGGACGAGATGCACCACTACCTGTGGTCCAGACGGTGTGTGTGACAAATGCATTATGTTCGACCATATCGTCCTGTCCTGTCCAACCAATGTCGCCACTCTGCGGGCTTTCCAGCTCGGAGCTGTCAACACCCTCATGTTGATCCGAAGAAGACTACGCTAACACCACTGCCTCATTCGAAAGAAATTACTGCGAAGCCAGATACGATGCCATCGACAACAGTCCTGAACTCCAGTACACCGGTCCCAGAACCAAATACAACCTCGATGCTGAATGGTAAATTCCACTTCGTCTTGCCGAACCTGCCTTCTCGACGTCGTGGCATTCGAGCCTTGTCCATTCGAGTGAAGTCGACGAATATGTGTCCGACCACTTGAACACCTAGAGAAGCTCATTAGCAAAGCGACACACAGTTGTGCTGCTGTTCTCTTTACCTGGCCCATCCGTATATTCCGGTGGAAAATCCAGGGCAGAACTGTACAGAGTGCATGTCATCTTCATGTCATCGACGTTCGTAGCGGGTATACTCAAGTGGACCGCGCCTCGGGTATCTTTGGTTATGGAAGCGCCCTGGAGACGGGTCAGTGGATGCTTTGGATTTGATCTCGAATCCGGGCATTATACCCACCTTCAAGATCAGCCAATCCATTCTACCGAGGCATCTCTTCGAGCCATCCCACTGACTTGTATACGCCCTTGCTTCGGGATCAAGACCATCCCGGAAAGGCTGACTAGTTCCTACTCCATAACTCCTTCTGCAACATCTCTGAGTTGGAGCGACTGCCCCCATGCCCCGTAGGGCGGCGCCCCGAACGATTGCTGCTTGTGGGTGCTCCGAGACCAGAAGTTTTAGATCACCATTGAAGGTACACCATTCTTTAAGACGTGAACAGAGGTAGTCTGAGTCACCAAATCCGCCCACAAGGACAAGGCGCTATGGGAAATGTCAGCATTGACAAATTATCGCCGCATGTGAGCGGCTTACGTCGAGTGCATGGCCAAGTTGCTCGATGGCTATCTTCTGGTCGACAAGCAGGCTCAGAATTTCGTCGACAACGGGCGCGAAGAGGCTTTCGACGTCCGTCCTAGAGCCATTATCAGCGACTTGGCTTTCCCCATGATTCTGGGAAGTGTGGCCCACCTGGTCAGTCGAACCAGACTATCGTCTTCGTCGTAGTACTGTGATGAATTGACACCTTTCATGACTAGTGGGCCAATTTCTTGGACGCGAGAGTCGCCTGCTGATCCAAACCCACGCTTGACACTCTCCCAGGAGTTCATGAACCGGCTACCAGGACCTTTGCGTTTCATATCGACTTCATTGAATGCCTGGCCAAATCTCTGACGCATGAGCTTATGTAGATTACGATCGACATACGTCGCACCGCACTTTGCACCTGGTTATGAGTAGTCAGCTAGATTGCGCCTCTTCCAGAAGCACATCACACGAACCTATGCCGACACATACTTCCCGGAACTCCAGCCTTGGCGTGGTATCAGTAATCATGTACGTCGTGATATCGACCGTCCCACCGCCGCAATCGCAGACCATGATGCTCTCGCCCACCTAGAGGATATAAGTACAGACATAGCCACGGAAGTGTACAGAAGAATGCTTACTTGCGGTTTGTTTAAAGAGCTTGGGTGAGTATACTTGTGCAGCGCCGCGATAGCCCCTGCTTCTGGCTCGCTAATGATATTGATTGTATCCTGAGGTCGACAACCAAAGCCTGCAGCATAGGCCGCAGTCCGTGTCGAATCCCGAGCCTGGTCAGACCAGACAGCCGGCACTGTTAACCAGCAGTCTACAGGTGTCGAGTCGAAGACCTCCTTCGAGATCTGTTTGATAAGTTGCGCTGTCGAGTAGTTGTAGACCTCTCTCAAGAAATCACCGCAGACACGTTGAGCTGTGTAGTTCGATGGCAGACGCAACATTCCTTGATCCAGCGCCAGCCGGAAATCCGGATCATCATGAGGAGGACCAGCGCTCTGGTCAAGTAGTAGCTTGGTCCACGAGTAAGACACCATGGACGGTTGGACGTCGTAACCCCAAGCATTTTGAGTCAGACCAAACGTGTTGTTCTCGCGCTCATAAGCTATGCGCGAGGGAACCTTCCATTCGCCGTCCCTGCCTGGCCACGATCGTATGACGGTCACGTCGGCCGCATTCGTCTTGTCGGTTGTTCCATAGCTGACACCTGCCAGCAAAGATCAGACTGACATGGATCGATTTGACAGTTGCCATGACTTACCGGAGTACGTGGTGCCATAGTCCACACCAAGCACAATGCGAACCCTCCCGGGAGTTTCTCGTTGCTGGCTAGGCGCCATAATGTGTGTCACAAATCGTGCAGCATCATAGGCCGACCGTTTGTCATACTTTAATGCGGACTATACTCAAGACTTTTGATAGAATTGTCATATGGTGAAAGAGAATCGATTGATGGTAGTTTTGCAGAGAGTGTGACGACTACGAGGATGGGGGCGATCGGATGATCATCCCGCTGTGGCTGTACTCGCCAACGATCCCAAATCATAGGTCGTCCTTCTCTTTCTCTTGTTTCCTACACGATACTATTGATTGCAGAACAGTATGCACTTGCACTAACGTCAATTACGATGCAGAAGGTCAGGAAGATCTGGGACGGCCCTCACAATACTCGGGAGGCTGCCGTGACGACTCGTACGGCAAGTTAAGGACAAATACATCGTCAGTATACTATGCTGATAAGCTGTAGCTCAACGCAAATTCTACTGCCGGCTCTCAGCAATCATCGCGGTCTAAGCAACAGAGTCAAGTTGCAAGAACAAAACGTTGCGATCAAGTACTACCACCATTGCCGCAAATTGATGTGTCTTCGCAGAGCACCACAGCAGTACCTTCGGAGCGTAAAGACAGAGCTCCCATTGACAATCGGCAGTCTACCAATGGACTGCAGCGAACAGACCCTGATTTATTGGAGACGGAGACTATTGCCAGCTTGAGGCAAAAGATCAAAGAAGTGGACCATGAGACCACGCTGCTCAAGCAGCGACATAGTCACGAGCAGGCCGAGCAGAAGAACGCTTTCGAGGCCGAAATCCATAAACTTCAGCTCCAGGTGTTCCAGGATCTGCGCGGTGATTGTTTCCAACCGGAAGATGACACAACCATAACGCATGGATTCATGCGTATCCAGAACACAATCTTGATGTTTGCAAAAGAGTATGCTTCAGATAGTCTGGCAGATCTGGCGTCACAACCGGAGTGGGTGGCTACCGAGCTGACCCACGCGCTGAACGCATGTGAAGTGGCATCTTTCTCGCCGACTAACAGCTTATCACGTCTCGCGCAAGTACGACATATGACACGTCTTTGTCTCACTGGGCTACTTTCCTCGGCAGTACATACGATGGCACTCGACAACCCGTTCTTCTTCATGTCGGATAGCCTGCAGGCGAGCTTCGATGAGCTACCGGATCAGTTGCAGGGACTCAGTAACCGCATCGATCCAGCCGACGCTTTCCACAATACATTCCACATGATCTCAGATGGTAACAATACTGCCCTGCTACATGATTGTTCACGGACTGATGCTCAGCCAGTTGACCCGGGAAAGGCACACATCTGGAGATCTGACACATTGCGAGCACTGACACCTGACAAGCAGGACACCAGCATAGGAGCATGCCAATTACGTGACCACGTACAGAGCGAGCTAGTAGACAAGTGCGCCCGAGAGGCAGATCTATTCGAGCATGGGCCCGCACGACTGCTGATGACCCAAGCGGACGACACCCTGAATGACGTCCGCAGACAGAAGCTGAGGAAGGTGTTCAAGGACGCTGGAGGCTTTGCCATGGGTCTTTGGACTCAGCGGACGGGCATCGAGTACCGATTCAGGCAAGAACCGGCAGATCAGAACTTCTTAATTTCGTCGCCTTTCATGCAGGCTCACCCGCTCCACAAATTGGATAATCCCGATGATCATAGTCTGGACGGTGCACCGGTGAGATTAGTGCTTCAACCAACGGTATTACGCTTAGGTACACATGGAGCCGAGAGCTACGACCAGAAAAGTGTGTGGGCAAAGGCTCTTGTGTGGATCGACACCCACGGGTAGACATGCCGTGTCAGTGGCATGCGCTGTCGATAATAGACTTCGACGTCTGGACGCCTCTCAGCCTCGCGTGCCGTCCACAGATACAAGTCTGGTTAGGACAATCGCACGAACCATCGGCTTGGCCGTTGCTCCTCTACTACTCGGTTGATAATCTCGACTCTTAGGCTTGGCGCTAGCCGCAGCACATGTCCAATTGTTTGATCTACCAGCTGCTGCTGATGATCGAACGAGGTTAGCACGAGTCCCGATAACGACTATTTGTGGTCGATCTGAAAGATGCCTCCCATGTAGTTTATCACTGCATGCAAGCGTCTTCGTGAGGGTAACGAGGCCTATCCCCGTCATGCTCTTCTACCATGTCTGTACCGTCCTGATTGGACCGACCAGGATAGAAGAAGCCATGACAGGGGCCTCAGGCCTTTCTTTTGATCGTCGGCAGTATGCTTTCCTTTGCCCTGGAGTGCGCTGTGTGCGATATGTCGACGTCAACGTCAGACATTCAATGGGAAGGCAATTGGACAGTTTCAATCAAACAGCCTCAATGTGTGACGTCTGCGATGTGCGCCAATGGCGCAACAAGAATATCTATATATCGCTCTTATGGGCGCATTGAGACGAGAAATGGCAACTCGGTCCAGACAGCACGCGATATGGATGTAAGTATATGCCATAGAGCGCCTTCGTGGAGGTTCGGTCCAGACCATATTTCCATAGCCATTTGCTCATTACCGCCGATCATCGCCGAAGCTCAGCCATTTCCCCCCACGTATAGCTAGTACAGCATCATCCTGATCAACGCTCCCCGGGACGCCGCTCGCAGCGAGACTAAAGTTGCTCGACTCCACGGTGGAGTACTTCGACTATGGCTATCACAATCCTCCCAAACGTAAAGTTGGGTAGCATCATGTATGTCTGGTCGATCATGAAGCCACGGATGTACGGGTCAACAACCCGGGACTCGACAGAGTCCAAAGGTCTTGTAGCTCCTGACCTGCTTAGAGTTTTCCTCTCTGCAACCGTGAACTGAGGTCTAGTCGAATGGCGTGGCTTTGGGAGGCCACTGTTCGAAAGCATCGCTTGCAGAGCGGGAGTGTATTCTGGAAACCCACAGGACTTGCGATCGTGAAGCCTGCCTGAGTTGCGTAGCGATTGTACTGGTATCTTCTATAGCGGCCAGCCCTCGCTACCACAAGGTGCCATGTTTCGTTGGAAATCAACTATGCGATCTTCAATCCAACCTGATCTGAGGTCCTTGACCGCCTTACCCAGTCGAGGATCGACACGTGTTCGGCACATTTGGTCCGCATCGAGGGAGTATTGTCTGCACTCCGATTGCTCTTGACAACGCCGCCGGCAGTCCTCCAAAGACCCAAGCACGCCCTCTTCCTTGTCGCTCAGATTGTCCCAATCGGTACGAGGCGACATCATCTGAGGCATCACCAGATTGGTAAAGATATCCTTGTGACGTATAGTCTCGGATGTCTGTATCGCTGGGTCAGCGTACGCATCGTGGGATAGAGGCGCAGAGATACTTACTGCATTATGTTTGGTCATCCATTCCTGTTCGAAACTCCACAGCTCCCGAATCATTGACGGCGACATGTGATGGTAAGATATGGTGTTATAGCACCATTCTCGGAGCGATTCATCCGGCACAGAGCGGCCGTCCGCGCGTGCATACGGCACGAGACCAGGGTAGTCGCCTTGGAAGGCTGGCCAGGCATTCTTGAAACGCACACCCGAATCTGTGAATGTCTTGCCTAGAACGGCATCGCCCACCCAATGTCCCTCTGTGAACTGCTCGATTGTGGCCTTGTTGGCGGAGTAGTAAGGCACAATTTGTCGCAAGGCCGGCTGCGAAACGATGAATCCAGAGCCGCCGTGCGCGAAGATGTCACCATTGGCAAACATTTGACTTCCGGCGTAAATTGGCTGGGTCGAATCCAACACAGAGAGGTACTGCAGCAGCTGAGACCAAAGCAAGAAAGAATCCGCTTCTATGAAGACGTACCATTTCATATTGGGCCGTTCGTGCAATGTCCTGTTGACCATAGGCAGGAATTTCCACTTATCCAGTTTCCAGCCTGGATTGTCAGCCTTCCCAGTCATGCTTGAGAACCGATCAGGATCACCAGCAAGCTCTGATGTATCCAGCGTGGATCGGCCGCCATTCTGGAGTCGGCGCCAAAGATCAAAGTCCGGGCTACTCTCTTGGTACTTTGGGTCGACATCCGCCAAGGCATCAATGATGTGCTCGCCAAGATAGTCCTCGTCGAAGTCCGAGAAAATGAGGTAGTTCGGGAAGCACCGTATGCTGGTAGACAGATGGATAGCGAACCGGTCGTCTATCTCTGTAGAGCCGGTGCGAAGGATGACGAAGGTGTCACTTGCGCCCGGTAACTCGTGACATGGCAGCTGTCCAGCTTGTGATGCTTCACTTGATAGTGGAAGTAACCTGGACTTGCTTGTGACACCCAAGCCGGCGATACTCCAGACTAGGAGCAGAGCGAGGAAAGCAAAGGCCAGGACAGCGCGAATGTGTGAACGCTTGCTACTGAGCATGACTAGGTCGCTCTGGCGTCGTTGTTCGCAGCGTCTTGATGTGCCTGCGACGGTCTAGGAAATCGAGGAGGGTCCCAGCAATTGCATAAGACCGCGCCGTGGCTAAAAAAGTGAAGTAAGGATCAACGCTGGCTCCGCACAAAATTAAGGCTATACATCAGTCTGGTTGCAGTGTCTGCTCAAAGGAAGCCGCACGTTGGAAGGCATACAGTGATCTGCTCAACGAGGCTGTGAACTGAGGATGGCGGTAGAGAAGGCCGCACATGCGTTTCTGAAGCCCCTTCGGACCACCAGTAGTTACCCACGCCGGCGGTGCCACCAGCACGGCGGCTGGAGACAGTAGCGAGGGGTGTACATGACATGGATGACTGCCGCTAGGAAGAATTCAGAGACTCCATGTGATGAAAACGCTGCTGTGGAACTAGTGGCACGACGATCACCTCAAGCTGATTAGCGACACGGGAAGCATGAGCGTGGCGATGTCCGATGGCCCCAAGAGTGTCGTTGAGATAGGCGCCTATCTGTCTGAGCAATGCGGCCTAGCCAAAATTTGAGTTTCGGTTGTAAAGCCGTCGGGTCCGTTCATACGCTAGTGGCTTAGATCAATCTCGATTCCACGTAGGCGGTACCCCAACAGGCTAGACAACAAAGGCGCACCGACTCGTGCAGCGGCTCCCCTCCATATCAAAAATCCTGATATAATAATCTGCTGATATAGCAGTGCTACGCCAACAACCCAGATGGACCGTCTCTGCCGTGCTTGATAGCACGCCTGTCTCCCTGTGAAGCTTGTAAAGGCTTCGAAGCATGGCAGGACACGAGGCTAAATTCTCTCTAATTGTGTGGCGCTTCTGGGCAGGCGTGCATGCAGCGGGATGCTCATTGACCAACAGCTCGAGCCGCGTCGATCGTGTTGCCATTGGCCCCTCTTCTGACCGGTGAACCGAACGAAGCGGCACAGGGCGCAGGATTGCTGCAGACTAGGCAATCCTTCGACAGAAGTCCGTTTGCTTTTAATGGTTCGCATCCCAGGCCCCATGCTCAATCGGGCTGCACGGCACAAATGACAGCCCCCAAATGCTGCGGAATCTTATTAGTGTTGTGGAAGAGGGGGCGCAGAAGATAACGAGTCGTGCAACGGTGTCTGCTGGTGCGAGTGCAGGCCTCTACAGTCCTCTGCGTGGTGCACTCATTGCATAACACTGCTGTACTACCCTTGCACTCCGTTTTAGTTGATCCATTGTCTCTGGTCCACATTGCGACGGGAAAGTGTAGACGTATCTTAAAAGATCTTGGACCAGAACACGCACAATGGGACGCTGCTTCACATACCTCGCAGCTCTGTGCATTGGGGCCGGTGGTATTGCGGCTCAGAGCGTAACAGCGTCGACATTACCTGCTCTTCCAACGGGAAACTTTATCAACAACACGCAGAATGGCGAATTCACGTGGCCTTCTGGATCAACCGGCATTTTCAATCAAGGCAGCCCGATGGGCATCAGATGGGAATCACCGTACAACTTGGTCAACATCTACTATATCTGGAACCAGACTGTCAACCAGGCTGTAGTCAATCAGTGCCAGATCGTTAGTACGTTTCCACCTTCACAGACAGGTAGAGTGTGCCTCGATTGACAATTTTGGCAGCCGGCGCCCCCGGTAACATGTCCTATGATTGGGAGGTCAATTGCGCTATCCCACCGAATTGCAACACACAAAACTGTGGCAGTGGGATCACCGCGGCGCCGTACGTTCTGCACATAGTCGATGCCGATCCGGGAGGTGATGACAGAACCGGGTTCTGGAGCCGTCAATTCTACATACAGGCTCTGCCTGGCTCTTCCTCATCGTCGGCGACCAGTACACCAACCACAACGAGTATCAGTATTAGCTCACCGTCAACGACCGGTCTTGCTGCGGCAGCGGGCTCCGACAGCTCAACAACCTCGCCGCCAGCAGTGTCGTCCTCGTCAGCGACTCAAGCAGCGACAAGCAGCGCCCCACCCAAACCAACAAACAACAGCGTTGCCATCGGGGTTGGTGTTGGCGTCGGTGTCGGCGGCGCACTGCTACTTGCTGCCGGTGCATTCTTCCTCTGGAGGCGTCGCGGCCGCGACACGAAGCACAACAGTAATCAACCACCTCCGTCATATCCAGAGAGTAATTCGACCTGGGGCGCGAAACCCCAGCACTACGGGGCGTCACCGCAAACCAACTCCCGTACAGCCTTTCCAGCGGAAGCTCCTGCTCGAGACCCGCAGGAGATGGAGGCTCGAGGTTTCAGCTGAGCATTTTACGTGGGAACAGGAGACATGACAGCATCGTAGGGAGTTCAATGTATGGGACAATCGATACTTCGAAGTTCGTAGTGAGGATATAATGGTCACGATGCTGGGACGACATCATACAAGCTCTATATACTGCCGTTGCGTGGTTCAGTGATGGTATCAATGTCAATGATGCGAGCAAGGTAACATGACCTTGTGCTCAATAACAAACACCTTGTCCTGATCGATAGCCACGGTATTTGTTTCGAAGCAACATAAGGCAATAAGACGCTTTTCCTTCCATCCCTCGGGGTCAGGCTTGCATTTACATCCATTGCAAGTTGTGCAGATTCGTGGACCGCTCGATAGAGTTGCGATTCATCGTTCCCGAACGCCAAGCTGCAGTTCCTTCCCAGCCACGCCTGGTTCAGCGGTTACAGCTTGACAGCGGACAGACTATTGGTGGCTTGCTAGATAACCAACCAGAACCTGGTGAAGTGAAGGATCCGACGTAGATTGCCACTTGCTCTGAGATTCATGCGTTGTGCACTCTCGAAGCAGATGTAATTTCACCATTGTCCACCTGCTCAATTCATTTTTTGAGTCGAAAGCCAGCCCAACATGCGCACCCTGCTCTACACTTACTTACTTCTCACTGCTGCAGCCGCGACCAATCTGACGTTCCTCAGTCCACCAGATGCATCGAGCTTGACAATCGCCAACAACACAGCATACCTCATTCAGTGGACGACGAATTTCGCGCAAACAGACCTGACGATCTTCTCGGGTCCTGATGATAACAATTTCTTTTCGTGGCAGCCCCTCGCGAGTGCGGGCGGATCAGTATAGCCAAGTAGAGCAGGACAAAGCACTGATGATAGCTACAGCGAATCTGACCTCGGACTTCCCCTCCTCAACTGGACGGCCGGACCCATCAATAGCCAAAACTTGAGGTACAACCTCCACCTCGAGCTCGCGAATGGACAAGATCACGACTGCGTAGGATGCCGTGCGAATAGTGCCATCTTCCGCGTCTCACAGAACGGTATTGATTAGTCGGATGCCGCTCAGACTACATCGACAAGCTCGGTCGCTTCTGCGACGGCAGCACCATCCACGGCCGCCTCGGCGTCTCCTATTGCTTCTACACCAGCGCCAAACCATCACACTAGTCTAGCCATTGGTGTAGCCGTTGGTCTCGGAGTGCCGATACTGCTTGCTATCGGCCTGTGCCTTGTCTGGCGACACAAAGGACGGCAGAAGCGGGATGCGTCTGGAGATGCGTTGATGCATCACGACGCTATAGGCAATAAGAAGGGTGTGCCGGGGTAGTCGCACTACGAAGACGATGCGGCTCCCATGTTTGAATGGAACAAGCCCCCGTTGAAGCGGATTCGCAATACCTGGTCGAAGCTGATGCAAGGTCATCTACTAGACTTGAACATGTCGCTCGTAACAATACGGTGCATCGATGGGAGCTAGAGGGTGATAGAGGTAACAAGTGATCTTGCTAGTATTGTAGTTATGTTATAGGGAATCCTAACTCACTACGCTAATAAGATCTGCCATATCTACTGATACAATGGGTGCTACGATCAGGATGTAGCTATCATTTTCGGTAAGCCTAGGTAGAGCTCTGGGGGACGCTCTAGGTCGTAGAGACTGCGGACGGCTCTGCATAAACCTATGTCAGAGCATTTGGAAGCTCGGAAGACAGATAATACCACTTTCGTTTGATTAAGTTTGGTAGTATCGAATAGCACACCGGCAGTGTCAAGTCATTGTGCTCGCTGCGCAAATAATGATAATAGAGGTAAGGCTCTATCGCTTGGACCGAAAGTGTATACATGTGGTACCTGCATTGGCATTAGGCGAGATCAATGGTTGCGATCTATTGGTACAGCTCTAGCATAGCCTGTCGTCTCTACATTGACAAATACTGACGACAAGTGTTGAATAGCCTACATAGCTGGTGGTAAAAGACTCTCATAGAACTGGCCTGGCGACTGGTGGTATCTTCCCAAGCGCCTCGCTCAACCCGCTATTATGTAAACAGGAGACGTCCGCCTGTTCCGGACTATTGCTGTCGCATAGGTATATCATCCCAGCCGCTGGGTTGACTGAACACGCATGCCTTGTGTAATCGCTCTCGGACAACGTTGACCTCCCTCGTGACGCAATAGGTGATCTTTGCGCTTGAAGCCCACGATGGCATAAGCACAGTTCTGATCCGAGCAGAACCACGGGCGCAAGTTGCTGTGCGCATCTCTCTGGTGGCGTGTGACATCCTTCTGGTAGACGAACAATTTGTCACATTGATCGCAAGACAATGGGCGATCGGTATGTGTATTTCTGATGTGGTGGCTGGTGATAAGGATTAGTATGAACCATGGTAGTGCCGACTGAAACACGTACTTTAGATCGTTTCCGCACCGAAAATGCTGAAGACAATCGTCGCACTGATGTTCGGTAACCATCGAAAGCCTGCTCGTCCTTGTCGTCCTACCCGTTGATGTACTGCGGCTCTCTGTACTAATCGTTGGTGACATGTTCGCACCATGCCGCGGTATAGACGCGGCATCTCTCGATCGATCCAGCGCGAAGGGTGGTGCGTCAGTCAGCTGTATTATTTCCTGGTGAAACCATGGCTCAGTCCTGTTTTGTTGCCCGTACGGGATCCCAGGCGGTGAGGCTACTGCTGGGCGTTTGGGTAATCTTTGACTATACGGCACTGCATATTGCGATGGGTCGACAGGAGTTTGCGAAGGCCGTCGCTGATCGCTGGTGGCAGTGCCATGCTGCCACTGTGAGAGTCTAGGATGGATGTTCGGTTGGTCGAGATAAGGTTGGTTGAAGGATAAAATCGGCCCAAAGCCTGCTTGATCCCAGCTGGCGTTCGAATACGGGATGACTCCAGTATAAGAGCTGGAGTGTGCTTGCGCTGGCGCAAAGGTGTGCTCCGAGCTGTGTCCAGCTTGTAGCGTCGATGGGTAGTGAGGCCTGGGCGGGAGTGCTGCTGTCTGGATGCTCTGTCTTTGCTGATTTACGTATTGATGAGCTGTGGTTCGAGGCGATGTGAGTTGCTGTTGGGGATAGCTTGTCAGAGGAGCTTCAAGCCTTGCTACTTGTTTTATGTCGTTAGGTATCCCGCCAGCGTACTGCAGAGATGGAGGGCATGATCGGTACTCCTGTCTCTGAAAAGACTGAGTGAAGTAGGGAGTGGAGCGATCGGACTGGATCGGCGATGCATATGGATTGGCAGTACTCGTGGTAGGCGTGCTTGTGTTGGTCGGTCGCCCTGTGTGTATATCTGAGATCTACTGACACTTATCAGCACAATCTGGTCCCACGTGCTTGGCCCTCAAGTAACCATTAGTGACTTTGGGCGGCATACAAATGATCCGGAAGCTTGCAGATAGTCGACGTTATCGTCGTCGGTGACCCAGGCGCCTGTTCCCGCCGTCTCGTCGGGCCCAGTATAATCTACCATGGCTGCAAAACGGATGACCGAGCAGAGGCAGTCTGACCAATGGTTTTGAAGAAGGCGGTTTACTCGGTCGTCGGTTCACAATGTTGAATTGCTTTTGGCTCTGTTCGATCTGCGGGCGCTGTACCATCTCTTGGTCGCAGGTGGCTCCTTATTCTCACATCAAAGGATAAGGGGTAGGGAAGATGCAGTGAGGGTTCAAGTGTGAGTAGAATCGAGTTCCCAACCTGTATGGCCCGACAGAGCCCTGGAGGGGCCGCCTATGATCGGGCATCAAATCATCGGCGCGACGCCTGGAGGGCGACTCCCTTTACCATGTGTTAGAAGCGCTAGCATCATATGACGAGGTAGGCAGTGCTGTGTAATACAACATTGTTACAGCGGAGTCCCACGAAACGAGTTATGTGTACGAGAGGAAGATCGGATTTCGAGGCGCGGTCGCGCGCCTTTGAAGGTTCTAGCCTTCTCCCCCGTCTCCATCTTAGTGACGCCGTTCACGTGGGCGACCCCATGAGCCTGCAGCTGGGCGTTCAATAGACAGTGAGCGCTTGCCTGTATCAGCTCAAGATTCGTCCCAATCAGTCAAGTGGCAGAGCACATCGCTCAGAAAGCAAGCAAGCGCGCCCCATCCACTTCCCGCGCTGTAGTCGTTGTTCTTGATCGGCGGCGCGCTGTCGCATGCCTTCCGGACGATACATGGGACTCGTGATCAGAAACCTGAGGCTCCCCGGGAGAAGGCGAAGTCTTGAAGGTGCGGTGTTAGCGTAAGGCGAAGGGTTGGATCATATGGATCCCCTCAACTCGAGGCTTGTTGTGAGTGCTCGGAGCGATGTGGCTTTGGCACTCGGGATTGAGCTTGGATGACAGAATGATCCGTGACCCGTATCGCCCATCATCGCGCCTCTACCTCGCGCCGTGCTCCCTCCACCTCAACACACAACCCAGCATCTGTTTATGTAAATTGCAGCAGCCCGGTATCTGGGCCATCTCCTCCTCTTGTGAGTGCCGCGGATCCGATGGCTGAAAAGGCTTGATACCTCCGCTCTGGTCATGATGGCTTGACGATTGGCCAGAAGCGAACTGGCCTCTGTGCCGAATGCCCCTGGTTGTACAAGCATTCTAGCCACACATATCTCGGTGAGCATCCCATACATGCCAACCCGCCAAGGTTTAATCAGAATTGCAGTCCGCTACATTTCGTGCGCTTCGTTGAGAGCTCACCACTCCATACACATTTCGTGGGAAGGATTGACTCCCGTTACAAGCTGCTTCCATATCAGGAAGGCACGACGGCAGCATCTCCTTCCAATCACCGCTTCTTCACAACGCAGATGTGCCCAGTGCTTCGCCACCCACATTCGAGTCAAAGCGGAGCTCCTCAGGCATGACCAGATCCGTCTGTCTCCGCCCGTGCTACGATGAAGTCAAGCTTCCATCGCACATCAACACGTGAGCTTTAGGTCCTGTCGTCACACGCAGCAGTCACTTCACTATCGAATGGTGCAACGCCACCGTCTGCACGTGCTAATAACGGCCCGTGAACAATGACACTGACACCGGCTCGACTGAGCCTCATTTAGGCAGCAATTGCTTGCCAATCACAGTCCGAAGAATGGCAAGGCGAGGCAGACTGACCAAACAGGACTCAACAGTTGTTCACCAGGCACTATCCTAGTAGCACCTGAGCCAACAGGACGGCGCCGTACCGTAAGATGTGTCGCTACTGGATGAAGACTTACCACATCGCTTGGCCGGCCACTCTCCAGCAGCGATATTGGACGCAAGTCTTGGTTCGTAGTGTCTCTGTCGTTGACACTGGTGTCGGCTGCAACATATCATCACCAATCGGTGTCATGTTCAGTACTCTGTGCAGGACCTTAAAATCCTTAGTACGTCAACGTTATCTCCGTAAGGGCAAAAGTGATACAAGCATGCAGTGTCCGCACATCGTGGACTAGCATTCGTTTGACATCGACATCCTCCTCTAGTCACATCTAATCGCTCCAAGCATCAGTTCCCAGCTACAAGACTCCAATGCAATGCTAGCCAATATCCATGCCACATATATACTATACGTCAATCATGCCTTCCCATCGTGGTCCGGAGCTGAACGGCGCTCCTGCTACAATTTCCTTCTATAGAGCTCGCCTCCGCAATCCCGAAGTCGTTTGGCAGCCTGTTCAGGCGTGATGTCGCGCTGTGGCTCGGCCATCATCTCGTAGCCGACCAAGAACTTGCGTACGGTCGCACTGCGCAGTAAAGGTGGGTAGAAGTGCATGTGGAAATGTGAGGCCTCGATCTCTTCGTCAGTGCCGGTGAGCGGGGCTTGGTGGATGCCCATGCCTGCAAGACGTGTTAGTAAGAAGTCGTAACTGCAATGCGACACCTCGCTGCTTACTGTAAGGAAAGCTAGTCTCGAAAAGATTGTCATATCTCCTCGTAATTTCAGCCATGACCTCGGCCAAATCCTCCTTATTCTGCTGATTGAGGTCGACAAGTGCACGCTTGTGCTCTTTCGCCACGACCATCATCTCAAAGGGCCAGGTACCCCACCATGGTACTCCGGCCCAGAAACTGCTATTCTCAAATACAGTCCGATCGCCCTTTTCGCTCTCTAGCTTGGCGTAGTCTTCTAGCAAGTTACAGCCACCTTGTTCTCTTCGGTACTTCTTCAGGTTGTCAAGTTCGACTTCTGGTTCTTCCGGTAAGGATGTCGTCGTCCATATCTGACCATGGGGATGTGGATTTGAGCAGCCCATTGCTGAACCTTTGTTCTCGAATATTTGCATGTAGCGATATTGCTGCCTGGGCTGTTCGATGATGTTGCCGTTCGGTGCTGAAGGTGACGAGGTCGTAGGCTTGGCAGCTCGTGATAGTGGCGAGTGGGGATCGATGTGCGAGGTGTAGATCTTGGTCCAGGTATCGATGACGGGCATGATCGTTGGCGCAGGCATGTCTGCCAAGGTGACGTTGTGTTCGGGTGAGAATGTTATCACGTAGCATTTTCCAGTCGTGCTCTCTGCTCTTAATAGTCGTGTTGCGAGCGCTGCCCCGTTCGTTAGTCTCTTGTCCTTGCAGGCGTTTGATCACATCGACTCACATCCGTCCTGATCGGGCTGCTTGTACTCCTCTTGTTGCTCTTTGACCGCAGAGTAGTCATTGACGAAGACGAATGTACTGTCATACTTTGGGTTGACATCGCCTTGTGCTCGTTTGTTGCCAGGACAGAGATAGCACTACTACGCCCATCAATCGAAGAACTCCTTACACATTGCACGTCCTTGCTTGTACTCACTGTGGGATCGTGGCTTGGGAGTTCAATCCTGCTGGCAGCCTCCTGCTGTCCCTGCCATGGCCTCTTCGTCCTATGAGGACTGACTAGCACCCATGACGCACGTAATGGATTGTACCGTCGATGTGAGATGTCGTCGAGGATGGCTTCGGGCATGTCGGCAGTTTTGGTAGTAGAGCGAGCTACTGGCAGGGAGTGGGAGGGAAGATCAGGCGAAGTGTTGAGCTGATGCATATTCGTTAGTTCAGATGATTATTCTCCACTTGCAGGCAGTGACTGACCTCATATACTGTCTCGCTTAATGGCACTAAATCCTTCCCTGCTGATGGTGAAGCAGTAACCGCCTCAAGTGAGCGGAAAACTAGAACTCTATGCCTCTGAGCAACCCGAAATGGAACTTTGTTGAGATCCGTCAACACCCGTTCGTGACCACGACGCGAAACAAACACCGCCGGTCAAGGTGGACACGAATGAAAGCCGCCATCCCACTTTCTTGCGACTGCAGAAACCTACACATTCGATAATGGGGATCCTCGGGATGTGGAGATGCAGGCGGAGGGGCAGATGGGAAGCACCGTGTGGTCCGTGACGAAGTTCTTCCGGCTTGCCACGTGGTCCGGCAGTGATTGAACTAGGCTGAGGGAGGCGGCAAGCGAAGGTTGAGATCAAGCCGATGAGCCCGGGCGAGCGGATCCGCATATGTACAGTTGTTATGATCGGCTCTCACGATGCTTTGGCAGTTCACACGAAGATGTACCGCACAGGCAGAGGATTGGCAGATATCGGCGGTGGCATAGTGCGAATGGAAAGCATGATAATGATGTCGAACCATGATGAAGCTCGTTATTATTGCTCACGCTATGTATAGTCGTGGCCATGAATCGTTCCTGGGGTTAGCAAAGCATCCATATGCCTAGTCGCTTTCCTAATTTTTCCTCCACCCACTCGACTAAGAAGGAGCCTTGTACCCGGTACCGTCCTGAGTACATCCAGGAGTGACAGCACAAACAGTCGAGCCAAGGCCCTCACGGAAGAAATTGCCACCCACAGGTCCAATAAGCCCTGCCTGTGCGACATACGCATTCAGATCGAACTTGGCGCGATTGCCTGGGAGGTACATCAAAGTCGGCGGCGGCACATAGTTGGGTGGCTGTCTATACACCAAGAAGGTATATCGATGTGCGGCGACAGAGAGCGGCGTGGTCTGAGCATACGTGGCGATGGTCTTACGGTTCTGGTTGGCGGTGCAAACGGGTTGCGCATCATCTATGATGAGGTGCAGAATGTCCTTCAAGATTGGTGCGGCTGGTCCAGGCGCATCTGGGTCCACCATGATGATTGTGTATTTGGTTGATGCTGCGTCGTAGCCAGGCTTGGCGGTGAAAGTGATGTCTATTGGCTGATTGAGAGTTTCTAGATGATGTCGTAAGTAGGAGAGCACGGAGTGGGCATGGCGATAATTCTCTTACCTGTGGCCGAGAAAGTGTTGCCGAGATTGACTTGCTTGCCATTATAGTCCACTTGTACCGACACCTTGGGGTTGAAGCTCGGGATCACACCAGGGACCAGTTTGGCTTGTGTGAATGCTGCTTTGGCGGCAGCTAGTGTTGCTGAGCCAGCCGTGGTGCATGTTGTAGTGCGCTTGTCGAGAACAGCATCTGGTATAGCTGCAGCTGTTGCCGTGGCCGCGAGTGCGAGAGCTGAGAAGAAGTGCATGATGATTCCTATGGCCTACAAGTATTGAGCCACATCGAGGAGAAGACGTCGCACAATCTGTCCGGACAGTCTTTATAGACTGTCGTCGTGCGCCATGTGGACCTGTAGTCCTACGTGACGTAGCAGTATTGGTGACACGCATTGCATCGCTCCAATTTCGAATGCAAATACAGTGACATAGTCGGGAATACGTAGTTTGTCCGCAGTGATCGCCTGTCTTAAGCAGGTACAACGTGGATCTATAGACCAAGGTTGCTTGGCTGGCCTTGAGTCTTGCGCTTTCCGGGCATACGGTATGATGTCCGCCAGGTAGCTGTCAAGAGCAGACTAAAGCTACAGCAGCGATGTACATGTAAGAGGGCTTCCGAGGCACATTTGCAGGCAGGATGATGCTTATATCAATTCAAGGATCTCAGAGGCTCGAGGGCCGTGATGTCCAGCTCTTGAGTATTTGTGATGCTTCGTTAGGCTCTGAGAACGGTTGAAAGCGCGTCACGCCGCAAGCATGATGGCTCTCGTGGTGTTTGGCCGCTGGCCGTGATATCTGTGTGAGTTTACCCGAGTTGCTCACGAGGTCTGGACACCGAGACAGGACGACGATCTCATGCATAGGATCGAAGATTGAAGCTGCGTGTTGCCGGCGACAAGAGGAGAGTAGCTGTTCGCCAAGTCGCGCAGATCTTCTCCCATGTATTTGTCTAGCGTGATATGAGATGCATTGATCGACTTAGCCGCAACGAAGCTAACGGATGGGCCCCGTAGATCAAAATGATGCGAGGTGTTCGACGCCATGTCGAAAACACCCGCCTACCTCACCTGATGATGGTGAGCTGCTCTGTATAGCAGCTTTCTCACCCGGATACACAAGGACGAGATGAGCGTAAGGAAGTGACATTAGGACGTAATTGCGGCCGACTTCAGTCTCCCTTGTCTTCGTCCTGGCTGTGGCCTTCGATGTCTTCCATATCCTCATCCATACCTGGCCACAGGACTTGGCGCTTCCAAACTGCACGTACGTTCATTCCCGTCGTGAAGAGCCATATCGCCACTAACAACACACTCATGGCCGAGGTCACGGCTTTAATACCATTGCTCTCAAGCACGTTGCCTATGTAGATCGCGGCGATCGTCAGACCCACGTTTGGGAAGATGAAGCCCCACCACTGCATTGTGAAGTGCATCTGTCGAGCACCAAATAGCACGCTCACGGTGGTCAAAGCGAAGAACCAGAAGGCTAAGAGCCAGAAGAATATTCCAGCTGGTACACCGATCGCCTTCCATACATCCCCGACCGCGAAGGTTGTGATGCCGAGAAAGTCGTCTGGTATGACCTTAGGTGCTTGATAAGCCAGAGCCACGAGCGTATTAGATGTATATGCTAGTTTGTATTAGCACTAAGGCTACGGAGTGCAATATGGCTAACTTACCAGCCGGTCCCACAGCAACATACATGCCCGGTCGCTTGGGGGGCTCAGGTAGTTCGTTCGATATAAGCCTGGTCAGGTAGATTGTATATATGAAGAAGGCAAACATCCATCCCAGTCCTTGAAATAGTATGCTTCCGATGAAGATTGGCAGCGCCGATGCCTGTGGTTGGCTGTACTCAAGAGTGCTTCCCAATGGCCCAAGAATGAGGAAGGAGTAGACTGAAGTCAATTAGCAAACCATCAAACCATCCTCATGTCGAGCATACCTGGCAGTATCCTGGCAGTCATTGTTAGCACAACGCTGGAGCTAGACGACCACTTTACTTACCAGGCGGGCATTGCGTGCTCAACAGGCAGTCGCTCAACATCGAATATGACATGGTACTGAAAGATCGCAACTAGCATAGCACATCCGGCGAAAAGCCAGAAGCACACCTCGAGCGCTTTGACAAGCCACGGCCCACAGCTTGGTACGCCATACTGTTGAGTGTTGTATAATATCAAGGCGATAGAGACCCAGAATGTGCCGAAAAAGAAGCTCCTTGTAGGCTGTTAGTCGTATCTGGTATCGCATAGTAACGTCATCACCACGAACTCACTCATGCGGATGGTGTAGCGATCGAGTAAGTGCAGATGGCCGCATGGCGAAGCGGAAAGTGATTAGGCATGAGAATAGGACGAAAAGTATCAGATTCAGGATGAAGAAGATCTTGCCTATAGTGAGTACTCCACGAAATTCGAATGGCTGCTGGGAAAGCAAAGTCGCAATGGCGCCTGTTGACATCGTACATTCGAACCAGCTCCAGGTGAAGTGCGACAGCCGCTCACGAATAGAGACGTGTTTGTCATGTCCAGGCGACTTGGCAGGGTCATTCCTGTAGTGTTGTTGCTGCCGCGTATCGTTACGACTTGAGGGCGACACTTTGTTGCCCATGGGCCTTGAGCTACTCATCGCTAAGATTGATTACAGTCTAACGAGACTGGACGTCACAGATGAGATTAAAGAACGTGTACTCAAATACCCAACATATAAGGAAGCCGGCGAGGGCGTTCCACGTCCACTCGTGGACTATGCCATGCATTTGGCAAGTCGTCATCGATTTTGTCTTTTCCTTGCGGCGGGTGGATGTTGATTCGCATGGACATGAAGCTCAAACTAATGATGCCTACATGACGGCTTGAGGGCACGGGCCGTCGAGCCGCTCTGAGGGTCTCGAGACGGGGCAGATAAATGGCATCCTGTGAGCAGACATGAAGACGAAAGCGTACGCTGCAAGTCCGTGGCACAAGAATTATCGATTCATTGTGAGACTCGGTCCCACGTTGGTGGCAAGCTCGCAAGGAGCGATCTTGGCCTTCGTGGGTTACAGTAGCTTTCAAGTTCTCTCCTCAATGTCCAAAAGCGGCTGCACAACCTTCGTCCAGTATGTCGCGCGCCTCTCAATGAACTCGTCACTTCTAAAGCCAGACCGATCGGACGTGTTGACGTTCCAGCCGCAGTCGAGATAGATGTCTTTCATCTTGCGAGCGGCAGCCCATACATTGTAGCTTGCCAGCCACTGCCGTTGAAAGTGCTCTTCCCAGTCAACGGGTGGATGCCCTCCAGAGTCATGATAGAACTCATACCTGAAATCGAGGCCCTCTGCTATGCCAAAATACAGAAGTTGCTGACATTTCGATATGAATGGCTCAAGCACTTCCCGCGGCTGACCACCAGATAGGTGAAAGTAACCGTCCTGATCCTCTGAATTGGCTATAGGGGTGCCATGGTATGAGGTGTTCTACAGTGTCGTTAGAGGAGGTAATCAAATGCTTTTGAAAGAGCCTACTGGTCTTGGTATCGTAGATGAACTCAGTCCCGTATGATCCTTCACCGAACGTCAGACGCAGAGCGCATGGTGCCGTAAAATCATCATTGTACAACTCTCTCTGACTCTCGAAATAGCCGACATCAAGTTGCTCGCCAACATAAGACATGGGATATGTACTGGGCTGGATTTCGAGCTCCAGATAGTGGTCTGCCACGTCCATATAGGGCAACATAGTCATCAGCTCCATAAACTTCCGTATCGTAGCCTGCGGTACTTGCGGCATCTTTGTTGATTTCGCCAGCTTTGTAGGGTGGAGTACGGACTGCAAGACCGCGTGTAGCTCCTAATGTATCGAGGAGGGTGTAGAGCTCCGTGACGGTATCAATCAGCTCCAAATGAGAAGATACTGCTACGTCAGTCTGCATCTTTTAATGTCCTCAGGTGCCTACCGGGTCTGGGCCGAAAGTTGTGCTCTTCGTACACGTAGAAATACTCGCTGAAGTCGATGGAAGTAGAAGGTGTGGGCAAGCTGTTCCCACACTGTGATTAGCTGACCATGGGACCGCAAGCAGCAGCAGCTCTTTCGCCGGGCATGGGGAGTCATCCAGTACTCCTGCTTGATCTTCGAGACATACATCGACACAACTGCACATTCGTCCTGAACAGTTCTCTTTGTAGGAAACGACGCTTTCCCTTCAATTAAATCTACAACTTAACGCCACACTTCGCCCCATGGATGAAAATAATCAAGCACTTCCGCAATCACTTCTTGTGATTAGCAATTAGTTCCTCCATTAACACATCCGCCCCCTTCTGCACAGTATGCACACCCATCAGTGCCGCCAGCTCAAACACCTCCACAATCTCCTCCTGCGTCGCTCCATGCTCAATAGCATTCCGAATATGCAGCTTCAACCCCGGCGCATACAGATGCGTGGTCGCTGAATCGATAGCACAGTATATCAACTCCCTCGTCTTCGCATCAAGATGATTATGCGTGCCTTGCTGGAACGGCACAGAGCTGAAATGCGTGTAGGCTTCGAAGAAATCTGGTGAGGCTCGTAGGATGCCGTCCCATGACTCGGACCAGTAGCCACGTTTCCGCTGGAAGTCGTCTTTGGCTTTTTGCTGTTGGGGTGAGAGGTCGCTTTTGAAGCTTTGGCCTTTTTCTGCCATGACTTCTTGGAGAAGTGGAACGCCTACGCTCAGCGAGTGCACGCCAAGCACGGATGTGAGCTCCAGTGTCTCCATTACTTCTTCCTTGCTTGCGCCGGCACGAAGGGCGTTGGTGGTGTGGGCTTTGATACCAGGCTCGTACATGTGCGTGCAGGAGGCATCACAGGCGAGGAGCACCAGTTCCTGGAGTTTGGGGGACAGCTTGCGCTTCAGTAGCGGGACGCTACGAAGGCGCAAGTACGCGCTGAAGTAGGCTGGATCGAGGATGAGGATGTTGTGCCAGGTCGAGGACCATTCTTGTCCTGAATCTACGAGGGTCTGCTTGAGCTTCTGTTGTTCTTCCGTGAGCTTTGCATCCGGGCGCTTGTGGACTGAGTAGTACGGCATCTTGTTTTGTGCTGTAAGAAAAGCAGTTTCGTGGCAGTAGGTCGGAATATGAAAGAGAAATTCGGTAAGAAAGTCAAGTCAGCTACCTCTGAGCTACATAAGTCTTCCTATCACGACCTGCCGATGACGAAGCAGCACATGGCGCGTCAAATCTTTTCGACACCGTTGTCGGATTGTGGCAAGATCGCATGTGCTTGCAGAACTAGAAGATGCAAGGGGCGAGACGAGACGTATCGAGGAAGCGAGCGGGGTCTTGGCGACGATTGGTTGCTGCTTCGGAAGGCATCAAATCTCTCCCGCTGCGTGACCTGATGCGATTTGTCCCCTGTTGCAAACGAACTGGAGATGTTGTGTTGTGAATTTACGCTGTACCACGCGGACAGATCTGCAAATTTTTGGTCCATGAGGACGTCTCGAAGCGATCAGCCGTGCTATAAACACCACAACGCCGACGCTTGCTGTAACCACGAACGCGAACCGCCGTGCATGCCGCTAATGATATATCAAAACAGCACACTTGCCATGCCTCATGATCTTCTCTCTTTGATCATGCTCAATCATGGTGCGCTTGCCATACCAGCACCAACGCCTCTCAGCAGGACAATCGTGTTGCCCGACTGAATACATTGCGCAAGCTTTTCTCCAAATCCAAGCAGCCTTCCACTTTCAACATGAAACACCCTCAGCTTATCCTCTGCGCTTTCGGACCGATTATTCATGTTGCTGACCTGCAAGCTCTTCGCCGCCAGATCCAGTGTTCGACCAACATTGAACTCTGAGCTGTAGAAGAACGTTCCCTTTGGTATCTTCGCCGTGATAGTCTCCGAGCTCGCCTCTACATACACATATATCCTCTTCTCCACTGGTATCTTCTCGTCACCCTTCGCAGTCTTTTTCATGTTTGCACTCGCCTGTACACGTGCAGCAGCAGCTTGCTTGGATGCTGAAGCCGGTGCTTTGGGCATCGCCGCTCGTTTCGCAGCTCCCCAGGCTTTCAATTTCTCGAAGGCTGCTAATCCTTTCTCTCGTTGTGTTTGGCCGACTGGTCGTGCACCAAGTGGTGTGAGTTTGTCGCAATTGTGCTCGTATGTCAAGCGGTGCTTGAGACAATATGATCGGTTGCATTTCTCGCAGTGCACGCCTATTACCAGGGGCGTGTTGATCAGGGTTTTGCAGGAGGGGTCGGCGCATTGTTGTTCATGATTTAGAATGTTAGGTTTTGGAGACTGGGTGTACGCTCGGCTGGCTGGAGTTTGTTGCGATTGAGCTCGCCGTCGCGCCCATTCGCCTTTGTGTGTACATTCGTGGGAGGACTCTGTTCGGTGGTCGAGGCAAAATTTGCTGGCTTGCGTTAGCTATTGTGATGGTGAAGATAATAAATGATACCCACCAACTCACCCTTTGCAGCTCTCACATTTGAAGGGCAAGAAATCAAGTTGTCGACAAAATGGCATCTGGCAACGAGCGCCGATTGCCTCAACCTCACCTACACTCATGGCGCTGTACGTTGCGTCTTCCAACGGATCTGTTGTGCGTGAAGCTGCCATACTTGTCCTGTGCTCAGATACTTATACGTTCGTCGCGACCCAAATGTATGTCTCGCATGCTTACAAGAGCATGAAGGCAATGGACATTCGCGCGTGAAGCCAGAAGCTTCGAGCGGCAAATGACAAGCATTCGACGAAAGAGGAAGGTACGCCGATTCTGACATGTGACAGGTCACATGCACCACCCCCATCCGAGCGTTGTGGAGATAGGCGGGGCTTATCAGAGTCCGAAGGCACGCTAGTCTTCGAGCTGTCAGCCGAGGGCGCCTGCTGAGGTGTGACTCTGTTTGTTCATGATGGAAGCTATCTATTCTCCATTCCCCACTGCTCGCATTGGTGTAGTCGAAGTGGTTGGCGGCATTGTTTTTATCATGCTACATTCATGACACTAGATCTCCAAGACATCGACCAGCTAATGAAGTCATTGCTATAGTGCTCCGTTAAGCCGAGCCGCTGGCAGCCTGGTCACGCGTCGAGTCCATCAGTCTATCAACCATGCTTCCACCACAAGCACGTAGTGGCCTACTCGGACCTCGCAGACACTCACTGGCATCAACAGCTCCAACATGTCTACTCCGTCAGGCTTCTGTCTCTCAAACTCTCCAGGTAACCTCGGCGGCCACCCAACAAAGCCGTAGCTTCTGGGGCTGGCGACGAAGAGGCAGCAGCGACTGGGAATCCCATATCGACCCGATGTATCACCGTTTCACTCGCTACCGTACCATGAAGACCCGAGCCAAGCTTATCGAGAAGTTCAAGCGTCGAGCCAACTTCTACGATGCAGATCAGCGGCCCTTCTTCACGCCGAAGCATATCCGGTTCGCTTCACACTTCAACGGTCGTGGAAGATGGCCGTTGAATCATGTTCGAGCTCAGCCAGCTTCGGAACAAGATGCTCAGCGTGAGGATGGCTATGAACTCAGTCAGCGGGAGCAAGAGTGGAAGGAGAGGATGGAGTATATGCGTAAGCAGATACAAAATGATCCTTATGAGGCAGTCTTCGGCAAACGCTTTGAGCCATTCTGGAGTCCGCTTGTACCGAGCTGGATGCGAGAGGAAATGGGTATGCAACGCCAAGCAAAACAGCCGAGCAAACCAGAGGAGCTTGAGCGGGAGAAGTCGAAGATAAAGGCGACGAGAATAGAGCCAAGCAGGCAATCCTCGTCTACAGGTCAACCTCCGCCCGTCGACTCTCCTCCAGTCAAAACTACCGAATCTATTCCCTCTCCTAAGACCAAAAGTTACGCATCATACTCTTCTTCATCGTGGGATTCATGGTCTAATACAGCAAGACTCGAGAAGTGGGACTCTGTATCGAACGAGCTCAAGCAATTCGTCTACGATCCCATCAGCAACCGCATGGTGGCAGTAAAGCCGTTGCCAGCAGTCAACACCGCCAAAATCGATCTGCCCAAGCCAGAGCAGACCAACGTTGTCGTAAGAAACACATTGTCCACCACTGCACTTGCAAGTAGAAGTCAAGACATGCGCTCGCTCATCAATACACCTCGTAGGGACATCAGGGCCGTCGAGGTGCCTGTGAAGCAATATAAGTCTGCCAAGCCAGCACCGGAATCATCGATGGATGTCATAGCCGCAGCCACGAAAGAAGCGGCGGACACTCTTGCATGCCTGAAAGAGAACATGGACCGGATGTTTTCTCACTCCGCCCAGCAAGAACAGACTCGTCCTCCACGACCAGCTGCACTTGCCAAGCTTCCAGCAAACGATATGGATATGCTCACAGCTGATGATGTGCGTGCCAGGATGGGCAAGGTCAAGGAGATCAGGACTGTTAAGCCGACCACGATAGAACAGAAAGCTACTATGGAGGCGGATTTCGACAGCAAAGCTGCTGAGTGGGATAAGGCTGAGAACGCTGTGTTCCAGGAGGCTGAGCTGGAGACGACCAAACGAAAGTGGGTTGCGAAGGCTAAGAAGGAGGAGAAGATATCAAGATCCGAGACGTCAGGCCAGCCCCTGACAGCATCGCACGTACGACTTCATGAGTCGTATGGCACCTCGAAGATACCAGCGGATGCCTCTCTGGACACTCTTGGAAGCACACTGCAAAATGAGTCTTCAAGGACGAGACCTGACCAACATCAGAAGACCGATATGGTAACCACGGCCCTCGATGACCTCGGCAACACACTCAAGTCTGAAGTACAGCCAACGTCACGGTCCAACGACATCGACAGCCTCGCCGACACGCTCGAGACCATGGAAACGAGGTCGCCACCACGACGCCAGGAACAGAAGCTTCAAGCCGCTCTCAACAGACTTCAGACGACACTGTCCCGACGCACCGACACGGCCAAAGAAGACAGCAGATCAGTACTGCTATCCGCGGTTCAGCGTATGCAGTCCAAAGAGCTTCCTCGCACAGATGATCTCGACGACTCGGGTGCTCATGAGGCTACCGAAACCGTCGAGATTCCGACGAGTGTGCCAAAGGAGTGGTCCAATGCCGCCAACATCCTGCAGGCGAATCGTGTCAAGCGCATTGCAGCAAAGCGACCCTACCCTTTCCCCGTGCCTCGATTTGCCGAAGACATGGAACAACGCAAGGCCGCTTACGAAGCCTCACAAGCCAAGCTGAAGGCCGACGAAACCAAGGCTGAACGATTGAAGAAGGCCAACGAAGTTCTCGAGGCGGAAGTCAAGGAACAGAAATTCTTGATGCAGTCTCATGAGAATCGCTATGTGCACAAGATTAGGAGTCTCAGGCAGGAGCTCGATATCGCGTACAAGCAAAGCGCAGTGCACAGTGAGAAGCACGTCGAGAGGATACACTTCCTTGAGGCCGAGCTTACCAAGGCTAGCAAAGCTGCAGGAGATGTAGCAGTGCCAGCTAAGATGCCGCAGAAGATGGTACAGGCGGAAGGCGATTTCTCGCCTGATATCGCCAAGTTCGCTAGTGCTGGCAAGTGGTACAAGCAGCCTACTGCACCTGCTACACCCGGCAAGCAGATGATTGCCCGAGCGGAGCAGAAAGCTCGTGATCAGGCTCTTGTGAAGGAAGTCTGTGAGATCTACGAGCGCGAGTATGGTGTCATCGATACGAACCATAAGCAACGGATCTTGTCAGGCTCGGAGGCAAATGCTTCTGCTAAGAGACTGTCAGTGAAGAAGGCTCCGCAGGTCGTTGAAGTGGAGAGCGATGT
Source organism: Recurvomyces mirabilis (assembly GCF_035927965.1). NCBI lineage: Eukaryota > Fungi > Ascomycota > Dothideomycetes > Mycosphaerellales > Teratosphaeriaceae > Recurvomyces > Recurvomyces mirabilis. The sequence continues at coordinate 353,279 of NW_027041962.1, read as the reverse complement.
TGACCTTGGTGAGGCTCTTGCTGAGCACGAGAGGACGACTTCGTACGAGTTCAAGGACGATGGGCTCGAGTCTAGGATCCAGGCTGAGGAGAAGGCGGCACATGAAGCACAGGCGCTTCCGCAGCTCGAGACGTCGGCCGAATTGACCCGTACAATCACTAAGGCTAGGCAGGCTATTGTCAATGCCAACGTGAAGAAAGAGCATCCTAAACAAGACGTTGTCTTGGCTGAAGAGATAAAATCGCCGTCCCAGGCAACTTCCGCAGCCAACTGGGAAGAGCCACCAGTGTACAAGGTTCTTGCTTACGATTCTGGGAATGATATCCTGTCTACTGCGACCACAACCGCAAATTTCACCGGCACTGAGACACCGATCAGTATTCCTCAAGCTCTCAGCCAGCTCTATCAACCAGCTCGGTTTGTGTCGCATTTTGCTGAATTGCAGCAAGACGGCTGGCAGGTCATCTATGGCACACGAGACATGCTAGTGTTCAGGAAGGTCCAAGCAAGTGCTGAGAAGCCTACCATCCCGGCCGCAATCGATGAAGATGCAAGCCTAGTTGACCATGGCTTGATCAAGCCTAAGCAGAATGCTCTTGCTGAGGAAGCTGCGAACTTCCACGATAGGTACAAACCTGCGCCGAAGCCATATGATCCGACCAGTATTGAGAACGGGAAGCTCATGCCCTACGAGAACGCCATGGCGCAGGAAGCTGCCCATGCATATGATGCTGCTCGGGCAGCACATGTCAATCCCATCGATGGTACTGCCAAGATTATGCCTGTACCAGAGGTCTCGACGGGAGCTTATGCCTCACCCACAGGTTTCGTGAACCATGACCGTGCATACCTTGACAACGATGACCTGGTTGATCGGGCCAAGGTCAGAGCGGCGATGAATAAGAAAGAAGAAGACATTGATTACATACACTACCCTCGCGTCAAGCGCCAGGAGCCCGTGTATGCGGGCACTCGCCTGGCCACCCCGGCTGCATCAAAACAGCGGAAGTGGAACGAGCGCCATGAGAAGCATGCACGTAGAGCCGAGAAAGTGAAAGCGAGGTCGAGGCGGAGGGGCGGCAAGCTGAGGTGGGCGCTGGGTGTGGGTGTCGGCTTCGCAGCGGTAAGCTATGGTATTGGCGTTGCAGCTGAGATGGCGAGACAGGAGAGAAGAGAGAAGGAGAGGTGGGAGCAAGTTTTGGATGGTAAGAGGGGGAGGTGGGAGTGATCTATGATAGTTGTCACCACCGTTGGACGTTTGAACAAGTCTTCCCTTTGTGCGAGGGCGTATTGCATATTATGATTGCGAGCATCATGGATGGCCTGGCGTTCTTTTGGTTATGGATCTGGGAATGGGCGAGGGGCATTGGATTGGATTGAGGATACGGTTGAGATACGGATGGATGTGACACTACTCAATCTTCTATAGAAGTGGTATGATGATTCAACTCCGACTTATGTGTTAACGTAATCCGTCCTATGTCTGCATAGACCAATCTTGCTCATACATGTATTGGCTTGCAATTGGCATCCGCTTCTGCTGCAGGGTCCTCAGCCTCAGCTATGTTTCCCTCCTGCACAATGGCGTACTTAGCGCACATCTGTCCACTTCACGGAGCACTACTTCTATCTCAGCCATGGCGCCATCGAGATATGAAGCATATAGCGAACCTTTACCAGATGACTGCACAAGATTGCTGCAAATCCGTCGAAACCCAAGCCCAAGTGCCAAAGACGATGTCGACGTACTCGACTGTACCCTGACTACTCACGAAATAGCAGACTACCCACCCTATGAAGCAATCTCGTATGCCTGGGACGAACCTCTGGCCGAACAGATCAAACCACCATGGCCAGTCGAACCGCAGGGCGAGCCTTTCGACGTCACAGCAAACCTGAGACATCTCTTATATCACTTGGCAGACTCACCCGAAGAACCTGATTGGGACGAGACCTTACCTCGCTATTATTGGATCGATGCTCTTTGTATCAACCAGGATGACGATGAAGAACGCACCGCTCAAGTTCGGGCGATGCATCGAATCTATCGCAATGCTAGCTATGTGATCATCTGGCTGGGGCCTGATCCAGAGCAGGAGGCATATTACGTACGCGAGATGCTTAGGGCGCTGCTGCAAATGTACAGCTCAGTGGACGAAGAGATGAGCAAGCCATTCGAGTTTGACTGGGTGCCTTGCGGATACAATTTACACGCTGAGGGGCTACCATTGATAGGAAGCAGTCATTGGGAGCCCATTGTGCGCTTCTGGAGTCGTTCGTGGTGTGAGTCACATACGAGCTATTGACGCCTAATCCTGACATCTATTGTAGTTCGACGCGCATGGGTTTGGCAGGAAGGTGCATTGGCGAAGGACTTTGAGTTTTGGGTTGGCGAAGTCGTGTTCGTGGAGTTCGACGTTGTCACAAGTTCCTTGCACTTGATCAGGAATGGTCTTGGTTCAGCGCTCGCAGCGCAGCACATAGGCCCATCAACCAGAAGACCTCTGTCCTCCGGACTAAAAGTTGGCATCCAAGCTTCAAAGTTGGCCTGCTTGCAGTATTTGGCTAAAGGCTTTAATACACTCGAGGTCGAAACGACCGAGTTCACTTGGGGTGTCGCCGAACGCCTGGTTGGACCTGATGAGGATGAAGACACGCAAGATACGAGTCGTCAGCTTTTGAAAGTGTTTGTAACGATGATGTGGACGACCTATTCGGATTTTACAAGCGAGCCACGTGATCAGATCTTTGCGAAATTGGTCCTGATCCGACAAATCGCGGAGGCATACCGGGTACCGCCAATACCATTGCAAATCGACTACAGCAGATCTCTAGTCGAAGTGTATCTGGATACTATGACCTACATCATCGAGCATAGCGGCTGGCTTGGAATATTGCTCCTGCTGGCACCAAACCGACCTTACGACATGGCCTTCCTGGCTCCCAACACATGGTCACTGGCCTTCTGGGGCGGACTTTCCCTTCCTACACCAATCGTTGCTACTCCAGAACCAGATACAAAAGACGGCAATTCGAGCCAGAACAGCACGTAAACCCAGAGTTGTGGACCGAAGTCTTCTTGTCCAAGGTAAGCCTGTAGGGCGTGTATCAAAGCTGGGTACTCCAACGAGGGCGTTCTTTTCGAGGACGACCTTCGACCAGACGTCCCGCTTTCTGCTCGATTGTCCTCCAGTGGTTGGATGTCCTGGCAAGGACCGCATTGACTGGTGGCGGGAGATTATGACTGACACCGACAACGCCACCACGTCTCTGCCACTTGATGGCCGGCGAGTTGCGTTCCGTGAATTGATTCTTATGGCCTGCTGTAAACGTGCATACGACGAGTTCGGAGGGTCGCCTCCTGCCCCGTCGCAGCTGGCTCAGTGGTTCAACAGCTCGGACATGGAGCGGTACTGGAGGCTTGCAGCTTGCTACCATGATGATCTGCTGCCATCGAGAGCCTCTATCGAGCAGCTCATCCTGGGCCACGAGGTCACACCCCCTCCGTACTGGGTACCCACCGGGGCTCAGAATCGGAGGTTGTTCTGCATATCCAAGCCTAGTCACCCACCTTGTCCGTCCGCAATGTTGCTTGGCCTCGGGCCCGAAGTGGCGGAGGAGGGTGATGTTGTATTCCTGGTGGCAGCGGCCGTATTCCCACTGGTACTTAGGCCATTACTGGGCGACGATCGCGCTGGTGAGCAGACGGACTTGGTAAATTATGCTGTGGTGGGCGATGCTTATCCGCATGACACCGCCAACGCATTGGACCTGATGGATTGCGACGAGTGGCAGGACATCGAAATCCGGTAGGCTCGCTGAGGGAATGGTACCTGTGCATTTCAGAGTAGTCGCTGGCGGCAGAGCTGTAAATATGGCCTTTGAGATGGCGCTATGCCATGGAAGCCAAGATGCTGTTCTGTCTCGCCATGAGTCGTCCGTACGTGCTACGATGCAATACAGAAACTACTGATGGTGGTCTGTAAGGAACCACGCCCCGGCTGGAGTAAGTCAGCGGCCTGCTTGGTCGCTGATAACCACAAGCGACCAATTCCCGGATCTCCTATGGCCGGATTCGTGCACGCAGTGTCGACGCAGAAATGCTTGGCAAGTGGAAGAATAGCAACGACGAAGGAGAAGAGGTTTCGCCATCAACCAAACGACGCCGACATCGGCCGAGTCAATGCACACCAAGAACTTCGACTTGACTCTCGTCAACAAACACTCCACCTGAAGAGTAATCTGGACATGTAGGCCAGGATACGATGGCAGCCTTCGCGTAAGCTGCACATCATATCCGTGTTCGTGAGTGTTCAATAACGCGTCTTAGCAAGTCTACGTTCTCCGCTGTCTCGTATGCAGCCTTCCGTCCGAACTACCCAGCCAAGTTCTACGACACTATCCTAGGATACCACCGTGGACAGAAGCGACTATGTCTTGATCTAGGCTGCTGACCCGGGACAGTGACATGCGAGATAGCCAAGCACTTCGATCGAGCCGTCGGCACGGATCCGAGTCCTAACATGATCAAGCAAGCTGAGTCGAGTATATCAGGTCAAAAGCAGTATGCCAACATCGGCTTCCTGCAAGGATCGGCAGAGAGTACTCCAAGCTTGAAAGAAGGGAGTGTTGACCTCGTCGTTGCCGGCCAAGCAGCGCACTGGTTCGATTATCCGAGGCTTTGGCCCGAGATGAGGCGACTGGTTCGACCAGAAGGGACTTTGGCGTTCTGGGGCTACAGCGATCCTGTTTTCGTTGACTTTCCACGTGCTTCGAGGATCATGCAGACGTATCAGTACGACGATCGGCCAGGCAAGCTAGGTAGCTATTGGTCGATGCCTGGACGCAGCTATACGCAGAACAAGCTGCGTGTTATCGAGCCGCCAAATGCTGATTGGGAGGATCTCGAGCGGATCGAGTACGAGGTCGGTACTAATGGCCGACGTAGTGGCAAGGGTATGTTATTCATGGAAAGACGGTTGACGGTGGGAGAAATGAAAGGCTACCTCAGAACTTGGTCCAATTATCATGTCTGGAGCCAGGAGAATTCGAGTATGAGCGCGAGAAGTGCTGGCGGTAACGGCGATGTGGTCGATGAGATGTTCGACGAGGCGGCAGACGCGGATGAAGTGTTCAGAAAGGAGGACAATGTCATTGACATTGAGTGGGGCTCTGGTCTAGTGATGGCTCGAAAGAACTCGTTTTGATGCTGACTTCCAGTGCACACTGTCAGAGGCTATGTCCGGCATTTACGAGCTGCTCGAACGATCTGGGTTGCTAATCTGCGAAACGATGAGCCTTCACAACACTTCCCATGACTGTCGACTGCTTCATAAGCATAGTCAGGTACTCTATGGCTGTCACGAACACGGCGACCGAGGCACAGAATGCCATCGTCTGCACGTTCCAAGTAGACCAAGAAACCAGCCACCCGATGTTTGATAGCACGAAGACGAGAACACAACCAACTAGCCACTTTCGCCCTACCCAATGATGGTGTACACGGGAGTTGTCCGGCAAAATTGCGCTCCACTTGCGAAGGCGAAGCTCGTTATTTTGGTGTGCCAGTCGCCAAGCGTCGTCCACGTCCATGCATCTGGCTACTGTAGCAACCACAGCATCTGCTCCAGTGTCCAGCGAAGCCTGGAAATTCTCCGTCAATGGGCGACCTGGCAGAATCTCATTTGACTTCATGATATCCCACCAATATTCGACTGTCTGGTAGGCGCTCTTGGGATCGATCTCGAACCACTCATGCTGTGCACGCCATCGACCTTTTGATTTGACGTGGAGATATCGATGACAGTGCGCAAGATCAGTATGCACGAGCTTCTCCAGTCGAAGCAACTGGATGTAGGGTATATTCGCCAACGATCTGCGCGAGTCAAAGTCCAATGTCAGTCGTTGCACCGACTTACAACTGTCTTCAATCTTCCTGAACCGGTCCCAGAGCTTGCCTGTGGTGAACCCGATCTTGATATACTGTTTGTTGACATCCGGGAAGATGTACAGATATCCCTTGGCCTTGGCGCTTTCCAGAGGCTGGCCCAGCAGATCTCGCATTTCATCATGCGCTGTCTGCGGAGCCCACTTCGACATCTCGCCAGCCTCGAATCCAGTCCGTGTTGCGGGAGAACTGCGTCTTCTAGACGACCCGTTGGTATGAACTGCGGATTCATTCACCTCTGCTCGTGCTTCGGGTACCAGACGATCATTCATCTGGGTAGAGCCTATCTCGAGGTTGTCTTGGCCTAGTTGCGTTGCGACTTGCCCTTCGCGCACTTGCGAGCCCACCAACGGGCCGGTGCTCGGAAGCTGAACTTCTCGAGTATCGTCCGTTACGAAAGGATCCATACCGACGTGGTCTGCAACGATTTGTGGGACGATGTTACTTAGTGATGCTTCCAAAGCTCCCGAATCACTGGACGATCGCTGCTGCCGTGATAGTGGAGACCCCAAGTGATTGCTTTGGCGAGTGGAGAGACTGCGCTCGCTTTGAGTAGAGGATGGCGTAGGCCGTCCGGCATGATCGTGACACCGCTCGTCTGGTGTGCTGGTTCGAGGGGACGCCCTGGTGTCGCCCAACCTGGAAGGCTGCATGGGAGAGCAAGGCTTAGCGAAATAGTCCAAAGGAAACTCGTGTCTCCATCCGGCTTCGATCTTCCTGGTATAATGTCTATTTATGCCGCTGCTCGTGTACTCTCGGTGCCTTGGACAAACTAGCCATTCGATGATGGACCTGGTGTTCTTGAGATTCGTTGTTGCGTCGTCCCTCCGAATGCGTTCTATGGCAAGAGCAAGGTCGTGCAGCTCGATCTGCCGAGTGCAACGAGCGTTCCGCTCTACTGCAATACAGATATATATTTCGGGTATCACTTCGCCACTCAAGGTTTCCTTTATCGAAGCAAAGCTTGGCACCTCCATTGTGATCCGACTTCAAGTTCTCACGGCTGATGTGGCTGCGACCTGTCACTTTGCGTCTGCTGCTCTTGTAACGAGCAGCAGATATCTCGTCCGGCCGAGCTCTGGTAGTATCAGTCTGGAGCGGACAGAGAGTGCTGCTCTCTGATGCTACCTATATCTCTACAGATATCGACACAGCCACACTGCCTGCCTTCCCGTATCGTACACTGAGATGCTGTTGACTCTACGGAGATGATGCGTGTCGCACGAGTGGACAGTCACAGGTCACGTAGTTCATGTCAGGACGTCCGATCGTCCGGTGCCCTCCATATAATAAGCTGACGAACCCAGAAGCACGTCGACCGTAGTGTCGAGGCGAGTGTCTTGCACTCAGACACAGCAAGTGGAGAGGCTGTACCAGCTCGCTTGCAAAGCGCTGATGCATGCATGCGGCACAGCACAGCCAGGGGCGTTTCACGTTGATGCTCACAGCCCACGATTACGCACATTGGCGGTGCTAGAACGAACTCGTATATCACTCCAGTGAACAGTTCAAAGCGATATGCAGAGACTAGGGATACGCTCGGACGTGCACAGTGACATGTCATTTGGTCCGACCCAGCCTCAGGAAACTACGGTAGCGCCAGTGGATCTCGCAACTCAGAGGACGTATCAATATAGACATTTCACAGCTGCATGGGGCCTCGTGGCAGTGCCAGGCATGCTGCCACACGCACATCAACAGCTTGCATCGCGGTCTTCTGTGATCGTTGCCCTCTCCCCTGACAGCAGAAGGGCATCCGGACGCTTGATATTGACCGTGTGAAGTGATGATCGCATAGCCCGAGCTCGGAGTTGCTGTAAGGTTGTTCCGGCACCGTTACTCAGCGCCTTTACTCGCTTCTACGGTAATGCAGCAGGGTTCGCAGCATGTCATCTTGGACCGTAGCAATCGTGAAGCGCAGACCAACGTGGTTGTTCTGAGATGAGCCCCAGATAGGCTAGCGGGGCTGTCCCGTTCAACACGTGACTAGTATCGGCGTACCTTCCTCAGACCCACAAGCGCGTATTCCTTCGCGACATTATTTGAGCTTGTGCTGCTTCAGCATTGCGATCACTCGCATCTGCTCTCGTTCAACACCTACCGTCATGACGACCACCGATGGTCTTCCACCGGATCCTCTGACCCTTCTCCGCGGCTGTGTCGCCGCCAACAGTCTTCCAATACCCTCTCCGAGCGATGACCCATCAACAGCCACTGACACCACCCTCTCCCTCGCCCTCGCAACACATCTCATCTTCAACACCGAGTCAATACAAGATGGCGCACAGCATCTCGCGATTCCGCTTCCGCAAATCACACGATTCGTATCAGTGGCAGCAGGAAACAGAGCTCTGGACCTTCGCTCCGTCTTCTTCTGCTGGCAGAACAAGGACCAGAGTGCGGGAACTTACATTGCGGCTACGCAAGCATTGAATGAGGAATTGCGGTCGAATGGGAAGCAAGAGACCGTAACGAATTTGGTCTTCGCGGAAAAGCTCGACCTGAACCAATGGCTGGCAGGAGAGGTGGGGGAGGAGGAGAGCGAATTCATACGATCACTGGACGCCAACAAAGCTACCCGAGCTGAGGCCAAGGATGCAGCTGCCACAGCAGCAGGAGGCGAGGATGTCGAGATGCGGGATGCCGACTTGACGGACGGTGCAGCAGCGAAGCGGGAGCAGCAGCGATTGCGAGAGATCTTCGCTGCAGAGAGGAAAATGGGCGACCGCAATCTAATGCTCCGAGGCGTCAAGATCCAGGACTTCAGTGACGTACGAAAGAAGTATAGTGTGCTCTTCTTCGGCAAATCTCGAGTTCCACCCGGCGGACAACCCGCGCCTACACTTACAAACAACCCTGCTTTGCGACCACCGGTCAAGGCCGCGCAACCAGGACGAAGACCAGAGCCCATCATTCTCCTCTCACCATCCGCATCAAGTCTCCTACGCATGCCCAACATCAAGTCGTTCTTAGAAGAAGGAGTCTACACACCACCGGAATCCGGCACAACGTCAAATATCCTCCATCTTACCCGCACAATCCCACATTTGGCAGCGTCAAAACCAATCCGATTCATCCTCGTAGACGACCCCTCGACGTTCAGACCGGACTACTGGGAGCGTCTGGTAGCTGTTTTTACGACAGGCCAGACCTGGCAATTCAAGAACTATAAATGGCAACAACCTGCTGACTTGTTTTCCCACGCACTTGGCATCTACGTTGGATGGAAGGGCGAGATCGTGCCGGATAGTGTCAAGGGTTGGGGCCGAGGTGTCATGGTGGCGCAGATCGATAAGGGCAAAGATCGATGGAGAGATAGGGAGGTCGTGGAGGAGGTATGGAGGAATATTGAGGGGAGGATGAAGGAAATGGGGTGGGGTAAGGAGGTGCGGTAGCCGTGTACTGGTATCCTTGGCCGCGATGACAATGAGTATTTAAGGAGGATGTGTATTGTGATAGCGTTTTGAGCGGGCGTTCGGGGCGAGTGATTAGATGTCCATGCAGCAGGCATCCCAAAAGGGGCTCCCAGGCAATGCGCAGAATTCCCACGCAAGAAAATCTTGAGTCTTTGTGCTCTCCCTGTGACTCATATTTCCGTTCCCGTCTGGGCACGAGTCATGCATCAGTGTTGACTGTCAGCCCCACGCAGCAGTAACAGCAGTAAGACCGCCAGCTGCTGGCGTTTGCACCTGCGTGACTGCACACCACAGGCGGCAGCTCTTCGGCATTCAGGAGAAAGCGAATATAGGATACTGGACACATGGGGGAAAGTCAGGGAAGTAGCTTCACACAAGAATTTCTCAAATCACGGAATCACACCAACATATCCCCGGATGCGTTCCTTCCCTTTTGCCTAGCTTGCGCCCATCTCTTGTTCAACCCTACGCACATTACGGTTCGCGGTCACAAGTTCGGATCACGAAACCCGTCAAGGGGAGAACGTGCTTTCTGACACTCACTTACGTCTCAAGCTCCACAGACCACATCGGCACATCTTCAGTCTCAGGATCAAGCATATATGACGAAGATGTGGAGACAGTATTATTCAGGGAAGTAGCTACGGACGTTTGAAGCATCGCATATAGCGCGCAAACCCGAACTGCACACGAATGATTGCCATGGAATGTGTTTCCTTCCGTTTGCCATACACCCCTCACACCTTTCTTTACTGGTAATCAATGGTGAGTCCGACTTGTGGCAGGAACTAGAGAGTTGTGGCTCGAACATTTTGTGGTCTAAAAAGTGCCAATGCTGAAATGCTCGATTGGCTGGCGGTCTACAAGCCTAGACGCTCAGCAAAAGGCTTCAAGCCGGTCTTGCACACTCGAATCGATGGTCCACATCGACAATCGTCTAGCTACTGTCAGCCCCCGCAAGCTGCGCCAAAGTCTGCCCACCACTCTCTGCAGCACCCGTCTGATCATTAGTAGGAATGCTCTGGCTCGCGAACGCCAAGAAGACTGCCTCAAAATGCCCATCGCTAGCATAGTGGAATACTATAGCACCGTCTTCCCCGATACCGTTGGCGAATCGTGGCTGCGAGCCCTGGTTCATGTGGATGTCGTGTATACCAGTTCCGTAACTCGAGCCGAAGATGTAGATGTCAGCCTTGGCCGAGATGGCATCGTTGAGGATTGGCTCGAGTTGGTCGAGGATATTAGTGGTGGAGTTTGAACCATTGTCGTCTAGGACTTGGCCGGCTTTGAAGTCTACCAGCGCTGGTGTAGTTCTGACGTAGTCGAGGGATAGGTCTGTGCCGCTGCCAGATGCCTTATGGAAGCCATCGGCAAGCGGTGTCAGGTCTTGGGTGATAGGGTGGTCCCACTGGCGCTGCAACCAGTAGACGAGGCGGGTGTCGGAGTCAGTCGACGCCACGTTGATCGCCGCTTCCTTTCCTTTTCCCGAGCCATCGGAGAACTTGAGTGTGATGTGTGGCGACTCGTCTTGTAGGAGAGTCTGAGCTGTAAAGCTCGTGGGCGTACCCTTCCAGACGCCGTAGTTGCTGATCGGCATTTTGATTATGTTGGGCAATGTTGTTGTGTGAGGAAGAAATGTGGGAGCTCTTGAACAGCACAAAGACGGAGAGATATATAGAAGCTCAGTCATGCTTATGGTAGCGTGATATAGGTATGAACACGTATCACCTGCACTTACCGTGTTACGTTACTAGAGATAGACAGCGCAGCGTGCCATCCTGCGAGCTGTCCATTGGAGCGCTATCGTTTGCGCCTGCAAGGAAGTTGAAACGGACACGGCTACCGGCGTCATGCAGAAACCTTCTCTGATCGTGGTATCGAGTCACGAAGTTGGCAGTGCGTCTGTTGCTCGGACAAAGGTTGATGGGAAGAACGGAGGCTAGTTTCGTGATCTTGCCACATTACTTGTACATGCTGTAGTTAGATACGGAAGTCCCTGATGACGGTAGACTTTGTGTTTCTGTTGTGAAGCAACGTGAGTCCGAGGGGTCCTGTCTTAATATAAAGGATCATTTGAGTCACCAAGCGTCTACGGTCCGTGACGGCCCGATCGCCCAAAGCTTAGGTATGCCGAGACGATGTGCGTGGGGTTTAGTGGCACGTCAGCGGGGCAGGCGCGAGGTACATCGGCTGACTACACTACTACCATACGTCCACACAATTTACTGATAGGCTTCTGAACAAGACTGTTCGCACCGCCCAGCACAAGTCAACTACGACGACCTATCCAGGAGTCTGAAACCGCCATTCACGTGCAACGCTGCTGCCTGCTGCCTGCTGCTTCTACCGGTCTTACTACGTATTTCACCCACCCTCGTCTGCACCTCCCACTCGCTGTGACGAAGTTTCCGGCATGAGAGCACCTGCAGAAGCTGGTCAGTCTGTTGCGTTCAGCACTTGCTACAGCTCTGAACTACGCACTATCAAGGATCGCAAACGTCGTCGTTTTGATATGGGTGCCATCCCTAGTCATCCGTCACAGCCACTACCACAAATGCACATGTCGGAGAGCCTCCCAAGTCAAGAAGAGAGTATGTTGAAAACTATCATGAGACTTCGTGGCTTGGACATCTCCCAAGAAAGCGTCTTCGACTTCGAACCACCTGAAGGGTCCCGACCGTGGCCAAGCGCACACTACGGACCAGACTCGCCACATCTGCAATTCGCCAAAGCTACGAAGTCTAGCAAGAACAAACACCAGACCACTCCAGCGAAACCAGCTCGGCCAGCCAAAGCTCGCAAACCTAAAGCCTCGAAGCTGGTGCTGAAGAAAGCGATACCAGCACCATCCAAAGACCATGGTCCACTACCGGAACGAGCCATACCACTCCACCTGTTTACGCTCCCTTCCGAATTACGCAATAGGATCTACGAGCTGATATCAGTCCTGGAAGAACCCATTTCACCCTCCATCCGACCAATCTGGGTCACTCAAGGCCGCCGGAAGCGGCTCGAACAACGCTCATATCCTCGAGAACCAGCGGCAGCCATAGCAAGCAAGCAGATGCGAAAAGAGCTGCTCTCCATCTTCTATGCCTCCAACCGCTTCACCTTCCAACAAAGCGATCATAATTTGCTAGTGAAGCACTCCATGGCCTCCCTCGCGAACCAAAAAATATGGGTGGCCAACCGTCCAGACTCAAAGCACATCCGCGACATCGAGCTGCGAACCCCAGTCGAAGGACTGCTGGAGACGAGATTAGACTACACTTTCCACCGGCGCGTCGACGGCACAGTCAAGATCACGAAGAAATTCCATCTGGGCTTCGACGAATACTGTGATTGTCTCGAGCAGGGCGCCATTGAAGACGCCAAAACCGCTATCTCGGAGAAAGTGCTGGCGTACCATTCCGCACCGGAAGAAGACAAGGTTTGGGATGTGAGTGCCATGGATGTCATGCTGCTGGTGGGGGAGAAGCGGAGGGAGAAGTTGAAGGCTATTGCTACGGCGGAGAAAGGGCCGGAGGGCATGTGGCGGCTACCTGCGGGTAAGTGTGCGAAGTGTGGGACTGTGGGGTTGACGCTCGTCCATGGATAAAATACTGAAGAAAGGAGTATGGGCATTGGGGCAAAATGCAAAGGGAGAAGGGAAGATGTCAGGTGATGCTACGTAGATACTTGCGATCAAAGTACGGTCTGGCCCTGCGGCGTGATTGGTGGTAGTGTTGGAGGACGGGGTCTGAGTATAGCTTGTGCTGCTCTCGATGTCCTATATCATTGGTCATCGGTAGCACTGGCAGAGGTGGGATTGCACCACGGCTCCTCCCTCTGCTCCGTATTATACTCACCGGAGGCTTATAGGCCAGCAGATTTGATTCCATTATTGGATCCTCAAGCCAACCCCAGTTCCTTGTAAAAAGCCTCTGTACTCGGCTCCCGCCCCAGAAACTGCTTCAACGTGTCCATCTCATCCTGGCTCCCCCCCTTCTCCAGAACAGTATGTCTATATCGTCGCCCCTCCTTCCCATCCATTGGATCCTTCTTGAACACCGAATAGAACATATCCGTGCTGTAAACTTGGCTGGAGAGGTAGCCGTAGTAGCCTGCGTCGTAGCCGCCGATCAGGTGTCTGTGAGTAAGAGGTTAGCTCGGATTTTTGGGTGTGTACCATTGAGGATGAAAAGGCTTACCCGAATGTCGCCTGGCCGTGTCCCCAGTCGTTGCCTTGACCGAGCGCTTCCGGCCCATCAAGTTTACTGATCTCGTGCCTCAAACTGTTGTAAGTCGCACTAGCATCCAACTTCACCACCGCCTCGTGACTCTTCGGCTCATGAACAGTCATATCGAAAATCCCGAAATGCAACTGCCTGAGATTAAACAAAGCATCATTGACATGTCTCGTTGAGACAACACTCTTGATCAGCTCCTCGGGCATATGCTCACCAGGCTGCTTCTCCTCCTTCGCGCTCTCCTGCCACGCTGTCGCGTATTCTGGTGAGACGTGGGAGTAGTGCTTGCTTAGCGCGCGGATCTGGGAGGGCGTCCAGCACCAGTTCTCTAGCATTTGACTGGGTGCTTCGACAAAGTCGCGGACGGTGGAGGTCCCGTGGAATCGGGAGTAGATTGTTCGACTGACTAGATCGTGGATCCCGTGACCGAGTTCGTGGAAGAGGGTGACGACCTCGTCATGTTTTAACAGGGAAGGTTTCTTGGGCGTGGGTTTGCTGAAGTTGCAGACGAGGGCTGTGGCTGGGTAGCGGCGGGTACCGTTCTCGTTGATGAAGCCGGGTGAGAGGTTGAAGTTGGCTGCATGACCATATTTGCCGTCGCGGGGATGGAGGTCGAGATATAGGTATCCGACAAAGCCATTGCCTTCGCCTTCGTCGTCCCAGACGGAGAAGAGGTGGACGTCTGGGTGCCAGATGATGTCGTCGCCTTTGCCTGTTGAGGAAATGGCGTTGCGGTCTTCTGCTTCCAGCTTGACAAAAGCCAGGCCGAAGAGCTCCTCGAATATCTTAAGCATACCGTCGATAGAAGACTGAAGAGGAAAGTACTCCGAGATCTTCTCCTGATCCAGCTGATAATCCCGCTCAAGCATCAGAGTATCATAGAACCGATGATCCCACAAGAAATACTGCTCCGCATCTCCAGTTTCAGCTTCCTTCAACTCCTTCAGCTTCTCAATCTCTTTGAGGCCACCGGGCGCAAGTCGCTTCCTCAGATCGCCCAAGAAGTCATCTACCGTCTTAGGCGTCTTTGCCATCTTATCCTCGATCCGGAAAGTAGCATGATCGGGATATCCTAATAACCTCGCCGCCTCATCTCTCAGCACAATCGCCTCCTTGAAAAGCTCAATATTGTTGTTGCACTTGTTCTCATTCGCCAGAAACAGCTTGTGCCTCGTCTCAGCATTTCTGCAGTACTTCTGTACAGGGAAGAGGTCTGGGTACTTGAAAGTCAACCACACTTTACCCTCGTGCTCGCCCTCGCCCTTCTTCAAGCCCGTGATCAGATCAGCTGGTGCGCCTTCTAGCTCCCCAGGCTTGAACCACAATCCTCCCGACTCCTCATTCAGGTTCTTTTGGAAGATGATGCTCAATTCAGACAACCTCTTCTTGATCTCCTTGAATCTGTCCCGCTTTGGGCCAGCAGAGATTCCAAGCCCATTCCTGATATAGCCCTTGTGATCCTTCTCCAACAACCGTCTATTCTCCGCCTCGAGATCTTTGTCGTCCTTCTGCTTCTTGTATACGGCATCCACCAGCTTGAAAACATCCTCCCGCATGACAGAGTCGATCGCGAATTCATCCATCTGCTTCTCCGCCGCTACTGATGCATCCCTCAGCTTCGAGTCGGTGGAGACAGCAGAGTAGAAGCCGATGATGTGTGTCTCCAGACTCATCTGATCGTCATCACGTGCAAAAGGCAGAATCACATTGTCAAAGCTCGCCTCCTCAGGCTTCACATCCTTGACAATTCTATCCTGCAGCTCCTGATTCCTCTTCAAAATACTATTCGTATCCTTCGCCAAGCTCTCAGGCGTATGCGTGAAGAGTGGTGGAGCCTGCGGCGGCTTCTTGTGCTTGGCACTTGCCATTGTCGCGGTTGTCAGAGGTCGATGAGGATGTGTCTGTGTGGTTGGAGATGGAAAGCTAAAGGGAGCTTTCGGCACCGAGATCTGTCGTACAATCGTTCGAAGTCGCGGGACGTAAGATATGAGCGCCACAATGACCACGAGGAGGAGGAAGAGGAGGAGGAATGGGCGGCAGAAGGGAGAACGTGAGCCCTTTGGTGGAGCCAGAGTTGATGTGAATGGAAGATTATTATTGTGTGGTGAATGTGGTAGTTGATGTTGGTAGGTGGGGCTACTTCCTATTTGGGAGCACAATGACAAGGCAGGTGGCTGTTGGAAAGAATCGGGCGGTGTGGTTGTACGGGAGCTGAGCTCGTGATCATTGACTTGCTTCAGCCTTCGACTGGTGCATGCGCCTCAAAGTGATCGCCGACCAGGGTTCGCGTTTCAAGATGGCGGGGAGTGGGGTGGCATATCAAAATCCAGTGCCGCTGACGGAGAAGGTATATTTCCAGCCTCGATTTCTCTTAGAACATGGAGAGGAGCAGGAATATCGGATTTGGACGACACTTATTATCCATCGAGTCGACAGCCATTGTTCGGAGCTCGCGAACAGCCGTAGCCCCAAACACGTATCACAAGACCTGACGAATCAATGCCGAAAAGGATAAAATTGCTGCATACATGGAATGCTGAATATGGATATAGAAGTAAAAGTAGAAGTACACCACGCTGCCGTTCCGTGACACCGGCATCAATGCATTACCTGTCGTATTTCGTCGTAATCATAACTTTTGCTCATCCTCGAGCTCACCGTGTCTCATATCCTTGGGTTCTGTTGCTGATCCAGCATGCTCGCGCGCTTGAACAACATCCATGACCTTCCCGGTCAGAAGCGTACAGCCGATGTTGTGGCGATTGGTGTCGTAACTATTCGTAGCAGGCCCAGGCTGGACTTCAAGCTCATCAATCATTGTCTCATCAAAGCCGGAGTCAGTGTGCAGAAGTGGGATCTGGGATGCCTCTTCCTGCTGGTGCATGAGTTCGAGCTGCTTGTTCCGCATTAGCTCCTGCTGATGTGCAATGCGAACCTCGGAGAGCAAGTCAGTCGAGCTGGGCGGCAAAGGCGGAAGACAGTCATCGTCGTCGATGGCAGGTGGGTACTCAGACCTCAGCGTCTCGTCGCCAATCTCCTCTACCCTACACCTTTCCCCACCATCCCTATGCTCACGGCCAGGCACATCACGCACCCTTTCAAACGTCTCAGACGATACCGACACAGAAGTCGCGCTACTAGCAGAGCGGCCGTACGGTGAACTCCTGCGCCTTCGGCTTGAGACAGGCGATCGACCTCGGCGATGTTCGACATCCACCCACGAACCCGTACTTGTGAATCTATAGCTCGAGGCCGGGTTGGAGTCCGGGTCAACATAAGTGACTGCAGAGGTGAAGTCCGAAGCCCGACTATGCTCAGGTCGTGGTCTGCGGACCTCGTCCAGTGTCACTGCCATATCAGGGTCAATGTACTCCTTGTCCGAGCGATGGGTTGAGACGCTGTCGTTGATAGCTTGCTTATGTTGTCCGAAGTCCACTGACCTCCCCGCACGGGACGGCGCTCCGCCTGCTAAGGCCGGGAACAGTCGAAGAAGTTCCTTCGCCTCGGCGCGATCTCGTGGTCGACCACTCAAGCAGATATCGATGATCTGCTGGACGTAGTCCGGAACGTCAAGATTAACAGCCGGTAAAGGCCTCCTGACGCGCTCTGGCTCGTCAATCTCCTCCGCCAACGCCCAAAGTACCATTCCAAGCTGGAACAGATCAGTTTTGACACCAATGTGCATTCCGATCCGCTGCCCGCTCTCGATCAGACGACTCAACTCCGGTGGCTCCCAGCCAACAGGACATCCTCGTCGGTTGATGTCGATGATAAGAGCATTATCGTCGGCATCAATGACAATGTTCGACAAAGTAAAATCCCCTTGCACGAACCCAGCTTCATGGACCTCAGTCAAGCCTTGCAGGATCTGCTTCGCCCATTTCTCCCGTCTGTACCACGGAAGCTCAGACGTGCCGCGAAAGTCGTAGAGCATATCTACCAATGCACCTTGCGATGCATAACCGATAAGCAAACCCTTGACCACGGAGCCAGACTCATCAGTGACGAGACCTTGAAGCTGCACGACGTTCGGGCAGTCGACAAGTGCGTCAAGAGCGTTGACCTCGTACAAGAACTCGTCGACTGTGTCGGGACCAGGAATCTCCTTTTTGATGACCACCATGCCATCAGCGAGGACTTTGTACACGAAGCCGGAGAGGTGGGAGATGAATTCCAGCTGGCCCTCGCGATAGAGAGGTGTGATTACGTGCGAGAAGAGTGAGAGAGCAGGGTATTGAATGATTTCATTGGCATCCTCACGAACATGGACATGTAGTTGACAGTCGTCTCGTGTCGTTTCGAGTTTGAGGTTCGTGACGGTATCGTAGTATTGGATTTCAGGTAATGACTCCCGGATAGCCTCGTAAATGCGGAAGCTCTTGTCACGCTGGTAATGAAGTGTGCTGATGTCGGCTTCCAGTGAACCATCAGGAGCATCGCGGTAGTCCAAAGATAGTGTTATGCGACGCCATTTGTTTGGCTTCTCAGCGTACGTGACGAAGAACTTCTCACGATTCGACTTGTCGCGGAAGTGCATACTGAGATTGAGAATCCAGCTTCTCTCGTATTCGTCACGTATAGAACGCTGATCATCTTCGGGTTGGTCATCCTCCATGAAGACATCAGAGTTGAATTGAGGCTGATCTGGTATCTGTAGCGGCGGCAGGCCCTCAGGTGGACCTCGTGTCGACCGCAATCCGTTACTTGACGATTGTAGTTCCAATTGCGTTGGTGGAGGTTGATTCGTCGGATCAATGCTTGAAATGGAGAAGGACGGAAAAGGAACAATCGGCGAGCTTGGTCTCCTGGCAGCACTTGCACTGAGACCACGTCGTCGATCGACGCTTAAAGTACGCTTCTCAGTCGGACTGGGTTCGTTGAGCTGAAGCTTCTCTCTCTTCTCAGACTCCTGCCTACGGAACGTCTGTGGTCGAGGTAGAGATGGTATGGCTCGCTTCGAAGCCGCGACAACCTCTTCTGAACTACGTCTCCGAGTAGGTCCGAAGTAGTCTCCGGTAGATGCTACCTCAGTAGGAGCAGTCTGCGGCGCTTCAACAATGTCCCGAGGAAGATCATGGTCATGATGCCTCTTGAGCAGTCCACCCAGACCTCTCAATAGGGAAGGTGCTCGTCGATGCACCTTATGTGGTCGATCCTGCTCCATCTCTTGTACAGTGGTAGTGGTATTATGCTCGCCGCTGCCATGGCTGGCGAATGGGAAGAGGTGAGGCATCTGATGTGACCACTCACGGGTCGAGGATAGGATGGGTCGGCAGGCTTAGTATGCGAACGCGGTTTGCAGTTCTCGTGCTAATTCAGCCATGTGGTGGTACTGCCGCTGCTGGTGTAGTACGCGATATGCACGGATCCATAAAGGTCGTGCGGAGTTGCTGCAAGAAGAAGAAGGGATACGATAATGCAGACGAGTCTCTTTCGTCTTGTCGAAGTGTTGAACGTCGTTCTTGTGGTTCGTGACTCTTCGTGCTGGTCAAGGTTCACGCTGAGGCTCGAGCACCGTTCATGAATCAGGACCCGATCGAATTTGGTTGGAGATGCGATGTGATGCGATGCGGTGTGTTCCAGCACGAGCACCTAACGGGACGAGGAGCCAGACGCCGCCGCCGCCCTCTCGGGAAGCCAATGCGAACACGGTCAAGCGTCGTCGTCACAGCAAATGGACAATAATATGAGCCACACAATGCACGCGTCCGCTGTCGTTGAGACGTGATAACGAAGTGACAGCTTGAGAGAAGCGAGAATACCAGCAGCGACACAGCGTTATGCACCCGTCCTTATGGATCGACAACGAAGGTGGGCCCGTTCAGCTGTTTATCCTCTCCAGCGAGAGCGAGATCTGCATCAGGCGCACTGCGTGTGCGAACGATGATTGCATGACACGAGTGACAGCCCCATTGTTGTTGGTGCAAATGGTGAGCCAACACGCACGTTGGCTTTTCGAACACATCAGCTCCGCCTACGCCACCAAACCATCTCCAGCTTAAAGTCGGGCAGCAGGAGACAGCTCAATCATATGTTGCGCTGTAAAACGCGAGCTCGGCGCAGTTCTAGCGTGAAGACAGCAGCGAAAGAGAGACACATGTACCCTGCGGCTACCCGTGTGGTACCTGCGATTGGAGGCTTGCATCCTCTTGGAAGTCGTTCCGCTGAGACTCTGCAGCCCTTGTGCGCACGCATCCTGCAGGAGGCAGAGTTTGGATAGCCTCGCCTTTTGCTGCGGCCTCAGGCTTGTGCACGACTCGATTTTGCATTGCACATGTATCGTCGACAAGCCACTGGTGCACAATAACGGCATAGCCATCAATGGCGGCCTTGTCTGTCTCATTGATATACAACGAACCATGTCGCATCAGCACGGCTTCCGACACGTTATGACTAGCACGGCGTGACGGAGATGCTGACTGCACAGCCATCAAGGCAATCTACACCTTGATGGCTACTGGAGTACCACAATCCAATGATGGAGCTCAGTATCTCGCCACTACCAGCAGTACTCATGGACACACGGCGCAGTCTATCAATCGGGCAGCACCACATACTACGACTGCTACTGGCCGCTATATATCGCTATGTGCCGCACTTGCCGCAGCCGCGATCCCCATCAGCTCCTCTGAACATCATTATAGCAGAGCGATTTCAAGAAGTCATAATTGTCACGTGCCGTTGGGAACGCCTTCCATGTCCCATTGGATCCTCTCAGTCATCGTCCGTCTTCATGGACCCAAGCGCGAAGAAAGTATAGGAGGCGATGCAATCCACAAGAGTCATGGTCAAGCCACCACCCCAAGATGAGGCTGCCGAGGCTGCCAAGGCCGGCGTGCCTTTGAAAAGGACGACCCATCCTTTATTCCCAAGCCCAATAGCATTGCCTTGACACCAGCAATTGTCATACAGGCCGATGAATTCAAATAGCGAGCTGAGGATAAGAACCACCGTACTCAGAATCGCCAAGCACTTTCCGATATACCTCGTCATCACCGCCGCACCATAGATAGCCGAATGCATGAAGGTGCGGACGTATTGATTCGGATTCTGAGGCTGATGCTTTATACGAAAGTCCATTGACGTATTGAGTGTATGCCGTGCTTGATACCGGAGCATGGCTTCGTGGGACAGGAGTGCTGACGCGAGAAGTAGAATCCAGGCTACAGTTCCCAACGCACCATAGACGATGTACGAGGTCGAGCGACAGCCAAGACCCACTGTGGGTGTCTTGTAAGCTATCAGAATGGAAGCGCCTGTCGTGCCCCTAACACAGCTCTAATCAGCGACTGATGATATGTTCGGTGTTAACATGCCTCACTCACCACTGGACAAATAGGCCGGCCAATGCCGCCGCGAACATCCTGCGGTACACCTCGGACGGCATCTTCGTCCAGGTCGGGTACGCCCTGATGGACCGAGTCGCAACACCGCAGTACCTAGCCGTTTCCACGCAGTCACCCGTCAGGTTACCCTCCTTGGCAGCGTCATCCCAGCGTAGGCGAAGACCCTATACGTCCTGACACACTCAACCTTGGCTCACATGATCTAATGTCTGCCACAGCGCGCTCCTGACTGTGAAAGCCAGCTGCCACCAGGTGAACAGTCTGGCGTAGTTGAACGTAGGACCTTTTTGCTGCTCGTCGCCTTCGACACCGAAGCCGCACCACTTCGGAATGATCAGTCGATCGGGATCGGGAGCATCGAAAGCTCCTTGGACTGTCTGCACGCGGTGTGGTTGTGGTGTCAGACCGGAACGGACGATGAGACCTCTTTGCTCGTCATAATCGGTGTACTCGTTGTTGAAGATGGGCGGCTCCATGGCTCGATGGGCGCGCTCAGCGGTCAGGGCATCTTGGATAGAGTGGTGGCTATACTGGGTACCGACTGTGATCCATCCCAGAATGACCGGGATCTGTCAGCGACATCAGCGTCCGAGATACCAGTGTCTCGTCGTTCGTTATGCAAACGAGGTGCCTTACCAGCCAGATCCAGAGACTGCCTGAGGCGATCTGCAACGCGGTTGCTGGATCTCCCAGAGCCGCGAGAAACGATGAGATGACAGTAAACAGGTAAGCAATGGCAGCCAGGAACATTTGCGCCACAAGCGATGCAGTGAACCCACGTCTCGTGCTCTTCAGCCGAGCTTCCATCAACTCCCACCAGCGAGTGTTTGCGGGCACGACTACCAGACTGCTTAACCAGCCTCTCTCCTGCGATGCTCGGAGCGGTATCTGCTGGGCTTCCTACAACAGATACTGTGCCGCTCGGATACGGCCAGCGTACTCATTATAGCGATCTCGAACGTTGGGTCCCTGAGCCTTCTGCTGGAGCTCACCAAAGGATTTGCGAACCCAGAAGCGGTTGAGGATCGTAATGGTAAGGGAGTAGGCTATCATTGCTGGACTGCCGGCGGCGAGGCAGAAGCTCATCTAAGATTAACGTAAGCATTCATGGACATCATGTCAAGTTGTCGAGGTCGCTTGAGCTTACCACATTGCTCCAAGGATCTCCAGTCTCGAATGGCAGCTGGGCTGTTGAAGCCAGCCATAGCAGATAGTAGTTCGTCATGGCCGCCGAGAACGTCTGGAAATCAAAGTCTGCAGCGTAAGGAATGAAGCCAGGTACCTGGTTGTCGCCCTCGCTTATCTATCGTATTCACTCTAGGGAATAGGTGCCCTCTCTGCAAGTGGTAGATGTATCAGAGACGGGACGGGAATAGTAAAATATCGTCTCGATCGAGAGCGGCCACATGTACGGAGGCGTCCCGGGCGGACGTACCATCGGGTGTGCTAGGGAAGCTGTCGATCGGAATGCCGAGATGGCGTTGGGTAGCCTTTCGCAGCCTTGCCAGCAAAAAATGATTAGCATGGAAATATACTAGGAGCGGATTCCTGTAGTCATCAGGGGCTCAACGACTCGATATCTGCTGCATCATCCTTCTCTTGGAAACATGGACACGATGAGATGTCACGCCACTGCTGCATGGAGTGGTCTCATGCAGAGGCTCGTTGCGCTTTCGCCTCGATGTCCATGCAAGGCTGCCAAGAACGCCTCATTCTTCTCGTGGTGACATACAGAGCCAATCACGCAGCGATCTTGACTATGGATGTCCGATTTGGCGATCGCACTGGGACACAAGCGCTTTGCTGCCATCTTCGGGAGCTGACGAGGTTTGTAAAAGCTTTGGAAACTGCATGTCGAGATCTGTGGACTGTACCAGGCTAAGGCTTCTGTACGCACGTAAAGACATGAATATCGCCGTTGAGCAGCATGGCTTCTCAGCCTGCTATGTCATGCACCAAGCAGATCATGCTCGATGAGTTGGCCAGAAGACCAGGCCAGGTACAGTAGCATAGCACCGACAAGGCTAGCTACCCCTTAGCAACTTCTCTCGGAGACATCCAACTGCTCAACTTCATCAGCCCATGGGCTACAATATTCGACTCCATCTTCGCTCGAGCATCGCGTACAGCTGACAGCCGCAGAAGATTCTCCTCTGGTCCATACTCATACTAGAGCTATCTCTCCACATCGTGGTTTTACGAACAGCATGATGCACCACTGCCGCGAGTACGCGATCTGAATGTCTTCTAGATTCGTGATCGCGGTTCCTTTGGTATCATCCCATTGCCAAGCAGTGGTGACCTGGTCTTCCAGGAGTGCAATCGAGACCGCACACCAGCAACATGCGTTCCCTAGCGTGCTCATAATACAAGCGGCTGCCTCGCGCGCCGGGCCCGCCGTCGAAGAGATCTCCATCAACAGCAGGGACTGAGCTAGCCATGTGACCATGATCAACGCCCATGCAAGCCAGAAACAACGCTCGAGTGAACGATGGCTGCAGATAGTATTCTCCGTCGCAAGTCTGTTGATTATGCCGTCAGGCTTCTCCATTTCTCGGATCTCGTGGAGTAGATTCCTGGCATTTGCCGCGTATGAAAAGAGGCTGTAGATGTGCGTGACCATAGATACCACCACAAGGCTACCTAGTTAGATATAGAAGTTCCATGAATGCGTTGCGATGTCCAAAATATTGCCCGGTTCGTCTGAGTCGATCCTGAGCAACAAATATGTTATGAACCAGGTGATTTGAAGTCCAACCATAGAGAACTTCAGACGAGTCCGATCATGCCAGGCGCTGTTGTAGTAAGCAATTGGAAATGCGACAATGTTGTGAAGAGTCATGTAGATTCTGAGGTAGTACAGGTAGTCCATGTCGTGTATGCTATGGGCCAACTTGTTGCGATCAATATTGTCGACCTCTTTTAGGTCTTCTGGTCAGTGGAGGGTTTGTGAAGTATGCTTGTATTAGGTAGGCGGCAAGGAATGGGCGGGATGATATACATCATGCGCAGAAGGAACGGAGACGTCCCAACCTTAGAAGCTCCATGATGCTTACTTCTCGTCAGGCATCGAGTGATTGATCTCACGCACTGAGTTAGCTTTCACTTCTACAAGCTGACTTTACTTACCATACAGTCTGCTATTGGCAGGCGTGTGATGCACTTCACACTCTTCCCAATACCATCGAGTCTAGCTTCGATTGACATGGTAATGTGTTGTGAATTCCTGTACGTACGATATCGAATCTGTTTGCAGCTCAGATATCTGCCAGAGACAGAATCTGTCTACAGAGACTCACGTCTCATAGCAAGATCGTCAATGATATCTCATTAGCGGCCTCCGAGTCTCAACGTCGAGCCACGTCGTCGCTGAGCGTGCGGGGCAAGGTGATGTCCCTCTTGACGATGTCTTTGAGCCAAGTCGAGCCTTCGGAGGTGATCAGACTCGAATTGACAATCCACATCAAATTGTTCCGCACACAATGCCAGTAGTAGTCGACGTATGCGATGCCACTCAACACCCTCTTCTCAGCGCACCGTCCGCCTATGAAGATACGGACTTCCTTCGCACGAGTCATGGCCACGTTCATCCGCTTCGGATCGTCGACGAAACCTGTACACAAGAGGTCAATGGCTTGTATAGCAGAGCTAAGAGCAAGAACGTACCTATTGAAGTATAGTTCTTCTCATCGGTCTGTACAGAGCAGTCAATGATGACGTTTGTAGCCTCTCGACCTTGAGTGGAGTCGATCGTGCAGATGGTCGGCATATCGTCCAAGATGAGGTTGTTCTTGCGGCGAATGTCGTTCGAAGCTTCGGACCAGCGCGCACACTAGGAAGACATCAGTATATCAAAAAAAAATTGCTTCAGACCACCATACACTTACAGCTTCGCCATATGCTGCTATAACCATCACATTCTCCGCAGTCTTGCCTCGATAATATGCGTTCAGATGCCAAGAGATCCGCTCGAAAAAGGGGCGGATGTGCTCGCGCACGACCCATGAAGTGCCGTTGCTGCTCGGTCGGCGTGTGCCAGGAACCTCGAAGTACGCGGTGCGCAGCTGCTCGTCAGTGAGGGCTTCTCGAGTCCCCACCAGAAGAAAGGCAAGAAACATGGTGCGGAGGCAGTTGTCAAGACCTGGCTTCGCCTCGGCCAGGGGATGGTAGCAGTCTTTGTGGTGCCGTGATTTGTCGGCGTGGAATACTTTGCTCGGCCATTTGGCCACATGGACATTCTGGAGATGATCAGTCTCCGTTATCTTGTTGCTGCGATTCTCATACAACTTACCATTCGATGCTGCTCCACAAGCTCGACACAGGGGAAGCCACCACGCTTGAGACGCGAGAGCAACGGTATGCTGGCCCTCTCTGAAAAGTGATTGAAGATCGAACCCTTGCCTTGGCTGCTCACCGTTGGTTCTAGTTGCCTAGAAGGTGTCAGCACAGTAGCGAACATCTGTTCATGATTACTCATACTTCTTGTCACCGACCATGACCACGCCCACCAACTTATGCTTTTTGACAAAGATCGAGCTCAGTGTCGCAATCTCCTGATCTTTACACGCCTCATCGACGACCAGCAGTACACCCGCGCAACGCACACCGAGATCGTCGTCGTCAACAGCCCATGACAGCGCAAGCTCAGTACACGCAACGTTGCCGGTGGTCGTGCACACCAAACGCTGATGTGCGAGGAAATGCTGCTTGCACTTGGCATAGCTCTCGGAGTAAGCCGCTCTATCTTCCGAGCTTTGCATATCGAACGTGCCTGCATCACGATCCTTGATACACTTCTGCAGCACGTCCCATGTGTTTACCCGACCTTGACGAGCTACCTTGCTCTTGTAGACGCGATCGCCAGCATAGGCAGCTTCGAGTACCTGGGTCTGGAGCCCATAATCTCGACCTTCTTCATACTTGTGATTCCGCATCGCAGCACGGGCTAGGTCGAAGTCCAGCAGTCCCATGGACTCGCCACTGACATGACCAGCCGGAGGCGCAACCACGGGTTCGCCGTTGGTATTCCCTTGTTATCGAGCTCGGCGGACGCTGGGAACACACGAGTGGCCTTGATATGCGGAAAGAGTTTGTTTAATTTCCTCATGAAGTCCGCGCAAGTGCTGTTGGCTGGTGACACAGCTAAGACGTGTAAACCCAGCAGATAGGCGAAGGAACATATGGCCTGTTGCACGAGTGTCTTGCCCGTCCCAGCGGGGCCAGTGATGAGCACAATACTGCCGACCACACTTCGAACTGTCTTGAGCGCCTCCAGCTGCTCAGGATTCCACTTGCGAGAATTCAGCATCTCCTGGTAAGCGTCTTGGATCTGCTTGCGAAACTTGGGTCCATCGGCCTCCATGGCCTGGCGTACAGCTTCGTCCGAGACCTCGCGTGGCTTGCTTTGCGGATCGAATTTCCTCTTGGTCGCAATCTCGACAGTCTCGATGTCATCATGAAGCTGATTGAGCACGATCTTACGCCAGAAGGCGTTGCGAGGGTTGGAAAGGGCATCCGCAGTCTTCAGCTGATTCGAGACCGCGAAGCTGCTGATATGAGGATCGCACCTGACATCGAACTTGTCTGCATGCCAGTCATCGCGATTCTGGCAGATGCCCGGGAACTTCTTGACATCAATGCCTGGAATCATGAAGACGGCGTCATGTGGTCTCAGCTGCACGGCCGCTGTGCAATGGATCCCGCCGAGCTTATGATCATTTCTTTTACCGTGAGGCGACCGCCAACTCAATTTGACGTGGATGCGATCATTGAGACGGAACTTCCGGTGATCGGTTGCGCTTCCAAGCTTGTTGAAGGGACCAAACTTGACCACCATGTAGGCGACATCTTCGAATGCGCAAAGCTGGCCAGTATGGGTGCCCCTAGCCCACAGCTTCAGACCATCGACTTCTTCTTGATGAAGCGAGTGGATTGAGTACAAGAGCTCGATCCTAGCTTGTGTGGTGGTGGAAAATGTGTCGCCGCTGCTCAAGGGCGTCATTGGTAGTGGTGGATTCATTTGCATCATGGCAAGAGGCGGACGTATGGAGCCCGGACTTGTCCCAAAAGCTCCCCATTCGGTGTGCCTGTGGCCAGAGTTTGTTCCTTTGAAGATATCCAGGAGCTGAGCACTGCCACCTGGCAGATGGGAAGCCCGCATGCTGAATAGCCTCCGGGCGATACTGTCGGGAAGGTCGAGGAGTCGAAGCGTCACATCATGACTAGCTGGTGGGCTGAGCATCGCCTTGAGCTTGCACACTGTGGGATTGTCGCGCATATGGAGAGGTATCTTATTGAAGCCCTCGCTTGTAGCTCCATGAGCCACAAACTTGACATCATCGCCAAGTACTTGGAAAGCCTGCAAGCCCTCAAGGCCATCGCCTGTTGGGAAGAAATGGAATTCCAGTATCAGTTTAGGATCAGTCACCGCGGGACGACCTGGTGTACGGCCGTGGACGCCCGTAGTGCTGTAGCTGCTCGTATGGATGTAGAATCTCGGGATCTCATCGAAGGCACACTCGAGTCTCAGAGTTGGTATCATTAGCTGTTTTGATAATTTGTATTAGCGGCCAGTAGCTTGACAACTGTATGGTAGAGATTATGGAGCACATACCAGTCTGTCAAAGGTCACACGAAACTTCCATTCGCCGGACGCGATCGACCAGTCATTGCCTGCGAGTATGGTGCATTTGCACCAAGACTCGGCGACGTCCGTCAGATTCCTGATCGATGCCTTCTCTGCATCCGTCCCACCAGTATGAAGGGTAACAAGCCTTGTCTTTCGATTGACAGCACCACGATCAGCATCGCGAAGAAGGCGATAATGCGCAAACGATGGCTCAAGCGATTTCTGGCCAGCCGGCAGGTCACGGTATCCCTCGTATGTCTCCGAACTCGTGTCTGACATTGTGCTTGTCGTCCAAGCCACTTCTTGAGGACGAGATTGTTGTATACTGGCGGCGAGTGCGAATCCACAATGGCTTTTCGCACAAATACAAACGGAGGCAGCGTGCGCCAAGTCAAGCTAGCTGGTTGAGCGCCGACTCATGTGAAGCCCGGGAGTATCCGCAACATGCTCTCACGAGGAAGGCACGCTATCCTCGTCAGTCACGTGGAAGCACTGCTTTCCCGCATTGCGTTTACATAGTGCTGTATGATCATCCCCCATGAATGCGTTGAACAAGGTTTACAGAGTATCGCTACTATGCTTGGTCGGTGGACAAAGAGGCTTTTCCATGCAGGCATCCTGTTCGGTGGCGCTGTCCAAAGAAGCAACGAAGTCTTCCTTACGAAATTTTCCTTCTTCTATTATCTTCGGTCGCCGCTAGGCGCCACATGCGCAGAATTGAATATATGCCACATGTTCCTGGGTATCATATAACCGTCGAATCTCATAATTCCTTTTGCACCCAGTGGTTGGTGTAATTGCATCTTGCACTTTCTTCGTATATCGAGAGCGAGCACGAGAGTCCGAACCCTGATACGCGGTACTGAGCTTCACTGTGATACTCAGATCAATCCGCAACACTCTTGCCAGCCTCCTCCGGTTCTTTGGCAGGCGCCTCAGGCTCCATGACCTCCACCTTCGCCTCTCCTTCGACCTCCACAATCGCTGGCTCTTTTGCTCCATCCTCAGCCTCGTCTGGTTCGACTTCCACAACAGTGGTCTCCACATCCTCGCTCTCTTCAGTCTGCTCGGACGCAGCCTCCTTGTGATGAGGCTTGATAGTATCACTGCGTTGGATACCAAGGTTCGGTTCTCCTTCCACTTCGTCCTCACTATCCTTCGTCCCACCCTCCGCAGTCTCAGCAGGCTCTTTCTCAAAACTGTCCTCAGCTTTCTCAACTTTCTGTCCCGGCTGCGGTAAGCTCTCAGCTATAGCCTTCATCTCCTTCGCCTGACGCCCGAGATCAGGCTTCCGCTGATCAATCTCAGTCTCGGGCTCCTCGTCTTCTTCCTTGATACTAGCCGCGGAATCCGTAAGGTTTGACTTCGTCCTCGTATGCCTCTGAATCGTGTTACCAACCGCAAGCACTCTGTTCTCCTCCGTCACACTGTCCTGTACCTCTTCGTTCTTGCCCGGCCGCTCCAACACACTCGTAGGCAGCTGTGATCTCTCCTCCACCACCAGCTCCGCCGGCTCCAACCCCTCAGCCTCAGGCGGGATGGTATAATTCTCCGCCTGAATCAACCCATACTCATCGCAAACCGTCTTGAAAAGCACATACAACCCCGTCTTCCCCTCGACCCGCCAGAACATCTCCCGATGCTGAAACCAAGCATGCGCATAAATCCTATACACCCTCCGGAAAATATTCGTCAACTCTTTAATCTGATGCTGAAGCACTTTATCCGCGTTCTGGGGACCAGCACCCAGACCCGCAGCACCAGACCCGAGGCCAAGACGGGACGGGAACATCTTACTGCTTGTCAAGGTCGTGGCGGCCCAGTCGAGGGTGTGGCAGCAGTAGTCGATCGCGGCGCAGCTCTTAGGCGGGTCGTGGACGGCGCAGAGGTACTGCCATTCGCTTGCGCGCATCTCAGAGCAGGTTTGCGGGGAGCAAGGAGGGTCGTCGGCGAAGAGAGCGACGATGATCGAGTTGGTTTTCTGGATCAGGAAGCGGCCGAGTTCGTAGAGCCAGATTTCGCGGGAGGTGTTGGGCGGTGGTTGGGCGAGCTGTTTGGCGATCTCGGGGACGATTGGGTTCGTGGTTGTGGTGTTGGGTGGGTGGGTGTGGTTGTAGTGGAGGGCTTTGAGGTGTTCGGTTAGTTGGAAGGCTGAGTCGATCTGTATGTATTCGTAAGTGTTGATCTATGCTCTCATTATCATGCTCGCTGCACACCTCATGGAGCTCAACCAATGGTGGCCCTTCGGCCATGTCTTCTGCTTTCGTGCCCGGCCGTATCCGCCTCGATGCTCCCGTGTCTATCGCATTGCTCGGTAGCTTGCCATGCTCTTCGAACAGCGACAAGCCGGGTGATGCAGGTCCGAGTTGATCTTCGGCGATTGGTGGAGGTGAGGGCAACCGTGGTGACGATGCAGGGGAGTGTGCTGCTGCCATGATGTCGTAGCCAAGAGAGGACAGTCTCTTACTGTACAAGACGAACCAAGGTACCGCAGGTCTAAATCGCTATAGGTTCAAGCTAACACTGGCAGGAGTTCACGTCCACATGCACGTCGTGCTTTCCTAAAGCAGGGACCACGGTACCGCCCGCAGCTAACCACCTTCACAGTTAGTGCATTTAAAGAACGTATCTTTTCATGGTCCGGTACAAGTGACATTTTCGTGGTTTGAAGAAGAACATACACACATCCTTCGGCCGATAACACTTGCCTGTAACTATCATATCTCGGGCACAAGCAGAGTTGATAGAGCGAAGCATGTAATTCAGCCTACTAGCTAACAACCCATGCTCAAGATCGTCTCATGCGACATTCATCGTATCCTCCATGCATGTGTACCGCCCCATCCATTGCTGATATCATTTTGAAACGCCCAGCAATAGTGGTATCCCCATGATTTGCCATCCCGCATATACGCTGCACTACCTGCCAATAACTCCTATATTCCCTCCCTTTCCCAGAGCGATGCGTGCAACGCCATCTATCCATGGTCGTCATAGTCATCATGGCCGTTCCTTTGCTCGCAGGGCACCTTGCCTTGGTCTGGCTAAGCCTTGTCAATCGACTATGCATTGATGCAGTAGCACTTCCTTTGTGCAACAGTCGACCGTCTTCTCATGGCTCAACACCTACGGCGACTGCTTCGCAAGATTTTCGTCCACCATTCGTCCTCACATCCTCATGGAATACCATCAGGTGTGTGCCCATTCCCGTTCGTCGTATAATGTCCAGGACTACCATTGGCACCCGACCACCCTCCATTTCTTCGTAGGCCAGGATCGCCGAACATCTGCGCTCGTTGTCGATCGTGCCCATTCGAATACCCACTACTTGGACTCCTCTCGCTTTCCGACCCAGATGTCGCTTGCGTATCACACGACCAGATCGGAAATCCATCCGGTGGGACTGACTCCCCAGTCGCCTTGCCCATCGCCGCATTCGCAAGCGTGCCGTTGATACCCGTGAGAGCCCAGGCAAAGACAGCCTGATCGCGAATTGCAGCCATAAAATCGTGCTGGTCTCTTGTCGCTGCCCGGATAGGAGATCCAGATTGTGGCCGTGCGCCGTGCGGCCCAAGTGCAGGCGCAAAGGTCGGTCCAAATCCTGCACCAGATCTGCGCTCCACGGGTGGTAACATTGGTTCCTGTGCCCATGGTGCTGCGAAGAGTCCATTCTCATACACAGGTCGTCCCGGTCGGTGTGTCGGGTGTGGTATCATTGGTCGTGCTCGCCGTAAGCAGACTACCAAACCATCTGAAGCGCAAGAGACGACTGCCTCCAGTTCTACAGGATCGACATGGGCAGGCCGTGAGGGTGCTCTCCGATCACGATCTGGTGAGCTTCCGAGTGATGACACGGACTCTTCAGCGCGAAGTGTAGTGCCAAATATGGCTTCATGTGTGTCGACAGCGTTCGTGCTATCGCCCGACGAGGTTCTCGAGTTTGGCTCGTTATCGTCCTGGCGGTCTACCTCCATGCTGGTTGACGACCGCACGGCGCTAGAATTTGTGGAGCCAGCACTAGCTGGCGATGTGTTGTCCTGGCCCTGTAATTGCACGCCACCGTCCACCGAACTTGCCACACTGAATTCAGTCCCGGTCATTTCATCATCGCTATCGTCGTCCGGCGGTGGCCGTTGATCGTCTACCCGTGGATCGCGAAACCAGAATCGCAAGTATGCTATCGAATCATTCCCCTTCGCATTCTCTAAGCACTTCACCGCGTCCTGTAAACAATTCTCTGCAATACAGTAGTAGAAGCTTCGTCCTCGCATAGCTTCTGCAGGTATGCCAATGACATCTTGCAGGCCGCTCGTAGCATACATGATCGTAAGTGTTCGCGTGAACCTATTGAGGAAAAGCGCTGCTCGAGGTTCGTGCTCGCTGACCTTATGGTCCTGCTTGAATCGAGCTGATATGTGTGAAAGCATGTGATATCGTGGGTCGCGTGGTGAAGAAGAGAACATGCGCCGGACCATTGGCGCTTCAAGGGCTCGTTCTGTAGCCCATATTAGCATAAGCCTCGTCCATTTGAGCCGCCGATCACCTACTTTCGCTGGCCAGCCCATGCTTGTATATGCTAGTACAAACTATCATTACGTCGTAGACAATCGTAAAACAACACTCGCATCCTATCCATCTTCCATCCCGATCTCTTACTCTGCAGTATGCGAGGACGGCGGCCTTGTCCATCTGCACGCGCTTCTCATGGAATTTTTGAGCGTATGGTAGTTCGTCTGCTGGGAAGAACTCCCATGCAGACCGATTGACAATCTCATCGGGTGTATAGCCTAGGATGTCAACGACGGAGTCGGAGGAGTAGAGAATGCGTGCCTCGGGCGTGAGGTCTGGTCGAATATGATCAGCAGGGAAGGCGCGACGACCACGTCAGTCACATGCGGAAGGTGCATACCGTGAATCGAGATAAATGTCGTCTCCATTGTGAAGAGCCGCGGCCTTCAAGGAGCAAAATCTCCAATGCCAGTCCGGTATGTGGGTAGTGCGCGAAGGCGAGGTCACCGTCGCAAGCGCATTGGCACCAACAACAGACGAGAGTACCAGCTAAAGCACGCGCCTGGATGGTATAATGTTGTCGTAGTCCAGGGTACTCAAGATGTCGAGGCAGAGGAAAGCGAGATTTGGCTCTGTAAGGTGATACTAATGCCGAGAACTTGCGGGTATGTCGTGCCGTGCTGCGGTGTTTTGGGTGGCAATTGCGGACGACTGCTCAGTAGAAGGTGATGTCGGGTCGCTTGTATCAAGGGAAGCGGTAGCCGATAATTTCTCTTCGTCTCGCTCGGGTCTGGAGTCTTCCGAGTCTCTCTGAAGGGCCCAATTGCGTTCGGCAGTGGATTGCTTCTAGATTGAGAATACTCGGCCTATGCGCGGACTGTAAGCGTGAGGTTCTGTCTGGCCAGGGTCCGCCCGTCTGACGTCACGCTTATGCTCGAGTGCAGTTTTCCATAAGTGGATGCTGTGGCGCTCGTTTGTGTCGCTTGGCTTCTCGCACGCTGCGGAGATGAGATGCACGAGAAAAGTCGTGATCGCGGAACGCTTCGATCTGTTGTTCAAATATGTGATCCTCGAATATTTAATGTTGTCAAGATTGTGAGAGCCATGCAAGCGGAGACGGACAAAGGTGCCGCTAGAACGAATACAGAAGGGTGGCTTCTGCATGGCCGCCGTTTGCTAAGCAGTCTATCAAGTGAACCACGTCAACAACCTTGCTACTGCTGTTGTCTCGGCTACACAGCGTTTATCAGAATACAGTTAGAGCTGTGCTACACGCACACGACGACCCCTCCTGCAGGCGAATGCCGAGGGGAGCTGACTTTCACAGACTCCCGAAGACCTCACAAGACGATACTGCAGGCCGGCCAATAGCTCCCGAAGGTCGCGTATTCCTTTCCTGGCCACTCTGTACGACGTGCAGCTTGCAGGGCCAAGTATTCATACTCGCCTACTATAGACAACAATCGTCCGAAGCTCGGCACCTGTCCACGCACATGCGGTGATCAACGTCGCGACCACCGCGCTGGATCCCTCTTACCTCGAAACTTATCTGTGGATCCTGTTCGATAGCAGAGCCGAAGTACTTCCCACTTCACCTCTTCAGCAAATCGTCGATTCGACGTCGCACGGCGCATCACTCTGAGGCAATTGTTCGCCCATGCTTCTGTAATTCGCCTTTGTGCATCACCGAGCATATCCGCATGCCACAGTGATTGGCTAGAGTGCCGCAAACGAGAAGTGACTCCTTCCGCATCACGAGTCAGATTTTCAAAACACCAGCTCTCTCTCACTGAACACCACGTGGGTAGCGCCTCACATTCGAGCTCACAATATCGGGCCGCGTTAAGCTTCGGCATGCCGACAGCTTTGAATGCAGAGCAATCATGGCACCGGTGAGCGATGTCTTTCCGAATCTGTACTCCTGCACGAAAGTGGCAGACTGTAGGTTCTGCTCCTTCTCATACTGTCTACAAAGTCTAATCATACTTGTCAAGGTGGCGGCACCGGCAGTCTGTTCGACGTCAAATTCTACCCGTACAGCACTGTGAACGACGAGCAGATATTTGCTGTAGCAGGAGGAATTCATGTAGGCGTCGCCCCTGAACATACTATTACAGCCGTGTACTAAAGCTTTGCCAGGTCATCGTTTGTCGGATACAGCCTGACGCTGACCCACCATATGAGGTTTTACTATGGTTCGAAAATGCAGAGGTCAGCATATCCGTTCCAAATAGCAGATAAGGACTCACGATGTGCAGGAAGAACAGCATATGAACAGCGTGACCTGGGCTAAGAACCCCGAGACGGGCAAACCATTACTCTG
Organism: Recurvomyces mirabilis; assembly: GCF_035927965.1. Classification (NCBI taxonomy): domain Eukaryota; kingdom Fungi; phylum Ascomycota; class Dothideomycetes; order Mycosphaerellales; family Teratosphaeriaceae; genus Recurvomyces; species Recurvomyces mirabilis. The sequence continues at coordinate 318,881 of NW_027041962.1, read as the reverse complement.
TGCCGCAGGAGAGGCGCCGAAGCAGATACACGTTTTCGACATTGAAATCATCACCAATGTACGGACGCTTGTGGGCCATGGTGGTGCAATCAACGACCTGTCAACGTCACCTACCAATCCAAGCCTCATTGTTTCAGCATCGGCTGACTACACTGTACGCTTGTGGAGTCTTGATCCGAAACACAAAGACCAACCATGCCTTGCGATATTCGCAGGTGAAGGGCATCGTCAAACAATCCTGGCATGCCACTTTCATGCAAACGGCAGGTGGATGCTCACAGCAGGTCTGGACACCGCCGTCTGTCTTTGGTATGTGCCTGGTCTTGAGGAGTTGGAAACAGGGCGGGTTATAGATGGACACCCAGCGCCAAAGACCATTTACTACCCGCACTTTCACTCGACGGAAGTGCACGCTAATTATGTCGATTGCGTTGTCTTCTACGGCGACCTGATATTATCACGCGCCGCCAAAGACCAAGGCCATGGTAACGAGATCTTGCTATGGAAGATCGAAGGGTTCGACTCAGAGCTCGATCCACCAACCGATCCACCTATACCAGGCCCTGGAATCTATTCTCGCTCATCATTCCCACACGAGAAGGGATCTCGTGGCTTTCAGCGCTTGCTCACCTTCGACATGCCATACACAACCCGCTTCTATCTTCGCTTTGGCCTGCTGCAGCAACCTGATATGCGACCGATACTGGCAATGGGTAATGAGCAGTCGAAGTTCCTATTCTGGGATCTACAAAAGCTAGAAGAGGGCTACGATCCTAGTGAAGAGAAGATGAAGAAATCTCGCGGTCGAAAGTCAAGAGGTGGTGCTGCTAATGCAGTCAACCAGACAAATCTCAGTCGCATGGGTGAGCTCAGGAAGAATTCGGGTCCTGGGAGTGATATCATGGGTGTAACACGTGAGTCATCTGTCTCAAGCTACTGACATCTGCTGATCACGTCCCAGCCGAAGCATCCTCGACCTCCGTCTCCGTGCCGCCAGAGCGCAAGTACGACCTCGGGGACTCCTTCATGCCGCTGAAGGCGCATCGATCTATCGTGGCCAATACGGATGTGGTGGGGAATCACTTCGCTACCGCGCAGATTGCCTGGAGTCCGGATGGGGCATGGATGATCGGTGTCGGCGACCATGGGATGATGTGCATGTTCCATCGGGACAAGAGTGTGGTGTGAGTTTTTTCATTCGCACGAAGGTAGTACCTTTCCCTCATCCAGCAACTAGCGCTCCAGATAGGCTTGTCTGGAAAGCCTGTGCTATTTCCGCATTGCCAACATTGCGGCCAATCACGACGATCTTGCCCACGTCGGAAGGACCGTTGCTATTCTCACCATCAAATATCTCGAAGATCTCTCGCACACCTTGCAGCATCTTTCTACGGCCGTCGAGAAAAGCCAGACGTCCTTTGATTCGGTGGACCTCCCAATCTGCCACTGGAGTATGTCCTGGCAGGTCGTGCGCCCAGAGCACAGATCTCAGCCAAGCATCGAGCTGCTTGAGTTTGCAGTCTGTGAGTGCTGGCAGGTCGAGGGTAATGGTACCAATGGCTGGGTCTAGATGACTATGACCTTTGCTTGCAAAGTCTAGGCTTGCAGCATCGACCCTGTCATAAGCATGTAGATCAAGTACTAGACCCTCAAGCTCCGGTATCTTGCTGTGGTCTGTGATATGAGTCTGCGCAAGAGCGTTGATCGATTTTAGTCTATCAAGCACAGCAGTCAACTCATCAGCAGTAACGAGATCAGCCTTGTTGATAACGATGACATCGGCATGCGAGATCTGAAGATGAGCTGTCGACATCAGCGGGCCAGGCCCATGCCCATGTCGCTCCTCCCCATCATGACGCACAGCCTCCTCTCCAGTCGGCTCCTCAAGACACCTTAGAACATTCTTCGCATCCACAAGCGTCACAATCCCATCCAGATAGATCGTGCTTCCCAGCCCTTCATCCACCCAAAAGACTGGTGCGAGATTGCCTGGGTCCGCTAGACCAGTAGTTTCGAGAAGGATGTAGTCGAAGGTGCCCTGTTTGTCCATTAAGGACTCGATGGCATTGACACCGCTGTCCTTGACTGAACAACATATACAGCCGTTGGAGAGTTCGAGCCATTGTTCTACGGAGGAGTCTCCTTGGTTGACCGTGAGTGATTTTTCTATGTCGGTGCTGTTGCCGAATTCTACTGGCGTCAGTTAAATGTGGTGGTAACATGTGGTCGTTCAACCTACCGTTCAGTATGACGGCAATTTTCTTCCCATGCCGAGCTGTGAGAATGTAGTTGAGTAATGTTGTCTTACCAGCGCCGAGGTAGCCTGTTGAATATATGAGTCTCTAGTACGGATTTCAAAGCTCAGTGTATAGCGTTTGCATACCAGTGATAATAGTGATTGGCACCTTAGTGACAGATGTATTTTTCAGTTCAGACGTCAATGTTGCCACCGGCGTATCTCCATCGTCAGTGTCCACAGCGACCAGCAGAGGCGGGACATCATCATCGTCGTCCATGTTGGAGCAAGCCAAAATGAGTCCCTGGGAGACGTTTCGAGTAGTTATGATATCCCTGCTCAATTTGCTACATTTCTGTTGACGCTTCTGGTGCTCGGAGTCGTCGGACGAAGCTCGGGCTAGTGTTTTACATAGGTACATATTCGATATAAAAATTCTGCTTCGACAAATTATGCGGCCGTAAGTTGATCCATGATCTGCGAGCTCAAAGACATGGTATCTAACGTGTTTGCAGTGGTGGTCTAGTGGTATGATTGTCGCTTCGGGATTTTCCCTCTTCACTTGAACGGAGAAAGAATGTGACAGGCCCCGTAAGTGTACCAATACCGCCATCGTTGCTGGACCTGAACTGACACTTCTGAAGGGGTTCAAATCCCGGCCAGGCCCTTCACCATTTCTTTTGGTCGTTGCTCATACATTCTCAGGGCGAAAGGAGTTAACGTTGAAGATTGACGTTTGGGAGAACTCTTCGACTTCGAATTCTCCTACAACTCCTTTTGCCCGACGACGATGAATACAGTCTGATAAGAAATCAATCGAGAATGCCTACTGGAAATGATGACCTTGGAAATGGCACTGGCTTGCCGCATTATTCCATGAATTATGATATGACGACAGATCCGCGAAGAAGAACGGCTGGCTCACTAGTTAGCAAGAATGGGGTTCCACTGCAGCGCCAAATCAAAAGGCATGGCACATGAAAGTGATCTCGGATTCCATCAAGGGTCTCGTGGTATATATGAGCCCAGCTACTCCTGCCTGATGACGTTCATATCAATTCGTTGACCCAGCATTTCCTGGCCTGAGCTGACAGTACCCGGACATAATACCAGGCGAGGACCTCACAGAATCCCTCTAGGCAGGCAGCCTCGCTCTGAAAATCGGCCATCAGCACTGGGATGTCTACCCCAACCATCGATGTCCGCAGGAAAAGGGACCATGCAAGCTCGTTGTGGAGCGCCCTCTTTGGCATCTCGCTGCAGGAGGGAAGTGCGAGATACGCCAGGAGCGCTTCAAGACCAATTAGACTCTTCGCACCATCATCCTGCCAAGCATGTCGATCAGTATTCCGCTAAGGTACGCCCCGAGCACGCTCGTAACGAGTCGTCGCCTGCAAGGACAGTCTGGAGACGCATTTCCAGAGCCAGCATGCTGGTATCAAGGAGCCATCTCCTGGTTGCCACAAGCCTTTTCGGAAGGACTACCGTCACGAGCACGCCAGAGGCAATAGTCAGTGTACACTGGGTGAGCATTCGGCCACCAATGCTGCTCAAGCACCAATCATGGTCAGATTTGACATATTCAGCATATACATTTACACCGAAAACCTGGACAGTGCACGAATGGACACTGAGATGGAACTTCAAAATAGTGCCAGAACTAGTGACGATTCATCTCCTTAATCGTTGGCACATCCACTGGAACTTGCAAAGCTCACACGAGGAAGGGTACTTGCTGGACTACATAACACAATGTTGAAAAATTGCTTGCGCTAAATGGTGGAGACAAACTAACACAGTTGCTCGCTCGAGCACAAGGTATTAATTGGCCTTCCAATAGGCTGAAGATACTGTGCCGTTTAGGAGCAGGCAGTAGAGCGGACGACGTCGCTACACAAGCTTCGTGAGGCTTCACCCCGCCAAGCAATATATGAGCTCCAGCGCGTCCACCTCCTCGTGCGTCGAAGCACAAAGCCTTTCCACGGACAATCGGGACAAAATTACAAATCGAACCGGCCTGGGAAAGCATGTCCCACCATCTACTGGGCTAAAAAGTCCCTGAGCATTCGAAACCAAACATGGATGGCCTTCTGACGCTCGCCTACGCCGTTATCGCATTGATCGTCATCTACTGCAGCAAAGGACAGCTGAAGATTGTCATTCCAGCTGTGGTACTCGGTGTTATTGTTGAGGTCCTGGAGATTGTGAAGATGGCAGACTCCCATCCACCGGCTTACGCGCCACCACATGCTTGGCCGGCTGCGTTGTGAGTCTGGGCCCACGATCGGGATCCGCGGTACGAGAGGGGTGATCGGGGCTGCGACGATGTTGGAAGACATTGGGAAGCTTTACATTTACGCCCTGGTCGATTGTGCTTCGAAGCTTATGGTAGCATCCGAGCGCATGAGGTGGCATTCGATGGTCATTTATGCTTATTCTTTTCTCGGAATCCATGGGTCCACATCATAACACATGATTATCTCTACCCTCCGTCAAGGCTCTCATCTGCGTCTATGAGCCTTTCTCACACATTATGCATGCAGTATTCCCACGAAGGCAAAGCATTAGCCACACCAGATCTCGGACAGCTGGTAGGACCATCAAACCCTTTTTCCGACCAAGACAACAATACATCACGACCAACCATCGGTCAGCGCAGGACAACGAAAACAAGCAGCATGTCGACGATCGTCACATGCTCGAGGTCCGGCTTCTTGCCCCCAGCAGTTCTCGGTCTCACATTCTTCCTCCTCTGCTGCACAATTTATCTGCTCACACGAGGCTCCTGGCCAAATTTCTCGCACGCCTTGCCACTCAAAATGAGCACATGGTCAAGTTCCTCCTCAACAGCATCGACATCAGCTCTCACCGTGGAATGGCTAAGACAGGCATGGCAAGTGGCCAAAACCTGGGAGAACGTGCTTCGGCCTCTTGGCGTCGTTGTCGTGGTCTTGGTCAGACTTTTCAGGAACGATGAGCGTGGTATTGCTGGTCGACTGGAGATATGATGGGTGGAGACTGCGGCGGTCTGTTTCTCTCGCGGAGCCTCGAACATGTGCCTGGCAGAATGTGAGGAGTCTTGAGGGATGAATAGTGGCGCAGACTGCTCGACCTCGACCGGTGATATATCGGGAGAATTTACGTCGATGAAGTTCTTGAGTCCTTTTTCAAGTTCAGCGATGATCTCACCTTGAACATGTACATGAACGGAATGACACGATCGTGGTTCAGAAGTGGTGGTACTCAGTAGCTAAGGCTTCCATCGCATGGCAAAGGCTACCTTTTGACGCAGCGCAACAAGCAAGCCATCCCTCAGCGCCTCTCGCGCGAGCATGTACCGATGCTAAACGGTAGAGGGCCTCAGCCGCAGCATGCACGCGCCTTGACCCCAGTGAAAGCCATCACCTTCCCCGTAAGCTACCATAGCACTCCCTTGAACCCCATCGCATCAAAGCGAGCGTCCAGCCCACACAAATCCCCCTCCTATGACTGGAAAAGCAGGCTGGCCGCATAGTCCACATTCCCACCACACGCGTCCAACGCCGTAATAGCTTGATTTCGCTCGAACCCCAGGCTCACCAGCTGATCGATGGCTTCCTTAGGATGACTACTAGCTGCTGGCGGAGCGGCTTGTCGCTGAGCAGTGGGCGTAGCCGCATGAGTCACAGGTCCATTCGACGTTCTTGATGCAGCAGCAGCAGAGCCGCCTCCGAGAGCTTGGCCGGAACCAGAAAAGGCGCCATTGGGTGATGATGACGCTGCTGCTTTGCCGGAGGTGGACGAAGAGGTACCCTGGCGCACAGTCCCAGTCTCCGCCCCGATCTCCGTTCCATTAGGTCCAGACACAGTCGGTTCATTCATCATAGCCTCCTCAAACGCCTTCGGGATATCCGCCTCCCCCAAAAAGCTAACCTCGTTCCCATCACCAAACACGAGCTTATTGACCCTCAGATCGATAACCGCCTGATACCTCTTCAACATATCCAGTCCAAGCAGGAGATCCACATCTTTCCCCTCCATGACCGTGAAAGAACAACTCATCGTCGCGCTCCCGATCTTGATGTCTGCCGCGTGTACTCGTCCGAGGATCGCGGCGGTTCCGACGCCCTTGGCTACACCGGAGTAGCGTTTGTCGATCAGACGCATGATGCCGCAGGCTTCGGCGCAGGAGGGCGACATTATCGTGGTTTGGGCGCCGGAGTCGACGAAGGCTTTTACTGGGTTGCGATTGACAAGGACGGGGATGTAGAGCATGGTTACGCGGCCGAAGACTGGAGTTTGTCATGTTAGCACTGTTTCAATAGATGGTATCTCTTCTTCGCCAGCTCAAGCTCACCTTCGGGGTTATGCTCGTACGCGAATTGCAAGTTCTCCTGCACAGACTGCTGCCGTATCATCTCCTCGATCTTGCGTTGCGCGTCCACGTTGAATGGGTCTTCGTTCAGTAGCCGCATCTGCTCTTGTCTCTCTTGCTCTCGTCCCTCGTCCTCCCGTGTCATCTCCATCCACACTTCCCGAAAACGATTGCTATCATTGATAGCCTCTGCCAACGCCGGTCTCTGCTCTCTCACTTGTGCCATCGCAGCAGGATTGCCAAGGATATTCAGCCTCGCCGTCTCAATCTCATGTGTACCCGTTTGTGCACCTCCGGCTGCTCGACCCGCAGGCTGCCGCCGCTGTTGCTGTCTTCGCTGTGCGCCCATATTGCCTTGCTGATTGTTCGCTTGGTCAGGCTGCCGCATCAGCATAGCTAGCATGTCGCCATCCTTGATACCCGCCTCTTCGAGAGTCTTGCTGTCGCCTTGTATAGGGGTATTATTGAAGTAGAACTGTTGCCCGTCCTGAGGCAGGTCGGTCTCAGCGTTGACAAAGGCCTTGAGATCGGCGATCGACAAGCCGGGTGGGAGGTCGAGGGTGAGGATTTCCTGGTCGAGGGTGTGGTTGGGAGCGATGATAGATATGGTGACCCGCGGCCTAGAAGGAGGCACGGAGAATGATTAGCGACTGTTACATTTCTTCTTCCCCTTCCGGTCACTGGTATGAGGCAGGGCTGGGGTGTAACACAGGTATAGTCTGACAGTGAGACGCATCACAAAGGACGCCGATTGTTACATGGGCCAGTGATACTCACATCTTGCCGTTTCGAGCCTGCTAACTCAACGTCGATGCTCCCGACGAATATGTCGTTTGCCTTCCTTGCTTGGGTGATGCTGAAGCTTGCCGATGCACCTCGCTCGATATAGAAGTCGATGCTGAGGATTGCTTCTAGAACCGGATCGTGTGTCGGAGCGTAAGTGATACCGTGTCCGTATGACTAATATGGTCGTTCAGATGGAGGATTTCATTTAGATGGGTGAATACTGGTCGATGAATACAAGGCATCCACGCTACGACGCAAGCAGCCGATGGGACGTTTTCGGTGATGGTGGCGGTGGCGGTGGTGGTGGCAGAGAAGGTGAGACTTCTTCTCAAACAATCAATGATGACACTTTTTATTATCTGTCCTCCGCCTGCGTATCACGAAACGCTGTCAAGCAAAGGCGGTCTGCAACGCACAGCGTAGAATGGCCTCGCTCTGCTGTTGCTGATGCACTACACTGCTCATGCGCGTTGTCGTTCCGATGCCCAGGTTCGCTTCATACAATCTAACAGCTACCTACATGCTCCACCCCCGTATATGGTATAGCGGTCTATCACTCCCCCCACGTACGCCACATTTCGAGGGTCACCATGCCGCCACCACCCCTGCCAGCGATCGCGCCGGTCCGTGAGATGAATGCTCCGTGGGATCGCTCGACGACATTTCAACAATGCCAAAGTACCTCAGCTCTCATATGACTTTGGAGTCCAGACCACGAATGATGGATGCTTTGACCGTTGACCTTAGACTGTCGTGGCCCTGCACTAATGCCCCACTACTGTACCGCCCGCATGGAGCTTGTGGCGCTGTACCAGAGCATCATGTGAAGCTCGACGTCACTCACACATTGACAGGGGTACGGCCTGTACTCCGCTCTTGAAAGGTAGAATGGAACACACTCTCGAGCGTAGACCATACCGATTGCAACTAGCTACATGAAATAGCAGCTCACCATCTCACCTTCCTATCCCCAACAACAGGTGGGCACTGTGCCATCCGGACTGTTCTGGCAATCGAGCTGTTAGGAATACAAAGTCGTCTGACAGGATCCACGAACTGTCAAGCCATTGGTGCACCAAAGCCACTACATCTCACAACTTGGAACCACGAAAATCCCCTAGGGACATTTCCACAACGCCTCCAGCCAAACACACTCCGGCCCACAAACCATGCCTCGCGACCTCTCAGCCCTAGCCAAGGAGGATACACTCCAAGGAATGTCCCAACTGACCAAATCGCCCGACGCCGTCGAGGAACTCCAACAACCTCGCATGACCGCTGAGGAGGAGAACGAGATGCTGCAAGGCCTCACGCCTGATCCACCGCGATCAAAGCGAGATGAGCTTCATCCTTACACGCAGAACTTGAGTCTGTCTGATGTGGAAAGTTGTACGAGGTTAGAGGAAGAAGCATTTCCGCCACAGGAACGTTGTTCGAGGGAGAAAGTGAGTCCCGTGGCTGTTCTTTGTTTCGACCGTCGTTCTGTTGCTGTCTGAGCGTGACCTGATTCGGGACGTCCGCCGCTGCGTCTGGACGTTATTCTGCGCTCGTGTGGCCACCGATTAGCTTACCAGGTCGAGCAGTCACTAGAGTTGCGACACCTGTGAAATGTCAGGCAGGCGTAAGCCTTTCTTACGTCAACACGAAGCCCAACCAGTCGCTCCGAAGTACCGAAACGTCAGCGGAAACGCAGACTGAAATCTGCCGGACATGCAGTGCAACAACCTACATTGGGCAGCAACGAGCCGCTACCGCTGAACCGCTTATGCCGTCTAAGCCACCCGCCGTCCTTGTACCACCTGCCTTGTTTCGTCCCATCCCTGTCGAATACCTGATCTCCCGATTCTCGCATTTGCCTGTTTAGCGCTGTCGCGAGAGATATCCTGGAGCCATACTGACATCAACACCGTGGTTGACAGTTCCAGTACAGACTTAGCCACTGTGGCGAGCTCAGCCTAGGCATCTTCACTTCTCACGAAGGCAACGATATCGCGACTGCGCAGACGTCAGCACCGGTGTATAGTGGGGCTCCGCATAGGAAGGCGGTGTTACTCGGTCATGTGATCGCAACCAAGACAACAAACCCGACAGTAACAGACAACGACATGGCCATCCCTTCACCCACCTCGCAATCATCAACATCAGACGCCGACCCGGGTTCGTTACCAGGCCATAAGGAAATCGGCAGAACACTTTGCATCCACTCCCTCGCCGTCCTACCAGGCTATCAGGGCCGTGGTCTTGGCAGGACACTAATGAAGGCGTATCTCCAACGCATCGAGAGTCATGGTGTCGCTGATCGAGTGGCGTTGATAGCGCATGAGCATTTGATCAAGTTTTACGAGGGGTTTGGGTTCGTGAACCAGGGGGGGAGTAAGTGTCAGTTTGGTGGTGGGGGTTGGTTTGATATGGTTAGGGAGCTGGATCCGGAGGGGTCTGGTATGCCGAGTTTGGATGGGGAGGAGGATGATTATGTATGAATGAATGATAGATGCTATGGGTGGATGGAGATGAGTGTTGGGTATGAGATCGTTGGTAGCGTGCAGGCAGAGCTTTCTCAGAGACGTTTCTACCATCTCGTATCGTGATGGCGATACTTGACCTTTATTTTCGACGCCTCGCTGTAGGGAGGACGTTGCCGGTGCACCATGAAGCCCTTTTAGAGTCTCTTACTCACGTCCTGCTTGCTGTGATAAGACGATTGTTGATGCATAACTTCTCCGTCCCCAAGCCGCCATGGTAGACAGAGTTCTGCTAGCGCGATCGCTTGATCTTATCGCTATCAAAAGTCTTGGCAGATTCGAACTTTTTGCCTGCAGACCATTAACCACTTCCTCCATCCCCAAGACACACACACACCTCTCCCACCCCACCACCGCCAAGATGAAGACGACGTGGAAGGAGATCGCACCGGTTCCCACGTCCCAAGAATTCCTCGACATCGTCCTCTCCCGCACCCAACGCCGGCTCCCTACGCAAATCCGTGCCGGCTTCAAGATCACTCGTATCCGCGCCTTCTACATGCGCAAAGTGAAATACACCGCCGAGACCTTCAGCGAGAAGCTCTCCGCCATCCTTGACGGCTTCCCACGCTTAGCGGATATCCACCCGTTCCATAAGGATCTGCTGAACACGCTGTATGATGCGGATCATTTCCGGATCGCGCTGGGCCAGTTGAACACGGCCAAGGGGCTGATTGAGACGGTTTCGAGAGATTATATCAGGTTGTTGAAGTATGGACAGAGTTTGTTCCAGTGCAAGCAGCTCAAGCGTGCGGCTTTGGGCAGGATGGCCACGATCTGCAAGAGGCTGAGGGATCCGCTCGTCTATCTGGAGCAAGTACGCCAGCATCTGGGACGTCTGCCTTCGATCGACCCGAACACACGGACACTACTGATCTGTGGATACCCGAATGTCGGCAAGTCTTCTTTCCTGAAGAACATCAGTCGGGCGGATGTGGATGTTCAGCCGTACGCTTTCACGACCAAGTCGCTGTTCGTGGGACATTTCGACTACAAGATGTTGAGGTTTCAGGCCATCGATACTCCTGGTATCTTGGACCATCCACTGGAGGAAATGAATACGATTGAGATGCAGAGTATCACGGCTATTGCTCATTTGAGGAGTGCGATTATGTATTTCATGGATTTGAGCGAGCAGTGTGGGTACAGTGTGCAAGCACAGATGGCACTGTTCAAGAGCATCAAGCCGCTTTTCGCGAATAAGTTGGTATTCCTTGTCGTCAACAAGATTGATGTGATGAGGCCAGAGGATCTGGACGCTGAAACACAGGCTCAGTTGCAGGAGCTGTTGAAGAGTGGCAACGTCGAGCTGCTACAAGTGTCCTGCACAACCACGAAAGGTCTCATGAATGTGCGGAACGCAGTTTGTGACAGGCTGCTGGCAGAGCGAAACGCCCAGAAGCTCAAGGCCGGCACGAGCGCAACAGGAGAGCCCACGGGCCGTCTCGCGGACGTCCTAGCACGCATCCACGTTGCTCAGCCTTTGGGTGGTGTGGTCCGCGAAGCCTACATACCTGATGCAGCTCTCAATAAGATGAAATACGATAGAGCAGACCCCGGCCGGCCGAAACTCATGCGCGACATCGAAGAAGAAAATGGTGGCCCGGGCGTCTTCAACATCAACCTCAAGGATAATTATCTCCTCGACAACGACGAGTGGAAGGACGACAAGATTCCCGAAACCTTCAACGGTCGCAACGTCTACGACTTCTTCGATCCGGAGATTGAGGCGAAACTCAAGGCGCTTGAGGAGGAAGAGGAGAGATTGGATGGGGAGGGCTACTACGCTGACGAAGTCGAGGAGCTGGAGGATGCGGAGGAAGAAGATGTGAGATACAAGGCAGAGCTGATCAGGGAGAAGAGGCAATTGATCAGGAATGAGAATAAGATGAGGAAGAGTCTCAAGAATCGCGCTGTGATACCCAGGACGAAGAAGGCGATCCAGCTTAATAAATTGGAAGCTGGATTGCAGAAGGCTGGGTACGACACCAGCGCCATCTCGGCTCGTGCCCGCTCACTCAGCCGTCCTTCACGTGGGCGCAGTCGTGCGGGTACGGAGGACGCTGGCCAGGAGGGTGCTGGTGGAGATGCGATGGACGTCGACGCCACACCCCAAGAGCGTCTGAGAAGGAGCTTGAGCGTGGCGAGGAATCGCAGCGCGAGCACCATCCGCGGTCAATCGACCAACAGACGTGAGGATGGTGTTACGGATGAAGTTGCTAGGAGTAAAGCTGATCGGTTGGCAAAGTTGGGGCAGAAGAAGATGAATCGCATGGCGAGGCAGGGTGAGGGTGATCGGCATCAGACTGCTAGTATTCCTAAGTGGTTGGTTGCTGGTAAGAGGGGGGCGGGGAGTACGCGGTCAAGGTAGTGGGATGGTTGCTCGGGCGGCGAGGGCGGCTTTGAAATGGGTGGGCATCGGACGGTGTTGTGGAAATTGGCGTTTGGCTGCGGGCTAATTGCAAGGCGCTGCTCGATGTCATGGGGAGGAGATGGATTCATGCGATCTGCTCATGTGGTTCATGTTGCTCAGCTAGCTTCCGTATCGAGCCATTCCGCAATGCAAGGACTCTCGCGCTACCCTGCGAGGGTGTGTTCATCATCCTGTTCACACCATTCCGGGCTCGAAAGGTCAATATTCAGGCCACTACATCATATGACATGCTGTACTTTCCTCGCCACTCACAACATGTTTCAAAGGTCATGACCGCTGACAAACAGGAGCATATCCATTTTTCTTATCTCTGCGACTTCGCAGCTACCGACCCTATGACTCTGCCCTCAGGAGTCCACACAACCGAAACAAAAGCTAAAAGAAATCATGGACGAGATACCGTCACAACTGATCCCTCCACTTGTGTTGGAACTTCCACTAAGCATCGCAGGGCCTTTTGTTTTCGCCACTAGCACCTACACAAGCTCAACAAAGATCACCGTCGCTACGGACTCTGCACCTTGTCGTCGAAGTAGAGGGCATTCACAATCCCATCCCTCCCCTCAATGCACAATCCCGTCCTCCCGTCCACAGTCCTTTTCAAAGCCACAACATCCACAACAGCCTTCTCTACGCCTTCCACCATAGCTTCATATACAACGTTATCAATACCAGCATCACGTCTTCTGTTCTCAGGGAAATGCCACCATGAGATGCTATACCCCCTGTCCACCTCCACAGTTGTTGAACCGAATCTCGACAGCATAGTCCCCAATATCGTTCCAATCGAGTCGACCCGTCAACGCGCCAATTAGATGGCACTTCCCGCAGCTGAGAGATGATACAACACATCCTCTCTTCTTTCGCGATATCCGTCCGTGGCCCGGTCAAGCAGTCTGCGAAGCGAAACTTGTAGACGGCTCGACGGATACGCAAATTCTCGAAGTCGTCGTTGATCTTTCGACAGATCAGTGAATATGTGATGATCTTCTCGTCTGCTTCCTTGCGGCTTTGTGGGGTGGATTTGCCGTAATTCACCGAGTTGGTGGATTGGTGGCGATTGTGGTGTATTGGATGGACATCCCAGGAGAGGTAGGTGTATATATGCTCTCGTTATTAGTTCGAGGGTTAGGTCGAGGAGAGGACAAAATCCTTTGTGCACACCTTTCTTGGCTTCCGCCTGTACCTCTGCTTTCTCGTCTGCTTGGACTTTTTGCTCTGGCTTCTGCTTGCATTCCGGTTTCTGCCTGGACCTCTGCTTCAGAGTCTATGTCGGTGGCCCCTTCGATTCCGAGGACAGAGAATGAATCGGCTTACGGGATGGTCAGTATGGTAGCTATAGTCACATCGAGCCCATGAAGTAACTCACTGAGATAGAAGAGAAAGCCGCGAGGTCTGTATCGGATGTCTCCCACTCCCATCCATTGAACCGACTGCGTCTTGAACGTGATGACTGCACCGTGCACCAGCCAGCATCATCGTCAGTGATCTGTGCAGACGATTCGTTTTGGGCCAAGTCGGAATGGCTGGCCATGGTCGAGACGAGGCTGTCTGTAGCGTGCTCGAGCAGAGGAGGAGCCAGTCGAGTAGTAAAGAGAGAGGGAAAGGATTATGTGCATGGACCAGGCCGGAGCGTGGGCTGACGTAAGAATATATATGAATACAGCCATTCACTCACCAGAAATGTGGAGAACATCCGATCCTAACCGGTCAGGAACGGAGCTTTATCAGATTCACGAATGCTTGCTGCTGGTGAATGGTAAGAGGCTTCTCTTCCTGTCTTGTCAGTGCATCCTTTGTGTTAGCATGTATGTGCTTAAAATCCTGTAAAAGGAGAAGCCAGTGGAAAGCAAAAGTCCTTGATTGCTGATATCATGCTACTGTACGGTATGAGCAGTGCGCGATCAACGCCTTATGGTACCTCGCAAGCCGTTGTCCCTCGATGTATTCCGACTCGGTATGTCCAAGATGCTGTGCTGATTTGTGGTATAGAACTCCTTTCCTAATGCAAGCTGGTCGCTCCTGGCCCAGTACTGGATGTCCAGGACCATGTTCATGGCTTCTTGACAGCAGGAGCAGGCAATGATCTCATCCGGAAGGCTTTGTCTACATCTCCGTGTCAGCATATCGTGCCTGATCAGGCACCTTATTTAGCCAGCTCCACGAGACAGCCAAGACTCACCCTGATGTCTTACTTTATAGACCAGCCCGACGACGACATCCGTCTCGCTCACAGCCGCAGTGTTGAAATTCTTCCGCACGGCCAATGCCAATTGCTCCTTCGCTATCCGTCTCTTGTCTTTCCGTCGGGCCATAGTGGGGCTTTGTCGACCTATACCAGCATTCGAGAGTAGAGCTTGATTATACGGTGATGTGAAGGCTGCGGGTAGTGGCAGGTGATGCGCAACGCGGTATGTGTTGAGGACCTTGGGAGAGGTGGTTGTCCAGGACATCTGCGGGCAAGACAATTTGGGTCAGAATCACACCATTGACATCTCGGTAGATCATAGACTAGACGTACTCCTGTACTTTGACCCGGCACCACGACGTTGCCGGACTCGGTGCTGACAAGAGCAATCTCCTTCAGATGACTACCATTCGGCTGTCCTTGGCCGGTGTTCCTTTTACTCCTTGCATGTGCTGCTGCGGCAACTTGTCGGTCTCTCGTCGTCGAAACGTCTGATCTGGCATCGTCTTGCGCCGGACGCGCTTTTGCTGGAGGCATTGTGAAGTAATCAATGTAGTTGTGATTGCTGTATCAAGTCTTGGCAGTGTATAAGGAGTGGCGCACTCTGAGCGGCATCGCTATGATAATGAGGCCTTATATGTACTCTTTATCGACTCTACTCAGCTCGACGCACCTCACGGCCATATGTCAGGAATACGCGACTTTAATCAGCCGCGACGTCATTCGGGGTCGTGCTTGCGGCAACGGGGCGAACCCTATCTCGTCTCGCTGAACTCTTTTGCGCGACGGCACCCATACACATACGCATACACATACACCTTTTCCATTCCTCATCCACCAAGTGTTTGGCAGCCGCTCCATCATTCATTCAGTATTGATAAGAACGCCCAGCATACTACGGCGGAAAAGAATTGTAATATGACTGGCGCTTTCGAGGAACCGCACTGGGAGTACTGCTAGAAGCACAAACTCTACCCCGAAGGCCTCCGTGGACATCATCTGCCCAAGGGTCTGGCCGCTGTATCATTGGCCTCCGTTCATACCCTCGTGGCTGCCGCAACGATGTCCGATAGGTCCTAGCAGATCTCAATCAAATTAACAGTATCGAAGTCATTTTCGCGCGGGAGAATATCCAGGACGATGTGCGCTGCAGAACGTGAAAACAAGATGATGTCTCCTTCTTCACTTGTAATGCCATGAATTTCCGCTATACCTAGCAAGTTCAGTAATGTACCTGTCGGTATATGCTAGGTCTCATGATCCTCCCTTTCAGATCATGCAAGCCATACCCGGACGTTCACTCAAGAAACAGTCAACCTCACATCACTTAACACTTCTTCACCAACTTCGGACCAATTCATTATCGCTCTCCCATTGCTTCCTGAGCTCATATACCAGGCACTGCACTCTCACTATGAGCCACTGACACCTTCAAAGTTCCATTCACTTGCTCGAGTCTGCTGGTGGCAAAGCTAGCCACAAACTATATTAACCTCTAGCACTTCTACCAACCATTCACGTCCAAGACATCAACCTTCCACCAGTTCTTGCAACATCTCCAATCCGACTTGGCCCTGTGTTAGACACACAATGACCCACCACACTAACGGCACAATGCCACCAGCAAACGGCATGCCATTTCACCAACAGTACCCTCAGAACTACCATCAACACGGTCGCCTGGACCCAGCTGTCCCACATTTCACCCCGAACGGCACAGAGCTTGCTCGCTTCAAACCTCCGACGCCACCAGGATCAAACATGGACCTCATCTATCCCAGCAATCTAAGTGATGTGGAGCGCTACATCATCGAAACCAGAACCAAACATGACAAGGAACTCGCGCACGTCAACTCCCTGGCGAAGGACAACAAGCGTGCGATCGAGGAGACCAACGAGAAGATCGCGCGAGACCTCCAGACTCTGCAAGCGCAGCTCGCAGCGGTCCAGCTTCAGGTCGGCCCATGCAAGAACAAGGATCATGCTATGGCTGTCATCAAGCGTGGTCTCGATTTGGTGGATCCTGACGATGTTCGCCCGGAGGTCATGCTCAAGCACTTTGACAGGGAGATCGTTGCTCAGGTGTACTTGGAGCAGGCCGATGTTGCAGAGAGTGCGGCGAGGAAGCTGCGAGCTGATGCGATTGCCATTACTGGTGGTTCGGACTTGGCGAATGTAAGCCTGGAGGACGAGCAAGTCAACGGAAATTCGACACCAACTCAAGCACCAGCACGTCGGGCTCAGACCGAGAAGCAATCTCACGCTGTGGAGATCAAGGTTCCTACTACGATCAATGACAAAGAAGAAGAGTCCCCAAACGACGATATTAAGAAGCAGACCACGCTCATTGAGATCAAAGATATACCCTGGCAACCTCTATCCGTCCGCACCATGCCCCCCTCCCCCATTCTCTGCATCCCTGCCACCCACACCCAAACCTTCACCTGGGAATTCCTCACCTCGACCTTCGGCGGCAAAAAACACTCACCCTCCTTCTACTTCATCCCGACCAAAACCTCCCTGCTCAAATCCCGCGGCTACTGGATCCTCGAAGCCGAATACGAACCCTTCCTCCCCGTCCACCCGGGCCAGCACGGAGCAAAACTAACCCCTTTCTTCAACGACACGGTTGACGCTTCAGAAATGGGTGAGGGACCGGACGAGGAGAATTACCTCGACACGCCGGTTTTTGTTTCGAAGGTGGGGGAGGGGGTTTATACTTATTTTGGGCAGTACAGCCAGCTTCGATTCAGTGATAAGCTTGACTATGAGCGGGTAATGGAGACTGTGCCGGAGAGGATCCGTCGCTACTGGGCGAATCAGTTGGCTGATCCCCTCCGTCCGGCTTGGGTCACGAAGGCGCTGAAGGAGCATTTCTGGCCGAGACCGAAGTACGAGGGTCCTACTCCTACGGACTCAGCTGTTGCCACCCCTGCTACTGCTGAGACGGGAGGTAGTAGGGAGAGTGTGGGGATGGAGAAGAGGGTTAAGGACGCTCTGGTGGCGTATGCGGAGGAGTTGAAGCAGTGGGAGCGGAATGTGAGCGTCAAGGTTAGTTGTTTGACGAGTGAAGGGTTGATGGAGGCTTTTGCGAAGGCGGATGCGGAGATGGAGCCGGGGATGAGGTTGTGGTGGGAGTACTTTGAGTGTGTGGGGTATCAGGTGGGGTTTTATGAGTGGCTGGTTGAGGAGCAGAAGAAGTTTGAAGAGAGGGCGAGCGGAAAGCTTGATGGCGGTGTTGTTGGTGTTGGTGGAGGGAGGAGGGAAGGACTGGTCGATGCTGCGGCAGAGAAAGGCGAGAGCGAGGGTTCGCTTTCTGGTCGCGCAGACCAGGGCTCAGCAGAACAGATCCTCGACTGGGAGGAAGATGCAGAGGGTAACTTCACAGCTGATTTCCGTCCCGCCGACTCCGCAACCCCAAACCCACCCAACAACACCAAGCCTGCTGCAAAGCTCACTGCGAAGGCCAGAACACCCTCGCAGCCGCAGACACGCAGCTGCACTTCCAGTACCGCCACCTCAACCATCAAACCCTCTGCCCCAAAACCCACCCCAACCACATCGACACCCAAACCCACACAGGTGCGGAAAGCAAGCACGACATCGACATCGCCTCCTAAGCAGATCAACGGTAGTCTCCGCACCGGCGACCTAGCAGCCGCCCGCGCCTTCCAGGCCTCCGCTACCCCAGCCAAACCCCGTGGCATTGGCAGTGGCAGCAGAGGTGGTGGGGGAGCAGGAAATGCGCGGGATGCCGGTGGAAGGGGTATGTACACACCGCCGCATAGACGTGGTGGAGGGGCAAAGTAAGTAAACTCATGGTGAGGGTCAGTCCCAAAACCCCCTGGTTTGACCATTGTGCTGAGAATTCGGCGGATGATGGTGAGACCGTGGCACGGATGACGAGGAGGGTTCCTGGTAAGTATGAGGGATGAACAAGGAGGGAAGCAGAAAAGGAAGAAGGCGGGTAGGAGGGAGAAGATTGGACATGGAGATAGAAAGGGAGGAGACAGTGGGAAAGCACCGCAGGGAACGTCAAGCTTTTGAGAAGCGATGGGGTTGAGTCTTGTGATCGAGACTGGTTGGGTGATTCATGGATCTCATGAGCATGACATGATCTTCACGAGTGGCGATGATCTCATTGGGACCTGATAGTCTTGCAGCAGGCTGTGTTGTAATGTACTGCATTCTACTCGAAAAAGCAAGCAGATCATATTCCCTTCCCGACCCGTCCAAACTCCAGGGACGATCAGAGTGCCCACCCTCATCCCGTTGCCACCCGAAACACCACTCAAGCCGTTTGCCCATTACAGAACGCCGGATGATATGCAAAGTAAACCCCGTCGATATACAACTTTCCGATTCTTGTACAAACCTCTCCTCTTCTGTTCTCCATCACTTTGATACTCATGATTTAACACACGCTCTCCTAAAGCGAGACCCCCATCCTCCTCGGGCCCAAATACAACAGTCCACCCACTCCGGTAAGTCCTAACCCCAACCACCAAAGCCTATCAGCATTAATATGATGCACCACCCCTGCTTCCTCTACACCAGCATCCTTCCCATCCAGCTTCAATTTCCAAGAAAGCGGGATCTCGCTGTCCAGACTCCTCTTGGCCTTGCTCGTACTCTTTGCGCCTGCAGTGGCGGAGGCGGTGGTCGGGTTGAGAGTCGTGGTGGGTAGCATTTGTGGGGGGGAGAAGACGAGGTACATGGGGTTCATGGGGGCTTTGTCGAATTTGTGGAGGTCGAGGCGGGGGATGTTGTGGTAGGGGTCGGTGTAGACCGCGTAGCTCTGTCGTCGCAAGAATTACTCATATCAGTACTCCATCCTTCTGTCTCCATTTGTTCGTTTGTCCTTTGGAGTATGGAAACTTACAGCCATGACCTCGCTCTGGTTATATCGCGTGTACACGCTATTCTTATACTGACACGGCGAACTCAATAATTGCCTCCCGTCGACTGCTATGGGAGTCAGGATTAAAGAGCCGGTGGTATTCATCACCCAGCTCCCATGCTGCCATTGCATTATCCCTGAGGGGCAAGATGGGTTCTGCGGGTTGGAGACGGCGCGGTAGTAGGCTTCTTCGTAGTAGCCGTCTTGGGTGAAGGAGTAGGAGATGCCGGTTCGTGAGGGCTCGATCAGGTTTTCGTTGACTGTGTGGTGGGTGAGTTAGTGGATGCGTCTCGCCTTGACAGACGTGCAGTGGATGGAGGCTCACGTGGATCGTAGAAGCCGGGTCCGGTGAGGGTCTGGTTGGATTTCGTCGACCACGTGCCGACCAAGTTTGTGGGCCTGTCGCCGGTCAGTATACTCTATATCATACTCTATATCGTACCATATTGTTTCCTCTCGTCCTGTCGCATTGTCATGACGCACCATGTATCCGCCGCCGCCTGCCCAGCCAACGCCACCGCCGCTGCTAAAGAGCTGTATAACAGCATTGTAAATGTCGACTGTGTTCGTGATGTGATCGTATATGGGGTGTCCTAAGTCGGTCGTGAGGGTGGTATGGGTAAGAGTGGTTGTTGTGAGGCAAGTGGACAGTGCCAGGGTTAGTGCAATTGAATGTCTTGGGCTTGCGACGCAATCATAAGGCTGAGCCGCAAGACCCGGGCCTTTCCGTTCCGCCCACCGTCTCAGCCACATCTTCCAATGGTGGCGGTTTGGGTGAGACATGCTTTAGAGCATGTGGCATGGACAGACTTCTTCAACCGTGACCAGACGACACTACGATCATAT
This sequence comes from Recurvomyces mirabilis, assembly GCF_035927965.1. NCBI lineage: Eukaryota > Fungi > Ascomycota > Dothideomycetes > Mycosphaerellales > Teratosphaeriaceae > Recurvomyces > Recurvomyces mirabilis. The sequence continues at coordinate 298,615 of NW_027041962.1, read as the reverse complement.
CGAAGCTCAGCTGACATCGTCCTCACCATGAGATGACCATGTGCAATGCGGCAATGTCTTCGCCAAGCCCACGTACATCTCCCAGCCTCGCCACTTCGACGACTTAGCACATCAATATCACCTCGTCTGTACCAGCTACAGTACAAAATGTCGACAGAAGCACGCGAAGCCAAGAAAGCTCTGCGCAATGATATCAAGGCCCGCCTGTCTCATCTACCAGAAGAAGAAGTAACACGACAATCAACCACAGCACAAAACCTCATCCTCTCCCTGCCGCAATATCATGAAGCAAAAACCCTAAGCATCTACCTCTCCATGCCCTTAAGCGAAGTCCGCACCGATCTCCTCGTCCGCGATGCTTTGGGCAAGGGGAAAAGGGTCTTTGTTCCTTATATCCACTCTGTGCCACCACCACCAAAGGAAACTCATGTAGGGAATACAAGGGGTAGGGGGAAAGCTATGTCCATGCTACATTTACGGTCTGTAGATGAGTATGAGGGGCTGGGGAGGGATGGATGGGGGATCCCGCATTTATCCGCTGCCGGGATTGAGGAGAGGGAGAATGGTATGGGTGGGGTTGGGACTTCGTTGGGCACGGATGGGAAGTACGGTGGCGGAGGTGAGAGTGGAGGTGGTTTAGATCTCATCGTCCTCCCCGGTGTAGCTTTCGATTCAGCGATGAGCAGGATGGGTCATGGTGCGGGCTTCTACGATAGCTATCTGACTCGCTTTTGTGCGGATGGAAAGCGTAGAAGGCCTTTCTTGGTTGGGTTGTGTCTGGCCGAACAGATCCTACCGCCTGGCGAGATCATGATGCAGGAGTGGGATTGGAGGGTTGATGCTGTTGCTGTGGGCGATGGGAGGTTGTTGACCTCGAGCAGTGTTGCATGAACGAAGCTAACATTGCAAATTCAAGTTGGCTTGGGGGGTCTTACATGCACGAGCCCCACCACTTCCTGCTCTCCAAAGGTCCGAGATCAGTTCCATCGCAGCTAACGAGCTACCTCCCACTCGAGGTCATCATGCTGGTATATTCGGCCACCATTCTGAACAGCTTCCTGTACTTTGTGCATGTTTGTTGTCTTGAAGCATATGCATGTCCCTTTCCAAGCCCTTCCTGAACCACGCCGGACGCCACGCAAAACGGTCACTGGAGCTCATCGCGTCCGAACAAGTCTACTGCGTTCAGTTCAAGCTCTGTATCAAACACACATTATCCCCCTTCAACAGTATTTGGCCTGCAGCACATGATTAGTATCAACCCACACCTAGACAACTCCAGATAGAAAACATACCCAACTCCCTCCGCCCACCCCCCTCCCCCTCTTCGGGCTTCGGCTCACTCTTTGTCACCTGCTTCACCTCCACCGCCTCATCAATCACCAGATTCATGAACTCATCGAACCCACGGATCTTGCCTTCGATTCGGATCCCGAGTTGCTCGTACAGCCAGATTTGCACGGTGCTTTGTTGTTGCAGGAGTTTGAAGATGAAGTTTATGGGGGGGAGGAGCACTTTGCGACCGCCGCCGCCTCCGGGTCGGCCGGACATTGTGATAATTTGTGAGGGTGGTGTGATTAGGACTGGGCTGGTCGAGTGGATGGGCGTGGTCGCGTGCAGGCGCTGGTCCTTGCTTGGTGGTTGGTGGCGGGGTTTGCGAGTGCGCGATGATCGCTATGTGCTCTGTTCGCTCTTCGGTCGTGTATGTGCTTGGTCTGCTGCTGTTCCTCGACAGTAAATTATAGGTTATCGGCGAGCATTCAATGCGACACTTCATCGCCAAAGTTCGTGCCAAGCTTGAAGCACATGACTCGTGAGGGATCGCGAACTTCCCTTGTCTGTGCGTCAGCGGGGCACATAATTGTTCCTCCCGCAAAACAATCATCCACCCACTCACTTACACTCGACCATACCACTGGCGACCACTCCTCTTCACCACTGGTCAAACCCTTGACATCCTTTCTCGTCCACACGCCGCTGCTGCCAGTGCCCACCTCTCGTACTCACACCCTGCGGCGAGTGCAATCATCAACTATGGCAACAGCAGCAACGATGAACTCCCAGCAGGCCTTCGCGCCGGTGCTATCCGCACTCGCCACCATGTCCTCCACCGCCGACCGCAACTCAAAAGGGCAGGCACACGAGTACCTCGAACGCTTCCAAAAGTCCGAGGAAGCATGGAACAGCACATTCGCCATCCTGCAGTCACCCCAGGCGACTGACGAGGCCAAGCTGTTCGCGGCCACGACGTTGAAGGGCAAGGTATGTTGGTAAGTCGCTGCGCAGCAGCCAACGCTGTACCATACTGATAGTGTGTCCTGCAGATCATATTCGACTTTCATCAATTACCGCGCGAGGCATTACCACAATTGAGGGATACCATGCTCTCACTCCTAGCCACATACGCGAAGGGACCAAAGCCTGTGCGGACACAGCTCTCCGTCTCGCTTGCGAATCTGGCTATACAGATGTTGGAATGGAAGGATGTGCTTCAGACGGTCGTCAGTCGACTTGGAAACGATGCTTCGAGTATAGCCTGTGTGCTCGAATTCCTGCATGTGCTGCCGGAGGAGGTGACAGAGGGGCGAAAGATCAACCTGACCGAGGACGAGCTGCGTGATCGCACAGGAGAGCTGCTGGAGCAGAATGCGGAACAGGTCATACAGCTGCTTACGCAGTATGCCCAGTCGTCGCCCGCGGCTGCGAAGAACCCGCAACTCATGGAGTGCATCACGAGCTGGATTCGAGAGGTGCCACTGGTTGCGATTGTGCAGTCGCCGTTGATGGATGTGGTTATGGGCGCATTGCAGTCGGATACGAGCTTCGATTCCGCGGTGGAATGCATGTGCGCCATCTTCAAAGAGACGAGAGACGTGGATGAGAATGTTGAGACGATCAAGGCATTATACCCACGGCTGGCTTCATTACGACCCAGGATATCACAATCAGCGGGTCAGGAGGATTGGGAGACTTTCAAGGGTGTGACGAGAGTTTTCGCGGAAGCTGGCGAGGCATGGTGTGTACTCGTCGCACGCCAGGCGCAACAGTTTCGGGCCTTGGTTGAGTCTGTACTGGAGTGCTGCATGCGCGACAATGAGCGTGAGGCACTGAGTCAGACGTTCAACTTTTGGTACGAGCTGAAGCAATACATCACACTGGATCGATATATGCAGGCCAGGATACAATTCGTGGATGTCTACTCAAAACTGGTGGATATCATGATTGGCCATCTACAGTATCCGACACTTGAGGCCGGCAGTACTTCGACAGATTTGTTCGAGGGCGACCGAGAAGCAGAAGATAAGTTCCGAGAGTTCAGACATCAGATGGGTGACGTGCTAAAGGATTGCTGCCAAGTGATCGGCGTGTCGGACTGTCTACAAAAGAGCCACGTCTTGATCGAGCAGTGGGTATCCCAGTATGGCGCACAGGCACAGCAAGGTCAAGTGCCGCATTGGCAGCAGCTTGAAGCACCACTCTTCTCGATGCGTGCGATGGGTCGCATGGTACCAAAGGATGAGAATATCATGCTACCCCGTCTCATTCCACTCATCGTCCAAATACCAGACCAGGAGAAGGTGCGTTTTCAGGCCGTCATGGCACTTGGACGATATACGGAGTGGACCGCGGAGCACCCAGAAACTCTTCAAGATCAGCTCAACTTCATCATGGCTGCTTTCCAACATCCTTCGAAAGAAGTGGTCAAGGCCGCGGCTCTGAGCTTCCGGTTCTTCTGTTCCGATTGTGCAGAACTGCTCAAGGGATTCATGACGCAGCTGCAGGTCTTCTACGAGCAAGTCATTGGCACATTACCCAGCTCCAGCCAGGAAGAGGTCACAGAAGGCATTGCAGCAGTACTGGCCAAGCAACCACTTGACACAGTATACGCGTCGATGAAAGCCAGTCTAGATCCCGTAGTCAAGCGCTTGATGACTATGGCAGATACGGCGACAGAGAAAGAACAAAAGCTCGCTATAGCCGACCATCTTAATCTCATAACTATCGTCATCCAGGAAGTGCGGCCATACGTCGAGCCTTCAGCACCTTCACACCCGTGCGTGGAATACTGCAAGGAGATCTTCCCCATACTATCAGCAATCTGCGAGAACTTCGTCACCTTCACACCCATCGCAGAACGCATTTGCAGATGCTGGCGCCACATGGTACTCTCCTACCGTTTGCACATTGCACCTCTACTACCTCAGCTGGCCGAAAAGCTCGCTGCAGGTTTCGAGGGCAGCAGACAGGGCTGTTTCCTCTGGGCTACCGACAGCATCGTCCGCGAATTCAGCGACAGCAGCCAATACATCCCCGCGAGCACGGTAGCCGCCATCTACACCTTCTACGAACAACAAGCCACCACCTTCCTCCGTACCCTCAACGACCTCGCTCCCGAAGAACTCCCCGATGTAATCGAAGACTTCTTCCGCATGACCGCTGACGTCCTCCTCTACCACCCCAACAGCCTCCTCACCTCCCCCCTTATCCCATCCATCCTCGCCGCCGCCTCAACATCCCTTACCCTGTTGAAAGAGGAACCCCTAATAGCCACCCTCCACTTCCTCCGCGACGTCCTCGCCTACGGACACCCGGACGTCCCATCCTCGCAATTCAACGACCAAGACGGAAGCTACACCAACCGCACCAACCCCGCCGCCACCCAACAAGCTGTCAAACAACTAATCCTCGCCTCCGGCGAAGGTCTCACCCAGCGCTGTCTGACGGGGATGATGTACACCTTCCCCGCCGACTGCTTCCCGGATGCCTCGGGGGTACTCCTGGCATTATTCCAGCTCGTGCCGCAGCCTACGGCCGAGTGGACGGCCAAGACGGTTGGGTTGTTGCCGCCGGGTTCGATCGCGCCGCAGGAACGGGAAAGGCTTTTGAGGAATATTCGCCAGAGATTGGAAGGTGGGGAGGCCGGGGGGGAGAGGAAGATTCGGGTGTTGTTACAGGATTTCACTAATGGGTATAGGCGGAGGAATGTGGCGCCTAGGGAGGGGTTGGGAAGATTGGAGGCGACGAGGTTTAGGTTTGCGGGATGAAGGGTTCTGGAGAAAGGAGGAAGAGCGAGGGAGGTGATGCGGCGTGAATCTTGGAAGGCAGCGGACGTGTGTCCAGGGTTGCGCGAACAGGGCGAATATGTTGAGGAACGGCTTGGTGGTTGTGCTTCATGCATTTCGCGTTCCTCTGAAGGAAGGCAATTCACGGGAGCTTAGCGGAGCATATCTGGTAGGCATGTTGTTTAGGTAGATAGGTAGATAGAATGGGTGGCATGAAGGAGACTCAGATATCTTTGCACGCATTGCGACGAACCTAGGTTGAAGAGTGAGATGTCAGTGTGCTTAGGCAGCGTATAGCACTGTCGGAACGTCGTTGGTTCTCAGCTATCGTAGGGTGCTCTGGTTCGACAACACGAGAGGATTGCGTATTGTATATGCTGGTGTCTGTGTGTATACGAGCCTATGAACCAAGACCAAGCCGATCACAGCACTGTCAACAAGCAATTCAACAAGCAATTCAACCGTCCAACAGCTTTTTTGTCTTTATGGCGCGTCAGGGCTCGGGTGAGACTACAATACCAAGCCGAGTATCGCCTGGTGGAGAAACACTCCACTTGCTCAAGCTTTCGCGTCGTTTTGGCACGTCAGTGCTTGAGTGAGACGACGGCTGCCTGATGTAGACGGGGATTCTCTCGCACCGTGCTATACTTTCGTGCGTCTCGTTTTCGGGCCATTGCTTTGCAGACCGCCTTCCAGCTGTGCGAAGGCGGCCCGTACACGATCAGGCGATGCGAACGATGGAGGGGTGGCGCGATGGACCTATAGTGAGCTTGTTCGGGCATCAACCTTCGTGCTAAGCGGTTGTTGGGCCGGAGAGTGGGCTGTGATAGACATTGTTTATAATGGTATGATAGCATGCTGCGTGAGTACAGTGGAAAACCGGAGTGGGGTTTTGTGCAATTGTGATTTGCGTGCCTTCTAGTTCGAGCGATGGGGTGCATTTGTGTTTCTAGTGGAGGAGAGGAACGGCAGTTTCGCCTCACTTTTCCTGCCGTCGATGTATAGTATAAGGAGATAGCTGCCTAGTTGCCCTTAGGGCGGCGCCCACCGAGTTAAAAGTGCTTCTCTTAGTGGTCACCGTAATGATGTGAAGTGCGATTCATTCTTCCTGAGCGCACTATAAGATTTATGGTGGATAGTGCCCGATATACTCCAGCCTGTTGGCACGGCTGGTCATAGCTGGTGGTCTTGGTGCATCGCTAGCTTTTGCAGACATCGTGCATCATTTTCCATCATTACTGTAGTCTCAAATCCTTGTTGATGAGGCTTCCAGGACTAGTCGTGATTGTTAGATCACAAGATTTACTCCGTATATCGGCGACCACCGCATCTGGTGTACAAAGTATTCTGACAACCGCGCTTCGCGAACGTTTGATCAGCTTCGTGGGTTGCACGTGCTATAGTCATGCAACGCTACTATGGAAGGTGGTGTGCTCATGCAGCTACTCATGCACAATACGCCATGGACAGTAGCTTGTTGCTGGAGGCTGCTGCGCTCCGCAGTCGGTACCTTGTTGCTTTCTTATGCCTCGTTGTTGCCCTGGCATAGACGAGATCTAGGCTGTGATATTTGGTAGCCTCATTATTGGCATTGGATGCTGTAAGTTAGGCGGAGTACTTGGGCTTGTAGTGTTAATAGGCAACTGGTAATGATAAGCTAACGGCCAGCCGGAGGACTATCGAGATGGCTGCATGGGCTTGCAGAGACAGGTGATGGATGAGCGCATATCTCAAGATCGAATCCAGTCAATTCGCCGTATCTCGATCGTCCGACTCCGCGTCAGTAGTACACCAGTCCATTGGTAGTAATCCTTCGACATCCGTGCCGAGAAAGGTTCGCAAAAGCACTCCGGTGGTCGGTGAGGTATATCTATTCGCTGGCACCCGCAGATCGCGCGCCGTGCCCGCCGTCATCCCGTTCAAAATCAGCACGGAAGTGTCCAATCGAAGCGCCGTGGCGGCGATGGCGTGTCTACCTGCATGCACGGGATTCGGGGGTGGCAGGGAGTGTCAACCACTCGGTGGCTTGGGAACCTGGTCTGCTCCGCTAACGTCGTTAGTGAGACGTGGGATAGGATCGTGCATCGCATCGCTAACGCAAATGGACCACGCCCGTGACAACAGTGAGGTCCGAGTGCGGGCGTAGTCATGTTCATCTCTTCTCGGCAGCAAGTGTGCTGTAGTCAATAGACACCTCACACTCATGAAACGGTATCGAGACACGGTCGATATCCAAAATGTCGCCTATATCTTCACGAACGCAGTAGCCAGGCGGTCAGTCGTGCATTCGAGGCGGTCCAAACAGCTGGAGTACAGGACTGGAACTCAAGAGCACGGCTAGATCATACAGGTGTGGGTGTCCACACCTTCGTGTAGCAACTCTGAGTGCTACAGCAGGAAGACTTACATCATTTGGAGCAACTCCGTCTGAATTGGTCGTGTGACGTACATCCATACATTATATAAGCCACGGTGACGACACAGCAAATACGACAAGATGCTTCTTCACCATCGGCAGAACGTAGAGAATATGCGCTGTGCGTATGGCGTCGGTACGGAGGCTAGTGCTTCAGATAATTTGTCAGAGAGGCCACGATCGACTGGCTCAAGCAGCTATCAGTCATACTCGACGAAGCATACTCAATACACCGGTAGCTCTGCGAAGAGACCAATCCATGTACATTACGATGACTACACCAGCAAGAAAAACTCCGAATGGCGCTTCTTCGACGACCGGGTACCCGAGTCTAGTCCTCGTGCTTCCGTCGCCTCCGTTGCTTCTACCATAGAGAGCGAAGCGGAGCCTGAGGATGAGATTCCAGTTTATGAGCCGCCAGCATGCAGAGCTACCCCGAGTGGGTCAAGAGTACTCGCTGCAACTCCTGCCGACTTCTCTGAGCTCTTTCCATCACGACGACGAGTGCTCATCCGCCATGACGACTCCACTCCGGATGGTAACATGAATCTGCGCCTCGATACCGAAGTATATGCAGATGGTCGACCCTGCGATATGACATTATTTCATCTTCGTCTCCACGATCTCAAAGCACGTGAGTTCTCCTTCCGTCGATACTGTCGAGACTCTGGTCGGGAGGTGTGCCACACCAGCCGCAAACAGCACAAGGCACCCAAAAGACCTGGCTTCCAGCGCTCTCTTAGCGATGCTTTGACCAAGATGAGTATTCGTCCTAAGTCGGAGTCAAGAGCGCCGACTCTGGAAAGTCTCAGACGGAATGATTCTGGTTATGGCTCTTTGCACTCTGTCGACTTTGAGAAGGAAGAAAGGCCTCGCTCAGCTGGTCACGGTGCCTCTGATGATGCTCAGCTGTCGAATGACACCATCAAGCTCGAGTTCTCAAACTACGCCCAGGTAGATGTGAAGCGTGTAGGGGCCAAGGGCAGCAAACGGTACGAATTCGAGTACTGGGGCATACTGTATGCTTGGCGGAGAACAATTCGGGACGATGGCACGACCAGAGAGGTCTTATTTCATCTTACGAAGGACGGCAGCGATCGTGCATTGGCTGTCATCGAGCCATTGCCACTTTCGCACAGTCGTGCTGAGGTCGAGCAAATGCAAGGCGGATGGATTGCTCCCTGTTCACTGCAGCTCGAAGACAGAAATCTCGCCCATGCGCCGAAAGATACCGTCGAGTACGTGCACACTTCATTTAAGCTCCGAGCAAACACAAAGCTGACTCAATCAATAGTGTCATCGTGTCATCTGGACTCATCGCCCTGGTTGACGATACTATCCGAACACGATTTCAGAAGAAGCACAGCAAACCCTACATCTACATGCCATTGTCCAAGCAGATGGGCATCGAGTACGTGGGACCAAAACGCCTCATTTCTGAGATGTTCAGGCGCGATTCGGACTCGAGCCAGCAGAGTCGGCCGTCATCGAGCTGGCGTGGCCATAGTGCCACAGCATCGCAAACACCAGCGACTATGTCCCGACAGTCGAGTTATGCACGTTGATCATCCCTCGGGAGGAGCCTCAACATAATCCAAATCTACGCATTGAGCACCCAGCGAGCGGTGATTCGACGCCCGATCAAGACAATGACAGCTCTGAGGCACGTCGCACTGTCACACACCCCGATGTGCGTTGAGAGACCCGACGCCGTCACATGAGTCCTGACCGCTTTTCTGTACGACATGTCAGATGACGCAGATTCTCTTCTCCTATATTCGGCTGGTTTTGCAGGGCCAATGGTTTGCTAATGGCCGGCCAACGACATCGACAGTATGCATCAGATGATATTTGCATTGTGAGCGAGGCCTGCGCGTTGCACAGGAGCATGGGTCTCGTGGACGCGGGTGTTTGCTGCTGCATGCGCAATCTCAGCATGAATGTGGCGTTTGTCGGCTCGTTTGATCGGATTTCAATGGTATCGATGGGCTGAGACGAGTTTATGTAATCCCATATCGATATCTAACAGCATGAGTATGCTAGTTCCAGTAGTCCCTTGGCATGTGTCTCTATCCTGCTTGACAACAGCTGAGGATGGGCCTGCTTTTGTAGCCTGTAGGTTTTCATCAGCCTCGTCGGCATCTTCGGTCTGCAGCTACGCGACCATGGACGGGTGACCACATGTGTCAACAGCAGGAACCCGGGAAGTTCACATGGGCTTGTGCGATGTATATTTGTGTAACTGTAGGTCGTTGACTTCCCATCATTACTTCCACCTTCCCGCGCAAACAGAACGCCGCCGAAATGCGAGGCAGCGATTGCTTGCTATCTGCATTCGAGCGTCATCACCCTGCACCGCGTCTTTAGCCTGGGCTCCAACGACACGTCAATCCCTTAGCGTGGGCCGCTAGAGCTGCTGGATGGCAAGTCAGAGGCTGCTGTTACTGCTGTCTGCATGAACGTCGTGCATGAACCCATTGTGTCGGTATCAACCAGACCCAGTCCGAGACCTTGGCCTGCTGCTAACAGCAGAACTAACATGCGCGTGGAAATGGAAGGGCCTCTCCGTCCGGCCCAAGGCTCTCGACCCGATCCCAGCGGCTCGAGTGTTTCTGCGAACCTACCGTAGCTGGCTGTATGGAGCTTCCACTAACACGCCTCACATGCAGCTTGCCACACTCTCCTCATCTTAATAAAAATGGCGGAGGGTGCCAACGCATCTGCCAACATGACCTCCTCATGTCGTTTGAACGGTCACACTGATAGAGGCACCCTCCCTTCCGTGTCGATGCGGATACCTCATGGAGGGAGAGACGGATGTCTGCATAACGAACAGAAATCGTTGTTGGGCTTGTTGGGACCCGGAAGCACTGGCAAACAAAAGCTGGAGAGATATAAGTCGCTCTCACGGAGACACAGCTCATCCTCGTTAGAATCGAAAGTGTATTACATGCGGCTAACTCGACTGTCAGCATCTTGACACCCAATCGTACCGGCATTGCTTTTTTGGTGTGTGGTTGTTCCGATCAGGTCAAACCTATTAGCCTTCATTACTACACCCCCATCCTCAGCTGGACACGCTAAGCTATCATCAGCTGCAAACATGTCGCATCTTCCTTCTCCACCAGGATCGATGTCGCCGGTCCCTGCCCCGAGTCCAAAGCAGGATCAATTGATTAGTAGGTGCCCTTCGCTTGTGCTTGATTGACCGATATATGCTGATCGACGACAGGCTACTGCCGTGCTTCAGGCATGCGCACACCATCTTGGCAGGTACTGTCGGATAGGCGAGGTAGTTCACGACTGCATCATCAAGATCTCTAGAGTGGCCACTGACCTGCTTGTAGGAGGCCGCACCGCTTGGAGCTGCACAGTACAAGTGAATGGCAGGTTCATTCCGGCCCGCTACTGGTACGATGGCCAGTATGTCAACAATGCTCGCGAGGATGCTGCCGAGATGGCACTTCAGGAGCTGGGTCAGCTGCCTCGCCCGGCTGGGGCCCAGCCGACGCACTACCAGCAGCAGCAGCGCCAGATGTACGGCACCAACACTGGCACGATTAGATCCTAGGTAATACTTGTCATGAAGTAGAGAGAAACCAGGCTCTATTCTGGAAAGCAGCTTGTGTAGGATAGCGAACAGGAGCTTGGGGGATCATTGTGTGTTGGCCTTGGATTGTCGGCATGCAAACCGGACCAGTCGGCTTCTCAGCAAGCTAATGGACGTCGCAGAAATGCTTCGGATTTCTCATATCTGCGGAGCCAGTCGTTCGTCATGTATCCAATGTGATCTTGGCCGCTTTCGTATGAACGTGATGTCGTGGTAGTTGTGTCCGCTTACATAAAGTCGCGTCGAATGCCTGGTTGCATAACCCATACCACTAGACACATATACAGCACGAATCAAGCTTGCGAACTGAGGGTGTGTTTGCATTGATGATTGCTCAAGTTGACGAGAGAGCATTTTTTTAGTGTGGGATTGGTCCACATCCATATACAAGAAAAAGTGTCCGTGCGCAGCGGGTACATCCGTTGATGTTTACAGTCGCGCGTCAACACGCGAATGAAGCCATCTTGACTCTACGGAATATCACAATTTTGGTGCATACTCTAGGAAGCAATACCGTACACAAACTACCCACAGATCCTACACGACAGCTTACCAAACTGGAGTCGCAAGTTTTCGCTACTGCAATGGCTGCGCGCACGGCTCTGCTCGAGGCAGGCGCGTCTGCCAGCGATGATGACCTAGCAACCGCTGCGGCAAATGGTATATCGCACTTCTGTTCATGTGTCGCACAACGTTGAGACATACTAAAGCGACAGCAGGAACACGCAGGGGTGTGAAGGGCACATCGAGCATGCAGAAAGCCGCCGCCACCAAAACCGCAACCAAGCGCAAAGCCGCGTCAAAACAGTCTCGTCAGGTGTTAAAGGATCGCACGAACATGCAGAGCGACGCAGAGGACTTTGACGATGACGATGAGGTTGCGAAGCCGAAGCAGAAACGTGCGAAGACTGCCGCCGCCAAGAAGCCAAAAGCGAAGGAGACATTGGGCGTGATACCGGAAACACAAATGAATGCCGATGACATTGAGGAATCCATTGAGATCGACGGCGACCTCGACATCGCACAAGCGCCTACGCAACAGCTACGACCCATTCAGCGAGCACGATCAACATCTGTGCAACTTCTTGCACCTCGCGCCAGCGCACGATCAGTTTCTGCGCAGCCTGGGTACCCCGTTGCACGCGAGCGAAGTGGAAGTGCTAGTGGCACTGAGCGCGAGCGAAGAGGCGGCGATCCAGAGCTGCGACGGAAGCTCAACGACATGACAAACAAGTACGACAACATTAATCTGAAGTACCAGAATTTGCAGGAGATCGGCAAAAGCAATGCCGAGTCAAACTTCGAGAGGCTTAAGCGTGCGTCTGATGAGAAGGCGAAGGATGCGAACGCGCTCATCGTGTCTCTTAAGAAGGAGATTGCGGAGCTGCGCAAGAGTACGACAAACAGCTCTGAGTCTGCCGGTCTTCAAAAACAGATCTCTACCCTGTCCACCGCCAATGAGAAGCTTTCGAATGACTCTGCAACATTCAAGGGGAAGCTGCAGACCTCGCAAAACGAAGTGAAGTCACTGGAAGCGAAGCTAGTGGCAGCACGACAGCAGGTGGCAAATAGCGCCACTCAGGAAAGTAAGACAAGCGCCTCTCAGACAGCGGCGAGCCGGAGTGTTGGACCCAACTCGACGGATGCCTTGAAAGAGGCTAAAATGAAGGAGAATCTGTACTCAGACTTGACTGGTCTCATCATTCGTGGCGTGAAGAGGAAGGATGGCGAAGACGAGTACGACTGTATCCAGACCGGTCGTAACGGAAGTAAGTCGTCATATTCTCATGCACGGCAAATCTGGTTTGTATACTGATCCAGACCTTCTAGCCCTCCACTTCCATCTTTCGGTAGCCAACGACGCCGCCATCGCCAACCCCAAGACTCCGACAGGCTTGTCATACGAAGAAGCCGAGTTCGCATACGAGCCCTTCCTCGACGAGTCTCGGGATCACGAACTCATCGAGATCCTCCCCGATTACTTGGCTGAGGAGATATGCTTCCCGCGAGTTCATGCTGTCAAATTCTACGTCAAGGTCGTTGAGAGCATGACCAAGAGGATTGTTGTCGAAGAGGATTGAGAGGCCGTGGTGTGCAGGGGCTGTTGGTGTTTGGGTCCTTGTTTATGTGCTGCTGCATTCTGATGATACCTGGGTATGATGGCGTTTGTCTGGAGTCGTCTATTGAACAGTCCTGCGGTCAAAGTCGTGACAGTCTGTCAATCTTCCGTATTTCTGTCTACCACTTTCCAAAACTCAATTGCTGTCTGGTTAGCTTGTGCCTTGCAGACAACGGAGAAAGAGTTTTTCCGACCAAAACATCTTCTCCTTCGTTTTTACTTTGCAACACAGATTCAGATGGACTCCACAGACGGCATGGGCTTACGCCCGTCCGCACTGACATTCGACTTCATAGCGAAATGCTCAGTATGTCCAGATGTGCTGTGTTCCCTACAAACAACTTTGCTAATGCAGATGTAGACCACCAAAGCCCGCGCAGCAACCCTGCATCTCCCTCACGGCCCTGTACAGTTACCAATGTTCATGCCCGTCGCCACGCAGGCCTCACTGAAAGGATTATCACCAAAGCAACTTGAGGAGACGAGCTGTCGACTCTGTCTGAACAATACTTACCATCTGTATGTTTCATCACACATACCATTGTTTGAACGAACGCGCTAACAATCTACAGTGGTCTGAAACCAGGCCAAGCGACACTGGACGCTATTGGTGGAGCCCATAAGCTCCAGTCATGGCCGCACAATATCTTGACAGATAGCGGCGGCTTCCAAATGGTCTCCCTGCTCAAGCTGGCCAAAGTCACAGAAGAGGGTGTTCGCTTCTTGAGTCCGCACGATGGAACGCCAATGCTCTTGACTCCCGAGCATTCCATATCTTTACAAAACTCCATCGGCTCAGACATCATCATGCAACTGGATGATGTGATCGCGACGACGTCTCCGGATCTTACCCGGATCAGAGAGGCGATGCATCGGTCGGTCCGGTGGCTTGATCGATGTATTGCTGCGCACAAGAAGCCGGAGTCACAGAATCTCTTCTGCATAATTCAAGGTGGGCTGGATCTGGACTTGCGTCGCGAGTGCTGCAAGGAGATGGTGAATCGTGACACGCCCGGCATTGCTATCGGTGGTCTCAGTGGTGGTGAAGCCAAGGCCGAGTATTGTAAGGTCGTTAATACATGCACTGGTCTCCTCCCAGACCATAAGCCACGCTATGTCATGGGTGTTGGCTATCCTGAAGACATTTTGGTCTCGATTGCCTTGGGTGCGGACATGTTCGATTGCGTGTGGCCGACACGAACAGCGCGGTTTGGCAATGCTATCACGAATACCGGCACACACAATCTCAAGAACGCAGCATACGCCTACGACTTCGGCCCAGCCGAGGAAGACTGTGAATGCATGTGCTGCAGGAAGCCCGAGAACGGTGGTCTCGGCATCACTCGAGCATATATACATCACACAGCGGCAAAGGAGACGGCTGGTGCTCACTTGCTGAGTATACATAATGTCCACTATCTGCTCGATATGGTCAGACGAGCACGAGAAGCTATTGTTGAGCAGCGATATCCTGAATTCTTGCACCGGCACTTCGACAGGCTGTATGCAGGAGACAAGTCCAAATACCCACATTGGGCCGTTGACGCACTCAAAGGTGTCGGGGTTGATCTCATGTCGCCTCAACATTGATCATCGAAGCCGATCTCGGACATTCTCTAACATGAGCTTTGGCCTCGCAAATGGACACGAGGCAAACCGCATCAGTCTTCATAAGCAGAGCACTAACCAAAATCGAGCCCCCTCGAACGATCCCCAACACCTGAACTTGCTCGAAGTATCTCCGTAGCGATAGCTGCCGGCACTACAGATGAACAACACACCTCACTAACAACATCGCCACAGCTAACATCAACAGGCCAAAACATAACATTGGACGTTCCGTACCAATTTAGGTGTCGTTGTATGTCATCCACTTGATGCCATGGAAGATGATCGACCAGATCTGCGGGAGTCATAGTGCGAGGGTACATCCAACTCTAGACAGATGCGACTGAACACCGCCGATCGTGGCTGAAATATCTACGGCTTTCAGGGCAATAATACCAGGCCATCATGGTGCCGGTGCTGGTGTTGATCTTCGCGCGTTCTGCTCCAAAAGCAGGACGAAGGATCCGAAATTGTAGTTTGGGTGGCAGACGATCATACTAGCTGAAAGATAGCACGGTATTGACTTACTGTACCAGGTGCTGAATACTTCCACGTGATGATCTCCACTGTCTCCTGTTGTTAGCGCGGCACAGACAAGGAAGGCGCGCTTTGATGCTGTTGAATCACACGCATTCTTTCCTTCTGTATTCGCGGTCTTGGAGGTTTGCACACATACTAGTCAGAGAACTTCCAATGATTGATACTCGTTAAATATCATCAAAATGCTGGAGCAGTGCAGTGAGCGGCTAGATAAGGGCACTCCAGGTGTAAGTCTTGTCCTCACCTATCTTTTATAGACTGATACTGACCTTGCGCATAGTCTCCAAACCCCGCCGCCTGCTCTCTTCTCGCCATGACTGAGCGGAAGCAACCAGAACCAACGCCCTTCAGACTCTTCGATCTACCGCAGGAGGTCCAGGACCAAATTCTCTGGATCCACATCCGCGATATCCGGCGGCTACGAAGATGGTCAGACACCAGAGATATGTTCTTATTGCCTCGAGTCAGCCTAAATATCAAGCTTGCGAAAGGACCTATGCTTGAAGGCGCGGTATATGCGATGCTCGCCATGACACATCAATGCATCCATTTGAGCGAGACAATGCACGGGAGACAGATCACAGCTTCTCCAACATTTTTGCCCGATCAGTGGAGGGCTGATGAGTGTTCCAGACTCTGGTCGTTCCACGGGAGCCTGTATGGTAAGCTTACGTTCGGCGAGCTGGGCGACTACTGTGTCCAAGTCTACATCGGCCGCGAGTATAAGAAGGGCTATCACGTTACTTGGAGGCATCTGGAGCATTTGGGTGAGTCTTCCTACCGTAGCTTAGGCCAACCGGGCCCCTCGCAGGCTCAGTATGACGCTATGGTTGGGAGGGTCGAAAGCGCGATCGCGAACACGGTTGAGGAACGGGAGAAGAGGGACGGTGTCAAAGGTTTCTCGGTGCATGGCAGAGAGATGGTCGCTGATGCGCTTCATTTCGGTGGTCATGATGACTCTCAGGACGTGCTTACGAAGTGATGGAGCGACGGCAGTGGGAGAGCTCGTCGGGAAGCATGTTCATGGAGCAAATAGTGGTTCGGCGGTCTAGATCTCACTGACGAAGGCTACGCACGATCATCGACATCATCTACAATCGGTGTTGTCGGGAATGTCGTCCAGAGTTGCAGGAATGATTGCTGCCGGCGTATCGAGGTTGTCCTGGTCTCGTGGCGGCTCCTCCTCACCGAGCGGCTTGTAATGAGCCTTGAGCGCCATCATCAGCAGTCGCTACACATGCAACATAATCTGTTCACTCCGTCTTCGTTCTCTCTACCTCTCATGGTCCTGACTCGTTCCATCGTTGCCATGGCGATGAATGTGGCGTCCGCGCAGTGACCATTCTGCATCTTAGCGGACGATCTACGGCGCCCACTATTTCCTGCGTTGTGTCTCACGTTTCGAGCGTTGATAGAAACGTCCCTTGCTTGGCTACTGCATCACTGTTCCAGGACCACACACTTGCGAGACAACAACAACAACATCGTTATACGGGGAACAAGCTCAAGATGGTAAGTCTTTGCCTTCTCCACATGCTATTGGTCGGACCCTGCGGCTCTCCTGCCCCCGCGATCACTCAGGAGACTTTCGCGCCTGAAAATCAACAAAGAGACACGAATACTGCATATGCGCTCGTAGACACAGCCCTACCACTTTCAATCACGAGAACGAGCGAGACAGTATCGCAAGAGAAGAGCGAAAGAACTACACCAAGACTAACACAAGATGGCGGACCAGGCGCAAAGCACAAACTTCAAGGAAGCCTTTTCCCTCTTCGACAAACGCGGCACTGGACGCGTCGATGGCGAGTCTTTGGGCGACCTCCTCCGCGCATGCGGTCAGAATCCTACATTGGCGGAGATCAATGATCTGAAGGGTGGTGTGCGTAGTGGTGACTGTAAGCCTGCATCCACCTCCTCAAGATCCCCACAAAATACTGATACAGCATGGTATGTACAGTCGACTTCGACTCCTTTACCAAGATCCTCAACCGACCCGGCGGCTTCCGCGACCCAGGCGAGCCGGAAGAGTACTGTCGTGGGTTCCAGGTCTTCGACAAGGACCTCACGGGCTTCATTGGCGTGGGACAGTTCAGATATATCTTGACGAATCTGGGCGAGAAGATGAGCGATGAGGAGGTCGATGAGCTGCTCAAGGCGGTGGACACTTCGAGTGGGGAGTTGAACTATATGGGTACGTCTGTGGTGTGCGAGGCAGTGTAGGGCTTTCATACTAACCTGTGCTGCAGACATGGTGAAGACAATTCTTGCCAATTAAGTTTGCTATTGCAGGATGATTCTATGCGTTGTATTTGGCACGATTAGCATGGAAGGCGCTTTGGCGTTACTTGGACAGCCAGCGTGGCTGGACCGGACTTGGCACGGCTCGATTTACTTGAGGTACCTGCTGAAGAGCCTCGGGTGACTGTAGTCCTGATCGGGATGAACCGGAGATATGATTATCTGTATAGTCTACAAATACCAGGCAGACAGCCGACCATCAAGTCAGCTTCCTGTTGCTTAAGACTTAGCGATCGAAATGATCTGCCACTCATCTCCCATGCTTCAATTTCTCATGATACATCCTCTCCACCCTCTCCACCACCCTCCTCGCTCCTTCAGGATCAATTTTCGGCTTCCGATCATAAGTATACAGCCCATTCGCCTCCTGCTCAATATCACTGAACTGGGTCCAGACGATCCCGCAAACATGGCCTGCCTCCACAGTCGCCACCATGAGTTTGTCGAATCTCTCCAACAAATCCTTGCTATCCGCTGCAGTGGTATATCCCCAGTTCCCTTGCCTCGAATCATCGTTCTTGACGGCAACATTTACACCACCAAACTCTGTGCAAAAAATTGGTGCTCCACGGACGTGCTGCGAGCCAGCGTCGCGCTGGCCCATCTGACCCATAGATCGGACCTAGGAACATTGCTCGACCGGTGGCGAGGATAGAGTGCATATCCTTACACCGATTCGCCATCCCCGGGGCATCCTGATACTCATGAAACGTGCTCAGATCCGTGACCACATGCTCCCACCCACAATTATCGTTCACCGGTCTAGTCGGATCAAGCATCTTGGTTTGGTAGTACAGACTCCTGATATGATCCCTCTGTCTCGCATCGCCATCAAGATTATCGTAGCCCCAGCTCTCATTCACAGGCGTCCAGGTCACGATACATGGATGATTAATGTCTCGACGTACAGATTCCATCCACTCTTGCTCAAACCTCTCACAACCTAGCACACTGAACCCGAATTCATTCGCCATCTCGCCCCACACGAGGAAACCCAGTCTATCCGCCCAATACATGAATGCTGGGTCCTCGACTTTTTGGTGTTTCCTACAACCATTGAAACCCATGGCTTTACTGAGGATGATATCCTGCTTTAGCGCTTCTTGAGATGGGGGCGTCATGAGAGTGTTTTGCCAATATCCTTGATCGAGAAATAGGGATTGGAAGAGTGGAGCCCCGTTCAGGCGGAACGTGTTGTCTCCTTTGGTCCAGGACAGGGCGCGCATACCTGTTGTTGTATGGACTTCATCTACGACCGTATCAGACTCTGTGTTGTAGAGGCGGATGACTATCTCGTAGAGCGTAGGATGATTTGGAGACCACAGCGCCACCCTGTCATGCCAGCAAGTTGGATCGTCCGGTGGAATTTCATGTCGAAGCTCTGGTGGTAGGCGCCTGACCACCGCTTCACTGAGTCGCATATCGAGATCAAAGCGCACGAAATCTTCATTGTCAGGCAATGACTCGTGGTCAGATTTGCTCACCAGCACGCCTCCCAGACTGACTTCGAGCTCGATAGCTACATTCTCCTTCACCCGTCTCCCCAGAACAGCAATCTTCGCATCCAAGGCACCTTTTCCGATATCATTGGAGAGCATGATGGTACCGTGGCTGCTATCAGCTATACGATATCTCGGCACACTCTCGAGCCACACATTCTGCCAGATGCCGCTGGAAGGCGTGTAGAAGATACTCTCCGGCTTGGGACCCCAGTACTGTTTGCCTCTGGGTTGCGTGAGATCGGTAGCCGAATCGAAGACTCTGACTGTGAGTCTATATGAATCTTTGCTGCTGGATAGGAAGACAGCATCTGACAAGTCGAGGTCGAAAGGTGTCTGACCACCTCTATGCTCGCCCACGTAATGACCATCTAGCCAGATAGTAGCATGATAATCGATCGCTCCGAACCGTACCAGTAATTTGTGCCCACTTTCCCTCTCTGCGGGGTCTCTGAGGTCGTGAATCTGTCGTTCGTACCAAAGTACTTCGTGCACAGTCTGTTCGTTGATGCCGGAAGCTGGGCATTGGAATACGAAAGGGACCTGAATAGTTCGCTTCTGAGGGTTGTCCAGGGAAGAGAGTCCGGTGAAATGTAGGCCTTGAGTCAGACCTGAGTCTGCGTCGTCGAAGTAGAGGTCCCATGGTCCGTTTAGACTTTCCCAGTGGAGAGGTAAGCTCACAAAGTCTGGGCGAGGGTATTCGCTTGCTTGCTGGATCTGCGTCGAGGACATGGTGGGTTGTGGTTTACTTGCCATGGGGATCTGTGGTGGCGAGGCATAGGCTTTCGTATTTGTGGATCTTGTGGAGGTAGATCTGTTGCGGTCGAAGAGGCGTGAAAGTCGTCTTGACATCAGTCGTCGTCACTCAAGCCGAAAGTACGTGGGGCGACGGATTGATGTAGATAATCCAACATCGTAACATGGTCTGCTGTGCACAGAGAGACGAAAGCGAGCGCCTTGAGGTGGAAGTTGCGTTGCTCATGCCCAATGATGTCGCCACGGGTCAACCTGCATGAACATGACCATCGTCCCGTATGTGCAATGGGACAATCTTGGCCCGAGGGTACAGCTATATTGTCTAGTATGAAGGATACTGGGTCACAAACAGTGCCGTCTTTGGAAAAATCCTCGCTATTCCACCGCGTAATCTCGAGAGCATGGTTTAGTGCCAAGATCATGCATCGCCCTCTCCGTCCAGCTTAGGGATCACGCCAACATTCTCCACAGTGACTTCATGACTCCCTTTCAGCTCTGAGAGCACGATCCAGGTCGGCAGGATGCAAAGCAATGTGATGCCGAAGTTGATCCCAATGCTGACGAAATGATTCGCCTTGCCTTCGGATTGCATGCTGTAAGTCATGTCAGCATGTCCTCATTCTCTGCACAAAGCTCAACACCAGAAGCTATTGCGGCGGCTGCCGGATATATGTGCCTCGGGTGACGAGCTCGAAAGACTTACGCCCAGGCAACCGTCTGCCCCAAGGCTTCCACGCCTCGAAGAATACCAGTATGATGGCTGAGATTACTTAGATCTGTTGTGTATTGCCCAACAAGCCAATACAAGAATTGCTGGAATGCCTGCCCCCCGAACTGCCAGAAGAAGACCAGAGCGTAGCTCTTCCCGAAGCCTCCTTGGAACCAATCAAAGACAGGTGTCCCAGCCGCAGTGTAGAACTGTTGCTGGAGAACAGAGGCCCATATCCATGTCCCCACGAGCACCGTGATGATGGAGATAAATGCGATTCTGGCACGAGTCCGGATATGAATCTTCTGGTTATCGAGCAGGGAAGCAATGAGGAACGACGAGAAGATACCAGCGAAGTTGGTGAAGAAGCTACTAAAGGCTCTCGAGCGGACGGTGAAGTATGTTGTGAGCCAGGTGCTGGTGAAACCATTGTAGAAGTAGCTGATGAAGAATGCTGGAAGCAGCAGTAGTATCCGTCGAGAGATGAACAACTTCCCAACAGCTTTGAACTCAGCACCCCAAGATGCGGCGCGGGAGGTGACGACACGAGTCCCATCCTTACGCCAGATCTTCTGTGCGGGTGTCAGGCAGAGGGCGATTGGGAGGCCGAGGCACATGATGACTATGAAGACGATATACGTTGACGTTGACACTGAGCCAGCAGTTTTGCGGTTAGCGTTGAGACCGAGGTTTATGGCGCCGCCGACGATTGGTCCTACAGGATGTCAGTCATACTAACGATCGGGCTTCATGCAGAGCTGGTCTCACCAGCAGCTTTCGCCGTCTGCCATGTAGCAAGATAGAAGGCTCGATCGCCAGGTGAAGGATAACCGATGATAATAGCTGCTTCAGCCGCCCAGAAAAAGCCAGCTGATATGCCGCAAAGTGCACTCCCAAATAGCAGGAACCAGGTATTCGTGCCGGTGCTGTTGGTGTACAGTCCAGCGCCGTAAAGTGGGTAGCCGATAGCACCCAAGGCAAGACCGTATTTCAATCCTATGCGGTTGTTTATTGCACCTGCGGCGACGCAGACGATGGCGAATAGACCATATACCAGAGCATTGGCAGCAGAGACCGCGTATGGCACAGCTGCTCCACCAGCACCTAAGCCGCCTAGAGCGTCCCACATGCCTATGTGAGAGTATTAGGACCAGTCAGATAACGCAACCAACATGGACAACAATACCTGGAGCCGTGAAGGACACACCGCAAGCGATGAGGATGTTAAAGGGCACAGATCGGAGAAGCGATCTGTTCTTGCCCATGGTAATCGAAGATTCGTGCTCCGTCATGGTCCGCGTCGTATTGATCACGTCCTACCAGGAAGCTCGCCAAATATGTGTTATGTTACGAAAGTCTAACGAAAGTCTAGATGAAAAGGTAGGGAATAGTCAAAGGGGAAAATTGCACTCTCCATGGTTTTAAAATCGCCAAGGCGTGGAGCAGACCTTTGCCTTGTCGGTCCTACTTTGGTAGTCAACGCTTTCGACATGCTCACGAGATATCACGTAGTCGTGGAAGACTCTGCTGTAAAGGAGGCATGTAGTGGAGCAGTGGCGAGCACGCAATACTTTTTTTATCGGGTAGTCTCGGCTTGTGAAGGATCGGGACGGTCCTGTGCCAAGGCTAAGCAACGAAAATCATCGCGCCACCTGAAAGAATACTCATCATGTTCCTTGTCGGGGTCTTTTCGCAGGCCTGTTATGTCGATGTCTGGAAGCAGTCGTCAGATGAAGTGTAACCGCGACAGTTCACCAAACCTCTCCCACGGCGAATCTCGACGTCTTTCGTAAATTGGCGTATCGATTCCATGCTGCCTACGACAGCTGGCAGCCAGTCTATCGAAACGCCTGGGACTCTCCGGCTTGAGGTGTTGCTCACCATGATCATGTCCACCACATTCGACACATCGCGCTTCTGCTCATCGGAGGCATCCGGAATCTCTGTCAATCCTGGGTGAGGATAGAAATTGGTTGCGTGGCTGCTCCACCCGTGCTCTGAAGATGTACCTCCTGTGCCAATTTCAAGATTCGCGTCACCAGAATAGAGGCTCCGGGCATTGCCGTACCAGAAAGTCTTCACGCGGTTGCACAAGTCTAGCAGCGCCGGTATGCTGCCTTCATCCCATGAAATTTCAACAAGTCTGACCTCAGACACCACATGCTCGTGCCACGAGTGTCATAGATCTTCACAGTGGTGGTCTCACGAGATACTCAAATAAGGAATGTTGCACCCTCCACGCCAGTGTATTCTTGATTCCTCTTCTGAAGTCGAAGACTGAAGCTTGAGGTATCCATGATCTGCTTATCGTCACCTAACCGGTACGAATCAATACTGTGGAAGGTACGACGGCGTCAGATCGTTATACAAGCAGCATAACCCGACATGAACTGTGTTCTTTGAGTATGCGTATCTTCCCTGCGCTCAGCCAGCCACACCGTACTGGCCACCAAGCTATCATGGCTTACAGCAGCTCCGGCGCTGCGTCGTGCGGGAGTCATATACACATCATTATATGGCGTTGGGCGACTGTCATGGTGCTTGTGAGTGATGTTGGGGATTAGGTGTTCAAGATGCATTGGAAGCACTTGCTATCTCGACCCGCTATTCCGAGGCCGAGTTTCTCCCGTCGCCGGCGCGTTGCGAAAGCCACCACACGACAAGAAAACGCGCTCTTCCCGTGTCCTTCGCGTTGTCAACACAGATATCAACGCCATTGGCTCAGACCATGAAGATCTGTATAACCACATGTAGCAAAGGTAGGAGCCGCCCGGATTGTCATTCGCTGTTCACTCGCTCTCAGCATTCCCGAGCCGATCTCATCTCAAAAGCAAGAACAGTACCCAGCTCTAGAGCATATACTAGCAGACTACAATCATACAATAAGTATAGGCCAACATCCTCAGCAAACCATGCTCTGGCCATTGTGCTTTCACAAACATCGAAACGACATTCATCCTAGGAGATCGACCTGACGGCATGTTGCAACCCGATGGATTCAAGGACGACGGTCCTGACCGGATTGGACCAAGTGTGGACCGCAAGCAAAAGCTCACCAGCAGTGGACGCGGTCTACTCAAAGCTCTCACGACGCGAGACGGACTCATTGGCGACTACGATTATGCGTTCCTGTTCAAGCCAAATCTTCCCTTTCTCAAGAGAGAGAAGCGGGCAGCTCCTTTCTTCGGCCTCAACCAGAAGATGCCAGTATTTCTGGCAATGCTACTCGGCTTCCAACATGCTTTATCAGTGCTGGCGGGCGTGATCACTCCTCCTATCATATTGGCTGGAGTTGGCAATCTGGACGCCAACATCCAGTCGTATCTGGTCAGTTCATCGCTCATAGTTTGCGGGATACCGGCCGCGGTACAGATCACACGGTTCCAAATCTGGAAGACGCCATACTATGTGGGCACTGGGCTGATCTCAGTCGTTCGAACTTCCTTTGCTGTGATTCCTGTTGCAACGGGGGCTTTTGCCCAGATGTACGCCACTGGCTATTGTCCTTCGGATGCCAACGGTAACAAGCTACCATGTCCGAAAAGATACGGAGCACTGATTGGCACAGCAGCGATTTGTGCACTGATCGAGGTCGCAATGTCCTTCACACCTCCTCGCATCCTCTGCAAGATCTTTCCACCTTTGGTTACTGGACCGACGGTGCTGCTCATTGGCGTCTCACTGATCTCCTCTGGGTTTGCGGACTGGGCGGGAGGAAGTGGCAGCTGTATGGGCCGGCCTGAAAGCGGTATCTTTGCCATTTGTCCTACCATATACGCGCCACACCCATTACCATGGGGCTCTGCGTCGTTCGTCGGGCTGGGATTCCTTGTTTTCTTGACTATCATTTTATGCGAGCGCTTTGGCAGTCCGATCATGAAAAGCTGCGCGGTCGTGCTTGTTACGCCATGCAATGTACTGAGATGCTGGTCTGATGCTGATTATAAGCAGGTCTCCTAGTCGGCTGTATAGTAGCTGCTGCCTGTGGATACTTCGATCCCTCTGGTATCGATGCGGCGCCGGTAGCGAGGTCCACACATTCAAGCTATCGCTATACGGTCCGATAGTGCTTCCTCTACTGGCCGTCTACGTTGTGCTCGCGATGGAGGCCATCGGTGACATTACAGCGACGTGTGATGTGTCTCGCCTCCAAGTGGATGGTCCATTATTCGACAGCAGGATTCAAGGAGGCGTCCTTGCAGATGGGCTCAACGGCATCGTTGCTGGACTGTGCACTATCACGCCAATGTCGACATTCGCCCAGAACAACGGTGTTATTGCCTTGACAAGATGCGCGAATCGCAAAGCCGGCTACGCATGCTGCTTCTGGCTGCTCGTCATGGGCATCCTCGCAAAGTTTGCTGCTGGACTTGTTGCAATACCAAGCTCAGTCCTTGGGGGTATGACGACCTTCCTCTTTTCCGCCGTGGCAACATCAGGTATCCGAATCATCTCAACGATACCGTTCACACGCCGAAATCGTTTCATACTTACTGCTGCTCTAGCAGTAGGGTTTGGCGCGACCCTAGTCCCTACATGGTTCTCTTACGTCTTCACATATGCTGGCAATAACAAAGGCCTGCTTGGCTTCTTTAACGCCATCGAGCTTGTGCTGGAGACTGGATTCGCTGTCACTGCTTTTCTTGCTCTGATACTGAATTTGATCCTCCTGGAAGAGATCGAGGACGAGGAGATTCCTGAGTCGACAGCGAATCGTGCTGATGATGCAGATGATGCTGAAGAGTGGAACCGGATGCATGGACGTGGCGAGGCAGACAAGGCGGTTGAAGACGATGCAAAGAGGGTATGATCTGATCTGACCTCCGAGATATACAGTGCCTTATCAAACCATAGTCATTTCATGTCATTGCAAGTCGCCGTGCATTGCCAAAGGCATTCTGTCTGACCTCCGGCAAACCGTAAACAGCAAGCCGAAAATGTCTTCGTCCACCTCTTCCGCAACATCGGAGCTCCCATCAATGCGGGGAACACAACGATGTCTCCAACCTTTCCCGACATGAGGACGTATAACTTCTGAATGGTGCTTCGCATGTATAGTTGCGATGACGCTCTAACGAAACAGAAGGTACAGTCTACACGCTTCCTATTCCATTACTGGCCTGCTCCCCTCCCCTCGTAACGAGATAGCCACCAGCCCGGCCATTATACCGAGAGCAGCTCTTCTTCATGGCGACCGAGACGCAGACGAAGGCACCACCTGCGAAGGAAACGTTTCACTTTATCAACGATCCAGCAGAAGCAATCAATGATGCGCTCACCGGCCTTACGTATCTGAAGCCATCCTTGTCTTACCATCGCGAATACAAAATTGTCTATCGGAACGACCTCCAAGCATTCGCCCAGGACCGTGTCACGACCATTGGCTTCGCTGGGGGAGGGCATGAGCCTATGTTCGGCGGCTTCGTTGGCCACAACTACTTGTCCGCGTATGTCTCAGGCAATGTCTTCGCCAGTCCGACAGCTGCACAAATTTTCGAAGCCATCAGGATGTGTCAACCGCAAAACGGGAAGAGCAAAGGCACACTAGTAGTATGCGGCAATTACACCGGTGATATCTTGAACGCTGGTCTGGCAATTACCAGAGCACAAGCAGCAGGGTACAAGGTCCACTTTACACCCGTTGGCGATGACGTGGCAGTGGGTAGAAAGAAAGGTGGTAAGGTAGGTAGGAGAGGGCTCAGTGGACACCTGGTAGCTCTGAAAAGTGCGTGTGGTCTTGCACAGCAGGGTGAGAGCCTTGAGAGAGTCGCTGAGGTGATGGAGTACGTTGCGGCCAATGTTGGCACAATCGGCGTTGCGTTCGATCGGTATGTTGCATGAACGGGGCACCACTCGATGATGACTGACCAGATTTCAGTGTTGCCTTGCCCAACGCAACCATTACAGACTTGCAGACTCTACCACCAGCGACCATCGAGCTTGGCATGGGAGCGCACGGCGAGCCAGGCTTGCAACAAATATCGCCAATACCCACGCCTGAAGCACTCACTTCACAAATGCTAGACCTCATACTCGACTTCAGCGACAAAGACAGGGCATTCATCCCATTCTCAGCATCGACACACCCAAAAGAAGATAACGAAGTTGTCATGCTATTGAACTCGCTAGGCAGTACATCAGATGAGGTACTTGCTCGCTTTGCTGAGCTAGCAAATGCTGAGCTTGAGCGACGAGGATTCAAGGTCCGAAGGCTGACGCTCGGTCCGTTGGTCACGAGTCTGAAGATGAGTGGATTTGGCATCACTATCTGGCGATTACCGCCACACAGTGGTGAGAACATGAGTAGGGAGCAAGCCTTGCAGCTTTGGGATGAGTCTGTAGATGTTGTAGCATGGCGACAGTAGTCGTGCTGATTCGGACTATGATGGGAACAATACAATCCATGCTCCGCCTCAATAGCCCCATGGTCGAAGGCTCAGGCTACTCTACTCCTGGCGGAAGACCTCTTCGAGCGGCTTCCACCATCCCTTCGAATCCTTGCTCCCTGTACTCCCTTCCACAAAACTTTCCTGCATCCCATCAGTCATTTGCCACCAGCGTTGCGTCTCGGGATCTTGCTTCATCCTCTCCATGTCGGCTTCGAAATCGTTCCCCGTGTATTTCATCGTCGCAAAAAGGACCATCGAGTCTTCGTCTAGGTAGATCGAGTAGTCGCTGATGTTGCTGTCTCTGATCTGTTTGGCAATGGATGGCCAGATAGCTTTGTGGCATTCTTTGTACGCTTGTAATGAATCTCGCTTCAGCCGGATGATCTGGCCCATGCGGCGAGGTTGTGATGTCGACATTTAGATGGCTTGCGAAGACCTATTGATTGACCGTTTGCAGCTCTGCGAGGTAGCTCTGCTTGTCGATGACCAGATATTCGATATGCAATGGACATCTTATATGCTGTATCCAAAAGTGGTACTTCGGTGCAGCTGTGGCCGAGATCGGAAGCTCTTAGAAACGCCAGTCTTTGGGAGCAAGAGGTATTTGCAGATCCAGATGAGAAACTTTCGAATGTCGGCAACAACCCAAGTATTTGCGTGAATCTGATTTTGGAAGACACGCACGATTGCCGGGTCAACTCGAGGAGATCCACCCATGGACCAGTGCTCCCGAGCAAAGACTCTCCTCAAATGCATTAGAGATGGTAAATTCATATCAACACAAGCCACTGGGTACAAGAGAACACTGTGAGAAGGCACATAAAGAGATCCATAATGCATCATAGCAGTACTGCGAGTCTGGCATTACGATCGGGTTCAGCGTCGAGGATGACCAGCTGTATCAAACTCCTGCAAGCCAGCATACGACCCAAAGACAATAGCTTTACCATTATGGTTGTCAATCTGCTGTTGGGCCCCCTCTAATTTAAGCAGTAGATGCGTCGTGCGGACAAGGACTTCTGCGATGCTATTAGCCAATATTACAAAGTTGTTCACAACATACTTACCTTCAAATTCCACTTCGTAGCTCACAGCCACTTCCGTATCGTCTGAGAACAAAATGGGATTGGCACGTCGCATATTCCGCTCCTTTACGCGGAACTTGACTCCAACATTATCGTCACGGGTGTTGATCCACAAGATGCTTGGATCCTTGGTCGGATCTTCGTAGCCGGTGACACTGTCGGATCTAGACTTGCCTCTACTCGACGTCGGATTGACGGGCGGGTCACGGTGTACGGCGACCTTCTCGCCATCGGTCCACTTCTTACTCTCGCATCGCTTGCTCAACCATTCCCGCCATACTCGTATGGTCCCCTCGCTGACTTCTTGTATGCTAAAGAGTAAACCACGACTGGTCTCACGCTTGCCCAAATAGACCAGTGTGGTCAGTTGGGAGAAGAGATCATGAGCGTCGACGGTCACGTTCTTGCTCACAACCTGATCGCCGGGCAATGGGTCCAACGTATTGACATAATCCGCTGCTGACGAAGGGGCTCGCCATGTCCTCGAGCCAGGTATGTCACCTGCTGGATGCTTCTGTGGCTGTAGTGGCGGTTCTCTTAGCTGTGGCCGAAAGCGAGAATATAGTGCGCCTGCTTTGCGTATTCGTCCTACACAGCTCGCGGCCATGTCCATATTCGACAGCAGCTCCTCCAGGCCATCTGTCCCGATTGAAGAACAGAACAACTTGGCTTCGGTAAGCCTTACAGACGGATGGTGACATTCAAGATAGAGAGTGTGTCCTGCGAGGCCAGCAGCGACCTGTAATCGGTGGTGTAGCACACGGAGTACAATAGAATGGATGTGTTGGCATGTTGGTGCGAATTGTACGAGCGAAGTTGTGGGGAACAGCGAGAAGATAGAGAGCAGGATCTGAGGGCATCATCAGCCTCGAAGAAGTGCATGATATAACTTGGCTTGATGTCAAACCTCATTCGGAAGACCAAACAGCCCACGTGACATGCTCTGTGTGCCTTCCATTTTGGTCGGTCGAGCTTTTGTGCTGATCTCTCACTGCAGGAGACGATGTGGCAGATCAGAATCGTATGATCCAGATCACAGTAGGAACGGGCTACACATGCGAGGCATTATTAGAAGCAGAAGAGCATTCAATGTGATATCGTCTGATAGCGCAACTGACGACATGTGATGTCGGGTGGCTAGCGCGCTTTCTGATCCCGGACAAGCGGGATTGCCGCGATATCACTTCACGTCGCGTCACGTCAACCTCAATGCTCTACATCCGCGTTGAACAGGGCTTCAACAGCTATGTTCATCAGCCTGTCAGCTTGAATCATGGCATCGAAACAGACGTTGACAGATTTCGTGCGTCGCGATGAGCATGCAGCGTCCACCGAGCGGTCGCTCGATCGGTACAAGGTACCAACAAAGTTGCCGCACAATCGTCAGAACAAGCAGTCTACAAGTAACGCACAAGCTGCTCACAGGAACAACGGTGTGGCCGATGTCACGCGTCATCCTGCTGTAGCTAAAGATACTGAACCAAAGCACTTCTACGACACGGATGACAGCAGCATTGACAGAGAGTCGACGATCGCCAGCGTTCAGCTACCTCATGAAGCTCAGCAACGCGAAGCAAGCCATCAGCAGCAGAAACTGAAGCCCAAATATGCTCCTGGTAGTCCACTCCATTCTGATGAGGAGTATGTGACCGAACCCGAAGACCTGGCGGATGATCCTCTGAGCCGAGCAGCACCGCAGAAGCGAAAGAGCTCCCACCACCACAACGATGAAACGGCTACACCACGTCCAGATGGTGGTGCGGGTGGTGAGCCTCACAGGATTGAGTTGCCCTACATGAAGGGCGACTCATATCCGAGCACTACTGACGGTGTGCCTTCAGTCTCCTACGCCGAGATGGAGCAACATACAGCATCAACCACTGAGTTGCGGTCTCAGATGCCAACACACATATCCGGCAGACGACATCAGCCGCAAGAATATGGGCAGGGTCAAGCACAGACGCGCCAGCGCAACACCGAGTCCAGAAACGAGAATGTTGTTCCATATAGCCACCCGTTGTCTCGTAATCCAGCAGATGCGACGCAGAACACTTTGCAACAAATGGCTTGTGGCTACAGAACCGCACCTCGTGGTCCGAAGAATGCTCAAGCAGAGCCAAAGGCTATCTGGAACCAACCACGCCAGACGTCTCATGGCGAGGAAGAGGGGCAGGGTGCTGGCCAAGTAGCGACGCAACTTCCGAAGCAACGAGAACCCCAGCGACGGAGCTTGCCAAAGCAAAAGCCACAGCCTCCAGTGGTCAGGGCTTCATACGCGAGAGATGCTCCGCAAACCGACTTTAGCCTCTTGAAGCCTCAGTCGCAGGCAAATGGCTTTTCGGCAGTGCCTGGTTGGCAGCAACGAGTCGAGACAGGCAACTTCCACAACCACTATTCGCCACAGGGTGAAGGCGAGCAAGACAGCAGCCCACCCGCTGCAGGAGACGATGCTGATGCAGACCTTGACATCGACCTACCTGAGCTTTACGGACTTTCTTACGCCGACCTCAAATCGGCAGAATTTGATCAGAACCCGCGAATATCACAACTGCCTGGGCAGGGGGAAACCCTGTCAAAGGATCTTGAATCGATGCTCACCAAGGGATCAAAGGACCAGATCGAGTACTTCAGCACACTCAATATCGTTGTGTGGGAGGAAGCAGGAGACTGGTTTCTAGGTCGCTACAGCGAGGTTGTTAAGAAGCTCAAGGCCGCCCGTCAGGAGAAGCGCAAGGCGGCTCGTCTGTTCGAAGATGAGATTGAAGCACGCCATGAAGCTGTAAGCATGAAGCGGCAGCAGACGGAGGCGGCCCTTGGAGACATGAAGGCCAGTGGTGCTCAGGTGCTGCAGGGAACACCTAAGAAGGCGAAGAAGGCTATGTGACGGAACGGCAGTGGCATTTGTGGAAGGGAGATGGCTGTCTACAGTACTCATGCATGGGTTTCTTGGTGAATGTGGTTGAATGATGTCGATGCGTCGCCGTTGCGGCACACATTGTGCGGAGCAAGATGGCTTGCCGTTTAACAATTGCGCATACGTGTAGCAAGTTAGTGGCTGAGGTGGAACCGAGGGCTATGGATTCTCAGCCTTTGCCCTAAAGCTGACCATGTACTTGCCTATGCACGGCACGCTCTTGTAAGCAACACCCAATAGAGTGTCCCACTTGCATACGTTATGGCCGAGTTCGAGGCGGGTGTGGGTGAGTGGCACGTGCGCGACTTACGTCAGTGATGCAGGTGATTGAGCTCACCGAAGTCCCGATCTGCTTGCTTGTTTGCTCTGCGGCACATCGCGTGCATAGCCACATTACTGTCAAGACCGCCCAGGACCTCTTTTGGACGACGTCACGTACATGTCTTCGTATTCTCTCGACGCCTGGCTACAGTATTTCAACGTCATTGCGCCGAACGTGTCCAACCAAACATACGACTCGAAAACGATAGGCAGCATCATGAATCACCAGGACTTGAAGACGATGGTGCCGCAGCCCAAGGCGTATAGGCGGCCACCTTACACAGTTGAATCTCCCGACGCGAAGAAGGTTGACGGCGAGACTATTCCTCGTCGAAACATCAGGGCAAAGGATGGATTGCGTGTGACACCTGACCCGGAGACCACAACCATATTTGACATCCTCAAGCGCTCCAGCACCAAGTATGGCAATGCTAAAGCTGTGGGAAAGAGAAAGCTCATCAAGATGCATGAGGAGACCAAGAAGGTCAAGAAGATGGTGGATGGCAAAGAAGTTGAGCAGGACAAGAAGTGGCAGTATTTCGAGCTCAGCGGCTACGAATATTTGAGCTTTACCGAGTATGAGCAGCTCGTGCTCAAGGCAGGCTCAGGCTTGCGCAAGCTTGGACTGCAGGCAGCTGATCGCGTGCACTTGTTCGCGGCCACACATATGTACTGGTTGGCAACGGCACATGGGGCGCACAGCCAGAGTATGGCTATTGTGACTGCGTACGACACACTTGGCGAGGAAGGCTTGAAGCACTCTCTATTGCAGACTAATGCCAAAGCGATCTTCCTCGACCCACATCTGCTCACCAAGCTCATCAAGCCACTGCAAGAGGCGAAGGATATCCAGCATGTGATTTATAACGACGATGAGGCACCAACCACCAAGGCCGACCCGGAGAAGCTTCAGGGAGACATCGAGAAGCTGAAGGAAGCGCACCCCCATCTGTCAGTGCAGAGCTTTAGCGAGCTCATCAAGATGGGTGAGGAGAACATGGTCGAGCCAGTTCCACCAAAGCCAGAGGATCTATGCTGTATCATGTACACCTCCGGCAGTACTGGTGCCCCCAAGGGTGTCCTACTAACCCATAGGAACGTGCTCGGCTCTATTGCTGGTGTCGACTCGATCGTCGGACAGTACCTTGGCCCGGGTGATGGTCTGCTCACATACCTACCACAAGCACATATCTTGGAGTTTGTCTTCGAGTCTGCCTGCCTCTACTGGGGAGGCACCATGGGTTATGGCAACCCTCGCACAATCTCCGACGCGAGCATGCGCAACTGCCGTGGCGACATCGCGGAGTTCAAGCCTACCATCCTGGTTGGTGTGCCAGCCGTGTGGGAGACCGTCAAGAAGGGTATCCAAGCCAAGGTCGAGAAGATGAACCCGATTGTCAAGAACATGTTCTGGGGTGCTTTCACGGCGAAAAGCTTCCTGATGGCAAACTCTTACGTACCATTGTCCGGCGTCAGCACGAGCCTGATGGATTCCGTAGTCTTCAAGAAGATTCAAGAAGCTACGGGCGGTCGTCTACGAATCACGATGAATGGAGGTGGACCCGTGGCGAAGGACACTCAGCGTTTCATCTCGATGTGCATCGCACCTATGATTATCGGTTACGGCCTGACCGAAACGGCTGCCATGGGTGCGCTCATGGACCCCTTGGCTTGGACCGACTCCTCAATGGGCGAGATGCCATGCTCTGTGGAAGTCAAGCTCGTCGACTTCGCAGACGCTGGATACTTCAGCACGAACAGCCCACCGCAAGGCGAGATCTGGATCCGTGGCGCTTCTGTCGTCAAGGGTTACCTCAACATGGAGCAGGAGACCAAGGAATCCTTCACTGATGATGGCTGGTTCAAGACTGGCGATATTGGCGAGTTCGACTCAGCTGGCTCGCTCAAGATCATCGACCGCAAGAAGAACTTGGTCAAGATGGCGCATGGTGAATACATTGCCTTGGAGAAGCTCGAGTCCATCTATCGCAGTTGCCCAGTCGTCGGCAATATTTGCGTATATGCCGATCAGAGCAAGAGCAAGCCTGTTGCTATCGTCGTGCCAGCTGAGCCTGCTCTCAAGAGCTTGGCCAGCAATAACGGGATCAAGGGCAGTGGTTTAGAGGACCTTTGCCACAACAAGGATGTGAATGCTGCTGTACTGAAGGAGATGCAGGCAGCTGGTAAGAAGGGTGGTCTGGTTGGTATCGAGATGATCGAGGGTGTTGTGCTCAGTGATGAGGAGTGGACGCCACAGAACGTAAGTCATTATAGAACTGTTGTGATACTCGAACGGTCGTTAACACGTATGACAGGGTCTCGTCACCTCTGCACAGAAGCTCAACCGCAAGGGAATCACGGAAAAGTACAAGGACGAAGTCAGCAAGATCCAGAAGTAGGCTTGCTGCTCCAATCTGTGATCAGGATGAGAATTACTTACGGGTGGGTGATGTAGGTAGGGTAATGATGGTATGTGATATGACTGCTGGGCGTTTCTGGAGGAGCAATGCCGTACTCAATGATCTTTGTAGTTATACTTTTACAGCTTGCTAGTATCGGTACAAAATGCTTCGGGCCCTTCTCGGTTATCATCGCTCATCGTTGCCACGGCTTGCCACTCTAGCATCTATTCGCTCCACCAGTGTCCGTAATGTGACAGGCATGGTCGAGCCTGTGGCTTTGGCAGGCGCAGATAAACTATTGGCCATGCTTATGCTGGTTTCGAGTTCGTTTTGCCAGTGTGCATTCAATCAGATGGCTTGTACCTCTGATAGTACTCCTCCATCTGCTTCATCTCCTCTTCCCGTCCCAACTTCTTCATCCCCGCAATCATATCACTCAGCGTCAAAACGGCCATGACAGGCACACCAGTCTCCCTCCTCACCTCAGCGATCGTACTACCCCTGGGCGTCCCATCGTCGCCCTTACCCTCCTTCTCACTCTGACTAGGCATCTTCTCCTGCCTATCGATAGCCACGATAATACCGACCAGCTTCCCACCTTGCCCATTGATGATATCGATTGCCTCGCGAATAGCAGTCCCAGCCGTCATGACATCGTCGATAATGACCACCCTCTTTCCTTTCATGCTCTCACCAATCATCAAGCCACCTTCGCCATGATCTTTGACCTCCTTGCGGTTGAAGCTGTATGCGATGTCTCCCCATTTGCTTTCGTCCTCACCCGCTAGCTTCTCTGCTGTGGTAACGCAAAGCGGTATACCTTTATACGCCGGTCCGAAGAGTATATCAAAACCCCATTCCGGGTGCTCCTTGGCATAGCTGTCTATCTGACGAGCATAGGCTGTACTGATTGCTCGAATTAGGTTGGCTTTGCAGAAGAGTCCGCAGTTGACGAAGTATGGAGATATGCGGTTTGATTTGAGCTTGAAGGAGCCGAAGGTCAGGATGTTGGACTTGAGAGCCAGCTCTATCAGCTTAGCTTTCCACTCTGGGAGTTCGGATGTCGCCATGTTGGCGGTTGTTATGGTCTACATTGTATTTGGTCAAAAGTTTTGATTGACATTCATGGAACTTTTATCCTTATCGTTATCGCTGGTGGGGTCGTTCGCAGGGTACAGTCGGGTCAGAGCTCAGAGACGCTGCCGAACGCACGTTTCCAAGGGAGTGGCAAGCACTGCTGTTGATGAAGTTGCATCGCATAAGGATCGAGGAAAACGCGGACAAGAATGCTGACAACTTATATACACGACTACGCGCAAAGCACAGCGAAGAGCAAAGCGAAAGAATGCTCGACTTCAGGTGACTCGAGGGCAATATGGCTCTCAGCGAATTCTTGGCCAAGTTAGGGGACGAGGTCGTACATGTCGATGAAGGTTAGACAAATGCACACCTCTCGTTCATGATAGCAAAGGCTAAGTCTTCACAGAAACATTCGATCTGTTCTCACAGACAGCCGCCTTACCAAATCTTGGCATGATTGATGCTAAGGCAGAGACCCTCGAGATCACCATTGGGGCCAAAGACTACACCATCACCCAGTCCCCCGGACTACTGCAATCGAGCCACGAGCAAGGCACTACTGGTGCTGTGGTCTGGCAATCTTCCGTCCGGGTGGCAGAGTGGCTTGCAGATCCTCGCAGCTCGCTGTTCAACGCTGGACTTTTTGACCATGACAGCACGGTACTTGAGCTGGGATCTGGCATCTCTGGGATCGTGGCAACTGTGCTAGCTGCGCAAGTCAAGGCTGTTGTGGCTACGGATCAACAACATGTGCTCAGGTTGCTGCGGAGTAACATCGATGCGAATGCTGGCCATCGGTCCGACCGAAAAAGCCACGGTGGCAGGAAGGCAAGCAAAGTGCGGCAGCCCTCGTCAAGCATTCAGGTCATTGCTCTTGACTGGGAGGAGGACGACGTTCAAAGGCATCTAGCCAGCAACGACCTGCGCCAAGGCGTCGATGTTGTCATCGCATGTGATTGTATCTTCAACTACGCGTTGATCAATCCGCTGGTCCAGACATGCGAGGATATCTGCAAGCTACGGAGTGAAGCAGTCACGGAGTCAAATCTTTCAGCAGGTAGTACAGTCTGCTTGGTAGCACAACAGCTGCGTCAATCGGAAGTGTTTGAGCAGTGGCTCAAGACATTCATGCGATCGTTCCGGGTCTGGAGGTTGCCTGACAACATGCTGAGCGGTGGGCTTCAGGAAGGTAGTGGGTTCGTGGTGCACGTTGGTGTCCTACGGGAGAAAAGGTAGCACAGATAGGATCTTCGGTCCTTCCACTGTTGCTCCTCGCCGCTTCATTTGCTTATCTCCTCGGTTTCCAGACGCTTGGTGACCATGTCGAGATGCCCGCACCGCGTCCTCCATGGAGGCCGGCCCATCGTTGCGGTGGTCCAAGATCACAAGCGAGTTCGCGACCAAGTCCAGGCGGACGTCACATTAATATGAGCCGCATTTGTCTTGCTACTCAGCCAGGCAAACACGTGCTTCGGTCCGAGGTACCGTATCGCAAGAAGTCATTCGTGGCCCCAAGTTGTACGAGTCCTCCACTTCCATCCACACCCACTTACCCGGCATCCACCAATCTGGAGGAAAGATACGTACCCTCGGCTACTACTGCACCCCACCATTATCGCGGTCTTCACATGCATGCAGATGAAAAAAGACCACGTAGCGAAGCACAGAAGTCAGCCACCACGCACGCTTATCTTTGACCTTCCCTGTTGATGACCAGCGCAACCAATTCTTCCGTGGTCGCCGGAAGAATAGGAATGCGGAAAGGATCCCCATAATTCCACCCCCACGCTGCGCAGCTTCCAATTTCCAGCAGAGTCTAGATCTCGTACAGAGGCGTTCGGCTATCACGACCTCGGGCTGAAGTCCGCCACGCGGAGGATGCTTTGGGAAAACACGCCTTCTAGCGTACGTTGGTGCGGACGAACAGAGTTCTCGAGCGAGCGAGCGGCCAGCTTGCATGTGAAATGACAAGTCCCAGCTGCTGTGATGACGTGATGCCGAACCCTCGCATCATAAGAACGTAAATTCACAAACTGTTGAGAAGGATGACGAGAGCCTTGCATTTTGTTGAGGACAGCTGCAGCCTGCTTTATTGGAGAAGGGTGTGTTGAATGCCGTGGGACGCGATGCACGAAATGATAGAAGGAGACAAGGCATCCGATAGATTAGGAAGCAAGCAAAAAAAAAAGAAGGTTACAGACCCAGCAGCCTGGCACTTTCTGGGGTGCATGGTTCTTCTGGGGAACTCTGTTTACATGTTTTGTGGTGGGATGGATACAGGTGTGTTTTCCGCGGGAGGTTCTTGTTTAGGGAAGCCGAAAGACCTCGAGTCGGGCTGGTAGCAGAATCGCACGATGACGGAGAGCAAGATCGGTTCGGTCACCTCAACAGTTGCCTCGGATTGTGTGCGGATGTAGGATTTGCGCAAAGTCTTTGCCGGCAGCCGATGTAGCGCAGCGACGACGTGTCAGTTTTGTAGCTGTCGCAAGGCGTCCAATGATCCTGCAGGAGTCCAATCGGTATACGTGGCAGTCGATCTGTTTCACGAAAACGTGTCGCAAGCCAAGTACGTATTATGGTCTCCAGAAATCTCGCTTTGTTCGCTTGTAGTAGTAGAGAGGTGGAGTGTTGCAGAGAATGGTAAGGCACGAAAGTCAATAGTGAACGACCGGATCGAAGGCGGCGCAAGAAGCTTTGCACGCCATCGCGGAGAACGTGGAGAAATCATGCAGTGATCAACGATGATCACGAGGAGGCCCAAGACGGCAAGGAGATGCGGCAAATACGTGAGACCGGGGCAGAAGGATGCCAGAGTAATATTGTATTATGCCGATGCTACCTGAGCGCACCTATGTAAGCATCGCACAGCCAAACGGCGCGCGGTTTGAGTGAAGCAATTTCCTGACCAGCATGTCGAAGACGGCAGAAACCAGTGCCGTGGGTATCTTGAATACCACAAAGCGCAGCAGCCGTGAGTCAAATACCTCCATAACAGTCTTGCGACTCATCGACCAAAGACGACCCTCCCTCGCCTCCCATTCGCCGTTCCAATCTATCGCTAGAACTCCTCGCGTGAAAACAGGAAACCCAAGTATGCAGCATGAAGACCGTACAAGTGTATGGCTTCAGTCCCGTGGCCGAAGTCAGTATTCCGAGAGGCGCGGCCTTCTTTGTCGCTCGCTCATCACATGCGATCCTGCAAATCGCCCGCCTCGCTTGCTCGACTACTGTTCTGACCACTGCTCATGCCGCTACCAGGCTCCCTAAGCTCGTTGATTTTGGCATGACTGTTGTCTTTTGATGCGACCATGGGCACGGGCAACTTTCTTTGTGCGCCATCTCCCGCTTCCATGATCTCGCTGATGCGCAGCCCGCTATGCTGAGCCGGAATGTACGGCTGATGACCGTCAGCTGACGGCTCGACAGGCGCAAGCGCTGGTGGTGGCTGGTTATGCAGAGACAAGTCGTGAAGAGTGGGGAGCTGAACGCCGTTGTGAAAATACTGTGGTCGTAGTCGTGGAGAGTGCGAAGGCGTCGCGAGCGGAGTGTGGTCCGGTGTGGGGGATGTAGACTCGTGCGGGAATTCTGGAGATGGTGGTGCAGTCGATTGTGGGGTTCCTGGCCTCGACTTCTTCGCGACTCGGTGTCCGTAGTGGTCATCTTCTTCCTGAGAATGCGAGCGAGACATGGGCTGCGAAGTCGGGTTTGAAGAATAGTGGTAAGACGAGAGCGATGGCATGCGACCAGTGCCATACGGATGGCTGTGGTAAGGCGTCGCATATCTGCTGTTGGGCAAAGACAGATGCTGGTTCGGGATGTGTGCATTGTTCTCGCGCTCGACTTGAGACGCTGCAGTCGCCAGCAGGTTAATGTCCATCGGCCTCTGTTGGAAGTTGCCAGCAGCCGGACTGATGTCGCCACTGGCATTTCGCGTGATGTAGGAGCCAGGATTGCTTGCATAGGTCGCATATGAATGCGGAGGTGAGACGTTCGGCGAAGTCACATTCGAACCAGGCGCAGAGTTCGAGTGCTTTGGCGGAGGTGGCATCATGCCCGGCATCTGGTTCATTTGCTGATTCATCTGCTGACTGAGTTGCTGTTGGAGGTTAGGCAGGCCATTAATCTGACCAATACCGTTCGAAGGCATCTGGCCGAATTGATTGAGCTGGTTGTGCTGCTGCATGCCATTCATCTGATTCATTTGGTTGCCGAATTGACTGAGCTGGTTGAGCTGTTGCATTGTAGCATTGTCGTAGACACCATTCTGCATGCCGTTCTGGATCGCTGCCGCCGCCGCCGCCGCTGCCGCGACATGTTGCTTATTCCCTCTTCTCGAATTCGGGTTGTTGTGAATGCGCGAGTGTCGTGTCAGCTCGTCGGATCGGCTGAAGCGTTTCGTGCATCCTGGGAACTGGCAAGCATGTGGCTTCTCCCCAGTATGCGTTCGGATGTGTCGAGTCTGATGCTCAAGACGGTGGAAGGCCTTGTCGCATAGCGGGCACTTGTAAGGGCGGGGTAAGTCTGGTCGATGTTCGTCGCTCATGTTCATACTCATGTTGACGTCGGTCGACATCGGCGACACGCCGAGCGCGGCGGAAGCCATGTGTGGTGAACGCGTAGTGGGTGTTGAGTAGCCAGATGACGTCTGTTGTGGTTCTTGTGTCGTCGTGGGCGCTGTCTGTTGTTGGGCCTGCGCGTGGTGCTCCGGGTTCAGTAGCTGAGAGAGCATGTGAAAAGGAGCAGCCTAGCTGGCTGAGGGCAAAGGTCAAGTAAGCCTGGGAAAAGGAATGATGCAGTGTAATGCGGAGGCGTCCGGGGTCGGGGGTGGTCAAGATGCAACCGCAAGGGATGATGCCGAGCTCAGCGCGCGAGTGGGAGTTTTCTGAAAGAAGTTCAGCGGAAGAGGGACCGTGATGATGAGACCGCCAAGCAAAGAGGCACGAAGGCAGATCGAAGCAGGACCGGGAGAGTGCGTGGGGAAAGTGATCCCGGAACAGAATCTTAGCGTATGCAGCTTGGATGCCCCCCCAGTTGTGCCGACGGGACTGTTTTGATGAGGAAGAGATAGCGGTGATAGGCGGCCAGCGATGCCCTCCTTTCCTGGTACGGTTCCTGCGTTACCGCTTCAGATGTGTGATTGCCTTCCTGCACGGGATTTGCGATACGTCTCCCTCGGCAACCCCAGACCGTACGGAGTACCTCCTCAAGGACAAAGTCGTTCGATATGCGGAGAAGCAACGTGGAATTTGTTGCGATTAGAGCTGACAAGCAGTGTATGACGTTCGCTCACAACTCTGTGATGGCAAATTCCTGTGCAGAAATCACGTGAATCATGGCGAACAATTCAAATCTGGCTTGTGACAGACCCTCTGAGCAAGTAAAACCAACCCGTGGGGCGACTGGCACAACTCGCGATTTTGCCCGAAGTGGGCTTCTTAGTGGGCAGCAGGAGGAGAACGAGCATTGGTGGTAAGCACACTTGCAATCGCACTGTCCGAACACACAGGCTGCTGGCACCTGATCAAGGTTCTCAATCATCACTCTTGCTACAGTATTTGTGATGCCGTGTCTCGTCGATGGCGAGACGTCGGCGCCACAGCCACAGTCACGAAGATTCATCGGCGCCGAGGAAGCGCCCTGCCTTAGAACAACGGGAGAAGCTCTCGGCACGAGGCGGCATCACTTCGTGGGTTTGGGTGCCGCAGCACATTCGGAGTGAAGGACGTTGATACTCGAGACGATGTTAGAAGGGCAGAGTCCTGACAGAAATGATGCCGGCTATGTTCGAATCCATTACAAAGAGATCGATCGAATCTCCAGCAGCCTCCTTGACGTCCAATGACACAAGCATCACGTACACCTACCTACACACCTGCATATAGTCACAGTCAACGAGGGCCGAATGCTTGCAAGGCCGACGTGTCGTAATTCGTCTAGGACTGCTCTGATAACAACTCGCAGCCCAAGTACTGTATCTGGCCGGCCACGCGTTCTCCCATGTCTCACGGCAAGCAACAGTCTCTCGTAAGTTTCAGCTACGCCGCGAACATCATCAGCCTGATATCCCAGCTGTACCACGTTGTCTCACCATTACAGTAGATGGAAACGCTACATCCCTTGCAGTCAACAATTGCTTTCCTGGAGTTCGTGGGGGTGAAATGCACGCACGCCTCGTGGGAGCAATGGCTTCGTCCATAGGCTAAAGTCGTGGAAGCACATGCAAATAATGGGAGGCCTATCAAATCCTGGATTCCCACCACAACTTCGAAGGTGGGTAGCACCACAAATCCTTCGTCTTTTCTTCAGCCTATGGACTCTAGTCGCTTACGAGGAGCCGCCTGTTGTAAGACACACAATCGGCTACATACAGCATGCACCATCGGTTTGCAGAAGACGCGGGATATAGATGGACATGATTATCTTCCCTGAGCAGCTCTCTCCGCAACACGCATGTCGATCACTGTGGAGGAGGCTCAAGGCGAGCCCGGTCCGTCCGGTATTCTGCTGCTGTGCGTGCGTGAGTCGTGCAGATGTGGAGTCACGGCGTGATGGGTCGTACATGTGTATTTTGGATGATGTGGCGTCTTGATGCAAAGCTTGTCCCTCCGGATATCTTTGTGCAGATCGCACGCCTGACTCTCGTTCAAAGAGTTTTATTGCAATCGACAGGAGGCCGGCCACGTCGGCATCACATGACGTCGTCAGGAAAATTGAGATCAGAGTCTCGTCCGAATCCACCCGATTGTGGAACTCATTTCTGTGGAGTCTGGCGCTCTCCGTACTCGTACACACAAGGCACTTTCCTACGGATGCTAGCAATGAGATGGCGTGCTTGATGCTAAAGAGCAGAGGCTTTACCTTTGGTTTGCTCTATCTTTCGAACCTGGACGGCGAGGCCTAGACATGAGGGTATATCCAGGTCGCCATAGAACACGTCTGTCTTGCCGAAGAGCACGCTGTCCTGTCAAGCCTTCTTGAGGGATGACTTGCGTTCCTTGATGCTCACAACACCTGCGACAAGGCGCACATCGAACATGCGCCTGAGGCGGGTAGCACAAGATGTGCGAAAGGGACACCTCATCGAATCTGGCTGGTCGCATCCCCGGACAGTTGCCTGCCATCCAGCATACAGATCTTGCGCGTATACCATGTGACCATCCGCAAGCTGACGCGATCGAGAGTCATTTGGCGGGCGTG
The DNA here is from genome assembly GCF_035927965.1 of Recurvomyces mirabilis. Classification (NCBI taxonomy): domain Eukaryota; kingdom Fungi; phylum Ascomycota; class Dothideomycetes; order Mycosphaerellales; family Teratosphaeriaceae; genus Recurvomyces; species Recurvomyces mirabilis. The sequence continues at coordinate 256,606 of NW_027041962.1, read as the reverse complement.
AAGTGAAGAGTATCGTTGATGCGATGTGCTTCTATGTCCATGTTCCATTCGCCCTCCACCTTGTCGGTGGTGCTACTACCGTCACACCCCGCCGTCATCCTGCAAAGTCAGATCGTTACATAGGATGCAAGGAGTGGTGATAAATCTATTGACCCAGGAAGTCGACAGGACACAGACACGATTCAGATCCCACGCGCAGAGCTCAAGCTAGCAGCGTTTCAAAGCAATGCTGACCTTTTCTTACAGGTGTTATCAAACTACAGCACCATAAGGACCTACCCCACCGCCGAAGAGTATTCAATAATGGTCGCTGAGAGTAAGCGTACCGGTCTTCGTGATCATGTACTCATTGATGGCCACGTCTTTGCCGCTCTCTTTGCCATATCCGCTTTCCTTGATACCACCAAATGGCGACTCGGCAGCCGATGCGTTTCCAGTGTTCATGCCTATCATTCCGGCCTCCAGGTTCTCCAACAATCTCCAGGTTCTATCGATGTTCTTGGTGAAGAAGTACGAAGCCAACCCCATGCTTGTATCGTTGGCGAGCCTGACCACTTCATCCTCGGTATCGAACTCGAATAGCGCCATAACGGGAGCAAAAGTCTCCTCGCGAGAGATGAGCATGCCATCCTTTGCGCCTGTGATGATCGTGGGCTCGAAGAAGTATCCTTCGTATCCACTTTGGCCGTGCAACTTCTTGCCGCCCATCACAAGCTTGCCACCATTCTTGGTCGCGTCTTCGACCTGAGCTTGTGCCTTGTCTAGACTTCGAGCTGTTGTCACAGGACCCAACGTGATTCCATCCTTCGCGCCATGTCCAATCTTGAGCTGGCGAGTCTTTTCCGCTAGAATCTCGGTGAATTTCTCGTAGACACCCTTCTGGACGTACACACGATTTGCTGTGATACAAGCTTGACCGGCGTGTCGCCACTTGAGAGCCATGAGCTGTGCAGCCGCTTGTTCGAGATCGGCATCGTCGAAGACCAGGAATGGACAGTTGCCGCCCAGCTCCAAAGTGCACTTCTTCAAGCCATCGGAACAGATCTTGGCTACAAGCTTGCCAACGCGAGTCGAGCCAGTAAAGGTGACCTTCTTGACTAACGGATGTCTGCACAGCGACTCCGACAAGCTTGGAGTACCGTCGAGACTGGTGGGAAGTACGCTGAAGACACCCTTGGCGAAGCCAGCCTTCTCAGCAAGGTACGCGAGCGTCAAAACCGAGAAGGGTGTCTCTGGGCTCGGCTTGACAATCATGGTGCACCCGGCCGCCAGAGCTGCACCCGCCTTTCGCAAGATCATAGCGATTGGAAAGTTCCATGGGACAAGCGCGACTGTTACTCCGATCGGCTGCTTGACAGTAAAGACTCGTCGGTTTGGCGCCGCGGGTGTCTGGACGGTACCCTGCACCCTCTCGGCCTCACCAGCGAACCACCATGTGAAACCAAGGGCGTAGTCGAGCTCGCCCTGGGACTCTGCGATCGGCTTGCCAGTCTCGTATGTGACGATCTTGGCAATATCATCACGATTCTCCCGAATGAGCTGGTCCCATTTCAACAAGCATTGTGCACGAGTCCTTGGGTTGACCTTCCGATATGTTTGGAAGGCTTCGTGGGCGGCTTTCACAGTGGCATCGGTGTCGTCTGGAGTACAGTCTGGTGCTGTCGCCCATACCTTGCCATTGCCAGGATCTGTCAGATATCAGCTTGCTGCGTGCCACAATTTAATTGATGAAGCCCCAACTGACCATACACATCGAATCTCTTGCCAGACTTTGACTCAACCCATTCGCCTCCGACTAGAGCTTTCGTGCGGAAGATCTCAGGGTTGCTCAGCTGTAGGATGTCAGTTGGTCAATATCGCCTTCGTCGTCTTCCTCAACACGCTTCTCAGAGCCGCAGCGGCATACCTTGAAAGGAAGATCTGACGCCATGGTTGCAATATCGACAGTTTTGATCGAGGTACTGTCGGTCTTTCGTCGTTTGGATTGTCGAGCCAGCTTGATAGATTACTGCTGTTACAAGTCAGGAAGTGAGCATGATTCTTGAAGTCTACAAGCACTACTATTGTCATCTACGTCAGTGCCAGCGACATAGGAACACTCCAGAGCCGACGTGATGCGGGGCAAGCTTGGAGACTCGAACGGTGGTTCGAAAGCTTTGAGCCGACACGGACGGAAATAACAAGTCCCAACCTGAGGCATCTTTTGGACCTGTAGGATCTTTTTGGACGACCTCTGCTATCCGCCTGCCCGGAGTTGACCTTCCTGACCATCAGGGCAACGACTTTGGCTTCAAGTCCTGCAGCTTGCCCCGCGACGACCTCAAGCTACCCCACAACCCCAACCCTGGTAATACACCCAAGAGACGATCAAGGCGATGCTCGACCGCGACGACCCATGCTCACAGGAGCGTTGCTGGCAGTGCTACGTCGATCAGTATTCGTATATAGGTATAAGAATGAGTACGTAGCTACGTCAAGCATCCTGTAGCTTCTCCTCGTTCACAATCCTACGTACGATATTCCCGCCTAAGAGACATAATCGATCACATCCGTAACGGACCGCAATGCCTCCTCGTTCAAACAAAAGACAGAAGACAACCAACGGCGCAGCAGCAACAGACACCAAAATGCAGAACGGTGGTTCCTCGCACCCATGGGCCGATTTGCCAGCTGCTTTATCCGATTCTCTCCAGAAAGCTAACAAGGCTGCGGAATCTGATGGGCAACTCAGCGCTTTTACCACCAGTAATGCCATTGAGGGCCCTGCTACCTTTGGTATCAAGTCGTCTGGCTCGCCCAACACGGTCCTGGTGACCGTGACCAATGGTAAAGCGGATATCAGCACTGGGAAGACAAGTGATGCCCTCTTCACTTTGTCCGCGCTTCCTGAGCAATGGCAGGAGTTTATGAAAACCACTCCGGTTGCCCCAGTAAGTCGTGCTTGCGTCGAGGCGTAGTTTTTATCTCAGGTCCACTGACCGAGCTACAGTACCAATCATACTGGGGGATGTTCGGGATGAATATCAAGCAAGAAGGTATTAAGGTCGAAGGCGATCAGAATGCCTTCGCGCAATGGACACATGTCTGGCGCCGTATTCTCGAGATCTTGCATGATGCATACGCTGGTCCAACCCCAGCAGACGAGGAGCCCGAGGTCGATGAGGATCATATCGTTGGTCGATACACCTACATTAGCGCGCCTGTCTGGGGCAGATGCAAAGTATTCTATGAGCAGTCCGGTGAAGGTGATCAGGAAATCGTGTTCTTGCACACGGCTGGTAGCGATGGTCGCCAGTACCATGGTGTACTCAACGATGAGCGTATGAGGCAGAAGTGCCACATGACTGCTCTTGATCTCCCAGCTCATGGAAGGTCGTTCCCATACGAAGGCTACTGGCCAGGTAAGTGACCCAACAGTCCCCGTGACTTCAACTGCGGACGCTTACACAGCTCGCCAGGCATGCACACTAACAGCGAAGACGCCTACGTCGGCTGCATTGCAGCGTTCGTCAAGAAGCTCGGCCTCAACAAGCCCATCATCTGCGGCGCTTCCATGGCCGGCCAAGTCTGCCTTGCCGTCGCCGCTCGTGCAGACGAAGTCGGTGCCGTCGGCTCAATCCCTCTGCAGGGAAGTGACTACCTGAATATGGAGAGGCAATGGCACGATCGCTCACCATACGTCAACCAAGCCCTGTTCAACCCAGAGTGGGTCTACGGCATGATGAGTCCCACAGCTCCTCTGGTCAATCGACAACTCATCTGGCACTTGTATTCCGCCCAAGCCTATGGTATCTTCCATGGAGATCTTGACTTCTACTTCGGCGGCTGGGATGGTCGTGACAGGATGGCTGGTATCGATACCAAGAAGTGTCCAGTGTATATGCTTACTGGCGAGTATGACTGGAGTAACACACCAGCGATGTAAGTCATCAATGGCTGTGAGCATGATTTGTGATGTGGAATGATTGTTAACCTCACATCCACCATAGGTCCCAAGCGACGTGCGACAAAATTCCGGGCGGCAAGCATCAAGCGATGAAAGGTCTAGGCCACTTCCCGGCAACCGAGAACCCCAAGGTCTTTGTCGGCTATCGTGAGTTGAATACTACGCGTGTTGTTGATGTCAAGGCTAACCCAAGATGTAGTCCTAGAGGCGATCGACCATATCCAGAAAATCCGGGCTTAGATACTTTAGCTCAGCTCAATCTACAAAAGTTCTCCGTTACTCTTACTTTCTTCGTAACCCTAGAGGTCAGTGATGTGCCGTGGCCTTTACACGTGTTGGGTGGGAAAGCAGCTCATGCATACAGGGAAGTACTGGCAAGCTCAAGCACAACCCCGTGCTTCGCCGCAATCTCGACAGCGTCCTCCTCCATTTCCTCCCAATAAGCAGGGGCCTCCCAGTCCCAATGGATGTATCCACCACCTCCACGAGCTCTCCATCGTGGTGCTTTCGTGACAAGTCTCAACCTCGTGTTTCTCTGAAACTTACCTTTCCGTAGTCTGAAGAGGGCTCTGAACTCGTGCAAACGCATATCCCCAACACCCATCTCGATGTGCGGGATTGGGTGAAGTTCTGAGAGGCCGTGAACGATGGCGCCTCGGCATTTGCTGTCATCGCCGAACATGTATACTGTTTTTATCCCGGACCATTTTGACAAGGGATCGGACAAATGCCAATCGAAATTTTTGCACCTATCCTCGCTTGACTCTATGGTCAGATGGGTGACGTTGGGCAGCTGACCTTGTTCGCGTAGTGCAGATATGGTGATGAAGGTGTCCCATTCACGTTGGAGAAACCGTATATTTACGTGGGTCAGGGTATCGACGCTCTTGGAAAGCGCCCATCGCAATGGTTCAGGTTGAATATGCGATCGAAAGATCTCGAAACGCCGGAGGGAAAATGGTGGCGGTTGGGTTGGCAGGTACGAAGGGCTTCCTTGGTATTCTGATCGTCCGGACCATCCGGCATGATAGAATGTCAAGTCTTTCAGTGCTGGCGTGACCTGTAGCAGAGGTAGCCAGGAAGACCCTCCGTGTATGTTACATAGGAGTGCTTCGCGCAGGCTCGATAGATCATGTTTTAGTGGTGGTGGCGTATACACGGCCGTACCAATGACACTTCGGTCGTCAAATGGTGGCGAGCGGTAGCGTCCTGCATCCTCGAAAAAAAGCAGACTTCTCAGCTTCTCGGTCGGTATAGCATTGAGTATGGCCTGCACATCCATCTCCCAGTGTCCTCCACCAGGCTGCCTTATGACGAGGTCCCGAAGCAAGCGCAATTCCTTCTTTGATCGGTTGAGAAGACGTTTTTCAAGCTGGTCTCCATTATCAAGAACGATTGTCTGCTCGAGGATTGGTTGTGCCAGTCTTCGCCATGTCCTGGAGACGAGACAGCATGTCCGTAATATGTCGATACAGATCTGGTCCCTCCGTGAGCTATCGCGAGAGCTCTGGCCAGCAAGAAAGATGATCTGGCGGTACAGGTCCTCGTCGAGATTGACCATTTCGAAGGGGGTGGGGTACGAACTTCAGTGGACTTGATAGGGGACTGCATCGTATATATGTCAATTGAGCAGAGGCCACTTGTGTAGGCAGAAGTCCAATCCATCGCGCGCGTCCCTGATTCTCGCCAGGTTGCCGCGCTAAGACATATTACTCAGATCGGCCCCGGACCCTGGATTGTGCATTCACTTCACCATGCGCTTGTTCTGTTCACGTGCCAACCCTGCCTTTCTACCTTGGGTCAGAGACTTGTTGTAGATATCGACAGAATGGCTGTGCCACAGCTGCCGCTCCTTTGGCGTTCGATTCTTGTCTTGTATGCCGCATTGTGTACCACCTCCACAGCTGCCGCCGAAACATCACAAACACCACTGTCACAAGCTGGTTACAAAGTTGGCCAAACCATCCCCGTGAGCTGTCTGAACAGGACGACGTACGTGGAAAGATCATCCATCAGTTGGTGCACAGGAGATACTAATCGGCACTAGTGACACTGGCGAACACATTACCGATGCTTCAGGAGAGCTCCTCTATACGCCCTTTCCGATATGCAACGAGACAGGCAAGCCTCTCGAACTGATCTTCGGCGTGGAGAAAGACATCAACTGTACAATCGACTTCGTAGACGACCCATTCTTCCACCTACTGGAGTTCTATGTACATAATGACGCTCCATTGACCTGCCGCATACCAACCAAACCATTACCACCCTCGCCATCGAAAGAGGAGTTTGAGAAGGGTACCACGGATTTGACAGAAGGTCAGGGCAGTCTGTCAGATGTCTACACGCCTATGGTGGTCGCGCTGGCAGGGACCTTACAATTGAGCCATCTGCATGTGAGCACGAGTCTGAATGTGCTGGTTCATGCAGCACCAAAGAGTGTTGCGCCTGGTACGATTGCGGCAGCAACGGCATACAGTATATCACGAGAGCCGCCGACGAGGATAGTCATCGGTGACAGCTTGCCATTGAGGTTCAGCGTGCGATGGTATCCGAATACGAGCCTACCATCTGGCTGGACAGGCGTTGGTGGGCATTTGACATTCAGTACGCTGGTCTACTGCTTGATCTCTGCTGGTGCTTCGGCAGCCATATGCTTGGCTTATTTCAGAGGCGTGGAGTTGCCGCGAAGGCTGAAATCACACGGCAAGGATCGAGTTGGTGGCATTGAAAGAGGAGGAGGGCTGGGAGGGTATGGAATCAGCAACGGTTACTACGGACCTGGGAAGCGGGACTAGGTTGGATACGAGAGATGTGTATATCTATGGAGCGATTTCTGAGATTAGCGAGGCGCTGGGAGTATCACGAAAGCATTCAAGTCCAAAACTCGCCTATCATCCATCCGCTGACATGTGACAGCGAGTCTGCTGACTGAAAGTAGGCACCACTAGCGCATTTTCAGATGCGTTGTCGGTCTTTGCCTCCGCCACAATCACTCGCACTCTGCTGTTGCACACGTACACGCAGTCACCTAGTCTTTTCGGAGCTCTATCACCAACCGCGCAATTTATCTCACAGTATCGTGCAGTCAACCCTGGCTACCGAAATTTCGCCTTCCTTTCGCTTCATGGATCTACCTGTCGAAGTTCGTGTCTGCATCTACGAACCCGCTATCAGTGCAACCCATGCTGGACCAGTCCCGCTGGAGTTACCGCCACCAAGCATCACTCAGGTCTCGCGACAGCTGCGGGCCGAAAGCCTACCTACCTACTACAACACAGCATGCCATTACAAGCTCACGCTTGCGACCTTCGACTGCGGCATGAGGAGATGGGTGGGGAACTAGAAGTGCTGGATACAATATTTCGCGGCCAAGCACGTGGCGAATATACGAGAGTTGACCTTGAACATGAATCTCGTTTCTGGTGATCTGATTGGGCGGACGCCGACAGGGAATGTTTGCACAGTTGAAATACGGAAAGTAACCAAGATCCGTTTCTAAGCATACATTGGAGAGTGGTGTTACAACCAATTATCCTGACTGTCCGTCAAAAGAGTCTAAGATCAGGCTTCGAAAATTCATGGCGATCTTCAGCCAGAACGATGAGTCGTCAGGGGTGGTCGGTGGCGGCGCACTCGTCTCCGCTATCGACTACTTTCAATCTACATCGACAGGGCAATTGCTTCTCCGAGCATCTCAAGCGCAGATGTAGCAGCCCAAGTGTGACCACACATCCGTCGCGTGCAGTTGTCGGACATCTATGATATTTGCGATTGAGACGGTTTGCACCATCTCTGAGCAGGCCATGTTCGATCTGCTTGCTTGTCGGGACCCAGCACTATATAAATCGCAGCCATGGCAGGAATCACTCCAGCAGTCATTGCTAGTACTTCGTCGTGACGTCAACACTACAGCAGATACTCGCCTCTCGACTCATTTCGAACGACAGCGTCTCCATATCAAGCACGCTCTTCGAGCTCCGCGAGTCGTCTGGCGATGGCTTAGGTCTCTTTGCCAAGGTGTCTCTGGAACCTGGCACGATCCTGTACGTGGAGACGCCACTTCTGTCCTTCACAGAAAGCTCCAAGCAGATAGGCGATAGTGACATCGCCGCAGCTTACAACAGTCTCAATGCGACACAAAGACAAGTCTTCAATTCTCTCCGCGACCCAGGCGATGCTTTACCACCCGCGGTCCGGCACCCCAGTCGCATACACCGCATCATTTACGCAAATACTTGGACTTGCGATAACAGAATCTTCATTTTCCGCTTGTCATCCCGTCTGAATCATTCCTGCTTGCCAAACACCACTACCCGGATCGTTGTGGCCAGAGATGGGTTAGAAGAAGTGCAATAAATCTGCCACGTTGTTCGACCGGTAGCAGCCGGAGACGAGCTTACTGTCCTATATAAGATAGCTGCCAATTCATGACTACAAAGGAGCGCAGAGCTTATATCGCCAGTAGATCGATGAGGTTCGACATGGATCACGGCGCGTGTGAGCTTTGCTCCGTTAACTGCAGCACAGCTACTGGGAACAGAAAGAGACTGGTCAGCGACATGCGGCGGATGTTGCTTCGACACCTCTACTTTATGCTCTCCGGCCATGACCTTCCTGGTGTGCCATCCGCTTTCGACGCAGCCACGCAAGCAACTTACCTTGCCCGTCGCGCTAATGATGGACACCAAGAAAGCATGCTTCATGCCTTCTGTTTCGCCAAACTCTGTGAGGCTGAGGGCTTCGAAGGCCGTGAAATACGACACAGGCGTCAAAGGAACGTCACGGAACTGGGAACTCGAAGTCCGTGGACAAGGCAATCAGAGTCCTGCATGTAGAGGTGTATTGGGAAAGGAATCTGAGCGCCCGGGTCAGGGAAACTGTGGTATTGATGGTGACATCCTTCTCTGGAGGGCCAACAAAGCAGTCGGCTTTCACGATTATACAAGTTTGCATCGTTACTATAGCGGAAGCACAATTCAACAAACAGGAGCGATTCGTAACGAACACTGGCTTGGCTGGTTCAGTAGTCGCTTATGGATCGAGGCGTTGAGGGTGCCGACACTCCTACCATTCCCACGGCCTGGGAGTCTGAGATCGGCCTCTCATGCTCGACGTACACTATTGAATGATGATATGACTGATAGATGGGCCATCATGGAACTCAAACTTTATTGCCATACCCCGCAAGGTGAACTGTAGTGAGTGTCGTGATCAGTAATCTGGCGAGCCGAGATGTAGCTACACCTTAATCTTGTAGCAAATATGTTTCGGGTCGCTTGACCACCTGGATCATCTTCCTTCCCACAAAAGCAGATATGGCTACAACCAGTGATAAACGACCTGTCGTCGCTGTAGTCGGTGCCGGCCCAGGCATTGGCGAAGCCGTTGCACGTCGTTTCGTCGCAGAAGGCTTCTGTGCCGCACTACTCGCACGAACAGAAGATAAATTGCAGAACATGGTAACGGGCATCGAAGCCGACTACGGGAAAGATACCGCCAAGTACTACATCACCGACCTCCGTCTCGAGGACTCGGTCAACGCAAGTTTCCGCAAAATCCAAGACGAGCTCGGTTCGGTCGACGTCCTGGTATACAATGCTGGCGCCCGTCGAGTGAACGGAAGGACCATCCTCGACACGACAAGCGAGGAGTTCGAAAACTTCACCAAGATCAATCTCTTCGGTGCCTTCTGGGCGACAAAACGTGTCTTGCCGGATATGCTTGCAAAACAACAAGGCACCATCCTCTTCACCGGCGCCACAGGAGCATTACGCGGCGTACCAGGCCTTTCGAGCTTCTCCCCTGGGAAATTCGGTCTTCGTGCTCTATGTCAGATCATCACGCGCGAATACCAAGCCAAAGGCATTCACGCTGCATTTATCGTCGTCGATGCGCCAGTGGACGGGAAGCTGATCGGCGGTGTCAGGCGTCGGGCATGGGCAAGGGAGGGCGCGGAGGAGAAGCTCAACGATATCGAGTCTTTTCTCTTGCAACCGGCGGATTTGGCCGAGACGTATTGGTTTCTGCATAAGCAGAAACGTAGTGCGTGGACGCATGAGATCGATGTAAGGCCGCAGAAGGAGAGCATGTACAGCAGGATGTAGAAGTATCATGCGAGGAGGACGTGTGTGAACTATAGCGAACCTAGTCGGGAGGTCGTTGAATCTATGCTGGCTGAAGTGCACGCAAATGCAACGTCGCCACTCGTAGCGACGAATCATCTGCACAAGTCCCCATTAGCCTAGGAAGGACTCTGGCTCGCTGAGCCCGAGAGCTTTCATGGGTTACGGGACGTGCGAGGGGTTTATATAATGATCAGGCAGTCCATGGTCGAAGTCGAAGTCGACGGCTTGCGATGTCCCCAGAACAGGCAATAGCGGCTTCCAGCACCATGACGAGAATCCTCATATCTCCAATCAGAGCAAAGGGGTTGATCATGGAGGCAAGCCCTTCAATTGCAGACCTCGAAGCGCAAATTGCGAAGAGGTTTCTTCAAATGCCGCCATCGATCGCGGATGTACCTTTTCCTCTCGTAACGATAAGACTCTAGCGGACTGATCGATGCGTCCGGAGGGGAGCAATGTATGACATATCCAGCCCATCAATCAGTCGGTGCTATGAGTCAACAAAACATCAACATTACCCCCCCCCCCTCTCTCAGCGCGGTAGCAGTACAAGCAGAAGCGGGCATCCCTGTGAAACAGAGACAGTATGCATGACCCATGCCTCGATTCAATCTCCTGAAATATGCATGATGGAAGTGGGAAAATTTCTGTAGTACACCATCTCGACCAGCAGGTAGACAATAGGCTAGTCTAGGCTACCCCTTCCAACACGCCCCTCCCGCTCTCCCTCTCTAGCCTCCTTCTCCTCCGCAAACCCAAAATCCAGGCTCATCCCCCTCCGCATCGTCCAATGGACTCAACACGGGACTCATCTTAATCTTCGGCCTGGGCTTGAAAACACTAGAATACTCCGCATCAGGGGAGAACAGCTGCTCGCGGGGCGTAATGTCACGGAGCTTGCGTTTCGGTGTCGCTACACTTTCTGTACCGGGCTCACCCTTGTCGTCGTGTTCGTTTTCTTCTTCCAGCAGCAAGTTTGGGATGGAAGAGCGGCGGCTGTTGTGGGCGGTCGTATGATGGTTATTGCCGGTGTTGTTGACGGGGTGGATAGAGCTGCGTGCACGTGTATGCAATGGTTTCTGCTTGTCCTTCTTCTTGGCCGCTGTCGCCTCTGCTGTAGACGCGGATGCAGGAGCTACAAGGATAGATCGCCGTGTCCGCTCGAGCAACGTCTCGCGTCTCTTCTGCTTAGCATTAACATCCCCACTGTCGTCGTTGACTCCTTCTTCCTCGGCCGATATTGGGAGAATGTCGACTTCAGACTTCCTCACGTCCTTGACGTCTTCCAGGCTTCGGAAAGCCATGGACATGCGTGTGCGCTCGGCCAAGGAGGGCCGAACGGCTGGTACTAGCGCTGGCGCTGGTGCAGAGATAGCTGAAGGAGAGGCCGACTGCGAGCCGCTGCTGCTGCTGCTGCTCGTAGCTTCTGGCGACGCGGCCACAGTGGCGACTAGAGGCGTAGGCGAGCTCGAAGCCGCATGACCCGCCGCCACAACATCCTTCTCACCATCATCACACGATGAACCCGGGCTCTCTTTAACAATCCCCATATCCACCCCACTATCATGCGACACCGCCTGCGCCTCCTCATCACCTCCCCTACTCCCATCAGCCAAACCAACCCCAACCCCGACCCCAACCACAACCCCAACCTCCCTCTCCTCCTCCATAGGCGTCTCAACAGGCGTCCCAAGCGCACTCCAATCCCCACTCCCACCATGCCAGCTTCCCACTCGGCTCTTAACAGGGGAGAAGACTTCGCTTTTGAGTGGAATGACGCCGCGTTGACTTTCGACTTTCGGCGCGGTATAACTCCTACTGTTGCTGCGTGAAGGGTGGGAGGGCTTGATGCTACTGCTGCGACGTGAGACGTGGAAAGGGCGACGCATGGGTACGGCGGTTTCGGAGGGGGAGCGGTTGTGGGTTTGGAGGAGGAGGAGGTAGGGCCGTGGGTCCTGGGCGCCGGGAATTGTGCTATTTTTCGTCTCGCTGCTGGTGGAGATGTGCAGGCTTGAGTGGCGGGAGGGACGTGGACGTGTTTGAGGTTTGTTAGCGCCCTCTGCTGATTTGCCACTGGGAGACAAAGGCTCGGATGCTTGTCGTTGATGTCGCAATTGTTCTCGCATGGAAGTGAGGATGTCGTCGTACTGAGCGGACATCTTCATGGCACTATCGCTCCGTTGTCGTGGAGGAGCAGAAGACGTGGGCATAGGCGCATCTCTCAGACCAAGATCGCGATGCTTTTCGAATCGAAGACCCACCGCTTCGATTGCAGTGGCCGAGCTCTTCGATCTGCTGTGTTTCTTCGCGAGGAGGTCGTCGTGTATAGTCTGCCATCGACGAACACGCTCGTTCTGTTCATCGACCGTGCGCGACAGAGTCTGCAGGAGACCTGTAGTCGCGTGGGTGGAGGGAAGTGTAGTACCATTACTCGCATCAAGAGACTTGTAAAGCAGATCATCCTTCTCAGTCTGTCCATCGAGCAGAACATGTCGCAGCTGTTCACTCCCCACCCACGATCTCTTGATACTCTCCTCAACCCCCTCTAACCTCCTCAGACTCTTCTCACTCGGCCTGGCACTCTCCCTCTCCCTGACAACCTTCCTCCTCTCCTCCAACTCCGCCCCCTTCTCCCCCAACCGCTCAAACACCCTTGTAAACCCCTCCGCCTTCCTCTTCCTCTCCTCCACCTGCCTGCCAAGCGAAACTCTATGCGCCAACCCCAACGACACCAACAACCCCTCCCTCGCAGCGTTCCCATACCCACTAGCCCCCGTCCCCAACCTCTCCGCAACCGGTCCACCCTGTCTATGCCCCGCATACGTCTTCTTCCTCTCCAACACCACCTTCCTCAACACTACGGCAGAAAAGGCAAGACAGACTTCCCATAATCTATCTCCACTGCATTCTTCAACTAAGCTCTTCCTCAGCACTGTCTCCCGACCCAGAATACCATTCTTTTTCAGCTCGTTGAGACATCTGAACAAAGCAGCGCGGAGATTGATGCTCTGCAGTGGTTCGAGGGGTGGGTAGAAGGGTCGCAGCTTTTCGGCAGTGGTCGCCGGGTCGTAGAGGCGGAAGAGGTGGTAGAGGGCGAATTCGGTTGTTCGGGTTCGAAGGCGGGCGTCGGAGTGGGGGTGGAAGGTGGCAGCGGTGGGGGTAGGAGTGGGATAGTCGGGGAGGAGATCCAGGTCCAGCAGGCGGAGATTGGTGAGGAAGAGGGTTATGATGGGGTTGTGGTGGTGGTGGAGTTTTGCTGCTGTGGCATTCTTGGTGGAGGCTGTACGGCGATGACCTTGCGACGCTTCCATGTTTATAATCTCTTTTCTTTCATCTCATCGATAAGCCAACGTTATCATGTCTCGAGCTTCACGTGCTCATGATACGGTTACAACGGCCTTCAAATGCGCATGTGAGAGAGGAGTGTAAACAGTGGGAGGGCACGAGCTGTGGGGCACCAGCATCATCCCTGCAGGAAATCATTGATCACTATTGCCCTGGCGATTGATTGATTGAGCCAGCAAACACTGCATAATAATTGATTGCTGGTGGCCTATAACAAGAGCTGCTGGTCGTCGTGTACGGAGTGGAAGAGTCGCATACATCGCATACATCATCCGCGACAACGAGTGGAGCAACAGACGCAATGCTTCCCAGCAAAGTGGAAGAGGCGCCTCAAACGAATGCTCCACCCAGTATGTTAAACAGTGATATAGTCGACATGAAAGTAACTAATAGCAACAGACGACAAATCAGGCCTCCTCACCCCCTCCCAGATAGTAGAAGCGCAATGGACGCCCGAGACTGGTACGTGAACAACATCATGCATCCAAAGGTGCGCACTTGTACAAAACAGCCCAAACACAACCCTCCCTCCACACAACTAACCCGACACCAAACGCAGTCCTCTCCACCATCACCCCGCGACCCCAACCCACCACCGCCTCCCCCCTCCCCTTCATGCACCTCCTCACCCGCCTCAAAACCACCAAACGCGAAGGCTGGCGCCGCTTCGGCATCGACCATGGCGAGAGCATCAGCGATCACATGTACCGCATGTCCATCATCACCATGCTATGTCCACCCTCTCTATCACAACGTCTAGATATCGGGAAATGCGTGCAAATGGCACTGGTGCACGACATGGCCGAGGCACTCGTAGGTGACATCACGCCCGTGGATGGGGTGGACAAGGGGGAGAAGAGTCGGCGGGAGGCCGGGACGATGGATTTCTTCACCAAGGATTTATTATGTCAGGTTGACGGGGGTGGGGCGCAGGGGGAGAGGATCAGGGCGTTGTGGCAGGAATACGAGGATGCGGGGACGGAGGAGAGTGTGTTTGTTCATGATGTGGATAAGATCGAGCTTTTGCTGCAGATGATGGAGTATGAGCGGGAGAAAGAAGGGGGGTTGGATTTGGGGGAGTTCACGCGCGTGGCGGGGAAGATTCAGACGGCGGAGGTGAGGCAATGGGCTGGGGAAGTGTTGGCTGAGAGGAAGGTGTTTTGGGAGGGGGTTGGAAGGACGCCGACGGGGAAGTTGGGACTTGAGGCTGAGGGAGAAGGAGGTTGGAAGAGGAATGGTGGTGGTGGGAATGATGGGGTGAGCGAGGAGAGGAAACGACAGCAGGATGATTATTACACCCATACGAACGGAGCGGCGCACGGGGCGAAAGCGGTGAAGCTTAATGATAAGGGCGCGAAGACAGCCTCATGAGGTTCCTGTCGCGTTTCGTGTTGATCGGTCCTTGCGATTCCAGGCACGACCAGGCTGTGGAGCTTCTTTTAGCATGTGACCGGGAATAGAGTCGCGTCCTAACATCTTTACGATCCAAGGAAGGGAAGGATGGGACTCTGCATGGCATAGAGAGCATAGCACACGCGCACGGCATAGCGGACTCGCGCTGCTTGTTAGCGTAAACGATAGCGGGTTAGATGAGATAGATGAGGAGCATGTCTTCCTACAAACCCATGGCATCTCCAGAGCCGAGAGCCTTCGTACAGTAGTGCTATATGGCTCTCCATCAATCGTCTCCTTCTTAGCTTGAAGGATCAAAATGCTTGTCCATATCTGCTTGCGTACCTTCCCGATACAGCAAGGTTCGAATCCGAGCGACGCAGGGATGAACTAAGCTGATACGTTCCCTGCACTCCTCATCCCGTGATGACGGACGAGTCTCGAAGGGCGCGAAATCCTTCCACTCCTTCTAGTCGATGATCATCCGTGCTCACATGCAACGGTACAGTAATACTCTCCGGGCAGAACCTCGCTTGACAATGACACGTTGCCCCCACGTGAGACGGCACAGAAACGGCATGGATAATGCTCGCATACAGGTGCGCAGGCTTGGCAACCTCTTCCTTTCCTGCTGTTTGCACAGCTTTTATGCGGCAGGCGTGACTTGAGGCGGAAATGTAGGCTGATCATTTCAATTCTTCCCATTGCCAGAATGGCACTACCGGACCACCGCTGTACACTCTCTCATGGGCGACGCTCGTTCGATGATTGTGTTGAGATTCATGCAGATCGAAATGTTCGAGCCCACTGGGCATGTAATCCGTAGCATCAAGGCTGGGATGTGTTGCGGCCCCGTTCGTGTGCGATGCAGTGTACGTGAATTCGAAGTGGCGTCAGATAGAGCAATTCTTGTTCAAACCCGTTGTCTCGGATCGACCTTTCCAGCAGCGAAAGCCTACCCCTGATTGCCTGGTCTGGTGTGATGGATCATGTTGCAAGGAGTATAGGCTGCGGAACGGTCGGCAGAGGAAACGTAAGTTGCTTCCGATGAGCCTTCGGACTGTCATACATCCAGACTTGTCATCTCCTGCCAATCTGTCTCAAAAGTACACTGACTAGATTCGCGCATCCTACGATTCACTCAGCTTTTCATGACCGTCCCTGGGGATCCACAACGCAAGCCGTGCACGAGCATACCATGCCCGATGCAACCAATCGAGATGAAGACTATTCCTCTTTGCAAATCGTGCGAAGGATGGGAAGTTCACCGCATAGTCATAATCCTTGACTATCTATGATATTGATCATCCAGGCCACTAGCAATCGGTCCTACTTCCTCTGCAGCGTCTCTGTGAATTATGCAGTAGCGATGGATAGCCCACAAGCCGCTCGATCCGAGCATATCTGGCCCTTTCGTCATTTAGCTGTTCAAGAAATGAAAGCATAACGTCCGGGTTGTGGTCATAGGATGTAGCAGAAAGGACGGAAGAGAAAAAAAAGTACGCCCTTACCGTTTCTGGAATGAAATGCGTCGTCCTGAAGAGGACAGCATGATGGAGGCAGCTGAAAGTAGCGCCCCTTACCCCCTCATGTCGTAGGACGGCATCACAATGCCTGTGCCCAGTATTGCAGGCTTCGCATGAATGAGCTGTGGCGGAACTCGTGCTCGTGGTGAAACTTTCTCGGCCGGTTACTCGGCGTCATCATGGGATTGGAATCTATGACATGTATGAGCGGGAGGCTGGCGCTCTAGAGCCCTCCTGCTTGGCATAGCAGGAGGGAGCGAGGCGAGTCCATGGTTCCAGCTCCACAAGGAATTCGCAATGGAAACCGGGTGCTCTTGATAATCATAAAGGCCTTCTGGCGAGTCAGACCATAGATCTAGGCAGAGTGAAGAAACACTCGCATGCCTAGTCTACTACACCATGCACTGTGGGAGTGGCCGAACAAACCAAGAATTCTTCTTCAATTGTTCCAGGTTCACACTGAAAATGTCCTGCCTTGCTGCATCTTTCCCGACTATGCCAAGGCAGTTGTACTGGCTGCGACAGCCCCAAGGTTGCAGGATCATGTATGC
This sequence comes from Recurvomyces mirabilis, assembly GCF_035927965.1. NCBI lineage: Eukaryota > Fungi > Ascomycota > Dothideomycetes > Mycosphaerellales > Teratosphaeriaceae > Recurvomyces > Recurvomyces mirabilis. The sequence goes on along the minus strand of NW_027041962.1, from coordinate 239,718 downwards.
TGAGATTGACTAGACCGAAAATTGTGCATGAGGTGACCCGTGGACCGGGTTGACCGACCCGTTTACTGCCGCGTCGCTGAATAGTAAGCAATCTTAGCGACTACCGACGGAGCCATCGCAGCCCTCCTTCGTGTCAGCTCAAGCCTCCAAGGCCGTCTAAGGAAAGACGTCCCCAAGATTCTGGACAGGCATTTGCTTCCTGAACCGTCGTTGCATTGCATTGCTGCGGCACGACTTGAGTGTTACCATCGATCATTGAGGCCGTCCCTGGTACCATGTACAGCGAGTGGCTTGCGGTGTTGTGGACCGACAGTATCGATCGCGGCATAGCACTTTGTCCCTGCGTTACTGAGCGATTTCCACAGCCTGGGCTTCATTCGCATTTGCAGAATGACGTGGTTCTGGATGACAAGGCCTCATCTTGCTTCGCGCACGCCGAAGTGCTATCACGGTACCTCGGTATGGATGTTTGTATACCAGCCTCCGCATCCTGATATTTGTGGTTGAGGTGGTCGTGCTGTAGAGAAATGATGAGCGGAGGCAGTTCCGGTGATCGATAGAGATGCCCACTGACTAGGGCGATAAAACCGCCGATAGTATTGCCGAGTACATGAAGATGTAGAAGCATCGATGGAAGCGGCAGCATGATATGTCGACGTCCGAGCGCCAAATTGACGGGATGGAGTGTGCCCTCTTACAATATGCAGGCCGAATAAGGAAGCAGCGCCACCACAAGCTCCTGCATATGGCTTGTTGCGCGGGCTGCCACATGCGTGGTCGCTACGCCCTGCGCTGCGCACGTATGCAACCTCCGTAACTCCATCATCCTACGAGACACCACACAAACCGTGCGGCAAAGATCAATGCGCCTATTGAGACATGCGGTCCTGCTCATCAATTTGTCGACAACAGGCAGGTCAGCCACCACGGCCCTGTGGAGATATGTGTCCCCTGAGCATTTCCATCGGGCGGCACGTTCGAGGGTTCTCTAGAGGTCCTCCGTACTCATTGATCAGATCCCGGCTTGCCAGGCCAAATGCGAACCCGGTCTGAAAGAGGGTAACGGCCGAAGACCGTTACAGCACGGTACAGTTGCGTTATTCCAAACCACGGGAGGATCCCGGGTGTACATGTCAAGGTGCCTAGGCAGAAACCAGCAGATGTTGGAGAAATGTCTTACTGCCTAGGGATCTTGTCTGAAACTGCTGATCATGGCAGGGGCAGACCTGTTCTTACTGCACCCAGAATCAAACGAATCTCAGACCCTTTTGCCCATGTTTGGGTCCCGCCGTTGGATTTAGTGTACGCCGGCTGCTAGCCGGACAGTCTCGGCATAAGTCTACTGTATCGTTGTTCGCAAGTCCCTCGGCCTTTCGGTCGCCCACCGAGCAGACCATAGGAGCATTTCGGCAAAGGAGCCGACCAAACATGAGCTATACTCAAGCCAGTGGCGTTGCGTGTACCAAGCACCGGCTTCAATTGGCCAGATCATGCGAAAAATGTCCCGCATGACAGATTTTTTGACACTTGAGGATTTGGCATGGTTAGCGTCAGTGAACCGTGTCTGTACCTTGCGGCTCTGCAGTAGTCGACGCCATTGTCCAGTCTGTCGGTTTCTATTGTAATCGGACCTTTTGTTGCATAACGATTGCCATCGCGGTGAAGGTGATACTGCCAAGTCGTGTGCAGGGAGCAAGCCTCAGAGAGCGACTTGCAGTATCGTGGTTCTTGTTCGCCTTCCGTTCGTGGCCAGAGGCGCAGCTGCGCCGATAGTAGTAGAACTGGACTCGGCCACGCATTGATGTATATTTGATCGGCATGAAACATGCGAACTTGTGCTTCGAGAATGACACTATGATCACTCGATGAAGTGATGTCGCTATTGTCCTGGCCGTAACCTTGAGTTGTACCGACAGCCCGGTAAGGGCACGAACAGTCGAGAGCCAAAGGTCCACTTCGCGCACTCCCGTCTGCAACCTCGATGTAAGGATGAGCGTGACCAGCAACTCCGAGCGGTCAGAGCCTGGGAGGGGTCGAGCACAAACCGGGAGGCAGCACACACCCAAGATGATCATCACCCGGCCAAGCGCACATCAGTGGGTCTCTCGTGCAGTGACTTCACTTTCTCCAGACCGTGAGCTAGACGCCAGGAGGAGTGATACGCACCCCCGCCTGCCCTACGGCATGTGTGCTGCGCGATCGGCAGCACAGTCGTCACCCAGCAAGCAGTATGGCCGTTTCAGAATGCCTGTAGAAGGATGTGAAAGAATTTTCTCGCGCAATGCCCTCCGAGTGGCTGCATCGCATTCCTCCTATGCAAGCAGCGACAAGCATGCTATCGGAGGTCGCCTGTGGGTCCCTTCGAGAGGCCTGCAAGATCCCGTCGCATGGGCGTTAAGCGCGCATGATGAGAATGATGAGATGGGTTATGTAAACCCTGGGCCTGGGTGGCGTCTGTCTCCGCCACTGGTTGCTCGAAGGAAACAAGCGGCGCGGGCTACTGCACCTCAGCCTGACCGATCGAGCCGTCAGCCTCACAGCGGAGATGGTCTGCAGACGGTCTTTGCTGCTTTGGAGCAGGGAGCGAAGGAGTGCGTTTGCAGTTACGCGTGCAGTGGTGTTGCAGTGGTGAAGATCTACCCTGCCTGGGCTCGTGCGCTAGGTCATCTGGTCTGTTGATGAGCAGCCGTCCACTTACGTACTCATGAGGGTGCTGCAGAATATTCTTAAGCGTCGCTGCATCTCCGTTGGCGATTTTTGAAGGATGCTGTAGGGAAGTGCCACGATTGGGAAACGTTTACGAGACGACTTTATAGCGTTGGACGTTGGTATATACTTTGGACGTGCTTTCGATCGTACCCAAGGAAGAATTCTTCTGGTCGTCGAGAGTTACGGTAGCAGGCCTGCGCCACGTCTCCGCCAGTGGGCCGACATTGCCGCGTGCTTTCGAGACCCGCCTTGCTGGCAAATGCGGAGAAGTTGCTTTCAAGATCCCTGTCGACACTAGGCCACATGCCACTTGCTGCTGATCACGTCTACACCTATCGCAGCCCGCCTCCACCTAGCAACTCCTCTCTCGCACCACTAGATCATTGCGCACCGCCCGCGGTGCCTACACTGAGCACGTGGTCTTGTCTCTGACCATTACCAAGCCAGCTCACTGCGTTGCATTACATGGCGGATTCATGACGATCATAGGAGGGAACGCAACGCACTCACTCGAGCATGCCGACCGAAGCCGGTCACGAGTCCACCAATTACCGACACATCAATCCTCATGGTTCCCAAAGGCGAGCAGACGACCGCCGTACTTGGCCTGGAGAGGACGAATACGGGCATGACCACAGGTTCGAGCGATAGTGGTACGGCAGCACCGCAGCCCAGTGTGCACGGCGACGAGGATGGATCTAGAGAGGAGGAGGAGGAGGAGGAGGAGGATCAAGACGCTGCCTTTGAGGTCGACGATTTGGCAGACTCGAAGCCGAAGAAGAGGAGGAAGGTCATTAAGAACAGTGACAAGAAGTACCAATGCCCGCACTCGGATTGCGGGAAATCATATTCGCGGGCGGAACATCTGTATAGGCACCAACTGAACCGTATGTGGTCGCATGTCATGTCGTGTGCATTATGTGGACAATACTGACCAAACGCAGACACTCCGAAACAAATCTATCGTTGCGACTTTCCAGGGTGCGAGCGACACTTCGTGCGTGCCGACCTGTGCGCTCGACACAAAGAGCGCCACACTGCCAAAGGCTCTCACCTTCAACGGAAGGATGCATTCCTAAACAGCCAGCGCGTGACCGCGAATACCTCTCGTGCAACCTCACCTACCTCAGGCAACGTCACCATGAACGTCTCGCCGGTCACTATGCAACATGCAGTGCACTCCGCGCCTGCCTACGCGGAAACGACCATGTCGACCATCGCTCCTTCCCACCCACCGGAAGCAGTGCACGCGTCTTATGCTCCTCACGTGGCCAATAACGCGACGAACATGCATAGCGCAAATGGTCCTCCGATCGACCCTCAGATGACGGCCAACAACATGTATCACACCTACCCGGCGATGGGGGACGGTGGCCGTGTCCAGCCGCCATACGGTCCTCCTGCCTCACCACCTCGTGCAAGACGCTTCAGCTTCGACGGCAGTTATACTCGTCCCACCACTGTCACGCCAGTGTACAATGTCCATCATCCGAACACGATGACATCCATGCAGCCTCCACCGCTGTCTTCACCGCCCACAGCGACGCCCATATTTGCGCAACAGCCCTATCCGTCACCATCTGCGACTGCGCATCAATTACGTTCGCCTACCAATTACTCGAATCTGCCATCGCTGCCTCCGTTTGGGTTCCCTCAGGTGTATTCGCCCGCAGGCAATGCCAGGTCAGCTAGCATGATGTCTCCTCCAAGCATCAGCTCGGCTGACCAACATCCTGTTCCCAACAGCCGAACAAACAGCATTATGGACTTCCAGTTCAATGCCATTGAGCAGTTAGCAACGGGCTATGCTATGCCTGTCTTCAACACCGACGGCTTCAACCGATCACCTCCAACCGTATTCGACGATGCTTACCTCAATATTTTGTTCGGTAGTAACGACCTACAAGCTCTGCAGCCTTCTCCGCCCGGACCGATGCCGATGCACAACCCTGCAGTCTTCAACGCGCCCTTGCCAAAGCTTGAGCCCGACGGCACACCTAGAGAGCAATCTCTGCCAGGCGAACCACTCAGCGCAGTGCCCTCCACCAATGGTCTTGATATCCAGATGCGCGAGTGTGACATCAGTGAGAAGAATAGACAACGATTGGTCGATCTCATCAATAGCTGGCCTGATGTTGAGCAGAATCCTGAAAGAAGAACCAAAGGTGACATCCTTATGGGCGATTCGAGTGATCCTCACCATGTGATGAGCCTGCATATGCTCAAGACATATCTGTCCAGCTACTGGATGCACATACACCAGCAAATGCCTATCCTGCATAGGCCTACCTTCAATCCTGAAACTTGCCCAGATCTGCTTCTGCTGGCTATGTTTTGTCTAGGGGCTACGTGTCTGGAGCGAACCCATCCTGGTGAAACAACGGTCAACAGCGCCGAGCTCTCGTTCTTCATTGCGTACCATGTACGATGGGAAGTCTTCAAGGATGCCGAGTTTCGACCCACCGCAAAGCTGTGGACGTTTCAGACGTTGCTACTGCTCGAGCTGTTCGAGAAGATGTTCAGCACAAAGGCATTGCATGAAAGAGCACACATACACCACGCTACGACACTTGTGGTGATGCGTCGGGGCTCGTCACTGATTGGCAGAAACGCCACAGAGACACCGCAGAATGGCGAGGACCCGACACGAACACCACCAGGACCTGACGGGACCATCAACACAAGTGGGCAGAACACGCCAGATGCATTCTGGAACAGGTGGATCACAGCTGAGGCCACACGACGAGTTGCCTTTGCGGCCTTCATTATCGACTCGACCCATGCCACCCTGTTCGGTCATGCCGCTGTCATGTCACCGCATGATCTAAGACTCCCACTACCATGCGATGAGGCTCTGTGGGCAGCAACAAGTAGTGCTGAGGTCCAGAGAGTTGAGGCAAGCCTGGCAGCCAATGGCTTCAAGCCCACCTCGTTTATTGACGGCATCAAGCGCACGTTGAACGGGCAGAAGGTTCGCACCAACACGTTCGGGCGAGTCGTGCTTATGGCCGGGCTTCTCAACGTGAGCTGGCATATGAACCAGCGTGATCTTCAAGTCTCCTCACTCGGCGCAGCTGGGACACTGGGTAGCTCGATCAAATGGCGCAGCCCGCTCACTCGCGCATTCGACTTCTGGCGCCGCGACTTCGATGACAGTCTTTCGAAGAACGAACACTGGCTGCAAGTCTGCAACCCAAAAGCGACCGACCGTAGCAGTATCGATCACCGCGACAACGTCTTCGAGTCCCGCACGTGTCTACACAGCCTCGCACACATGGCTATGCACGTTGACATTGTCGATTGCCTCGTGTTCGCTGGTTCAGAAAGGGTTTTAGGCCGCACGGTGACGGACGCGGATCGCGCAGTGGTACAACGACGGATGCGCGAGCAATGGGCGCCGAGCGCTCGGGCTCGAGACGCCACGTTCTACGCGTTGCGCTTCCTGTGCGAGGTGTTGATCCCAGAAGAAGAATTGGCAGCCAAGCGAGCGAATACTCCTCAAGTACCCACTTTCACATACAGTGCGCGGGACGACTATCTACTCAACCGACCATGGATCTTGTACTTTGCCTTACTCATCGTGTGGTCGTATGGGTACGCTCTAGATGGTCCCATCCGGCCGTCCAACTACACCTTGACCACCCGCGAACTGCAGATTTACGATATGCAGCGTTACCTTGTCCGCACGGGTGGCGTAGCAAGTCCAGACGATCTCGAGAAGCTGAAGGATAGGAACTCGTGCCTAGGACTGATGCTGCTATTGCGCGAGAGCTTCAAGCAGCCAAGGTGGGAGTTATTGCACGAAGCGTTTGATGTGTTGGGATCTTGTGTCGATTTACTACTACCCGGGCATTGCGAGCGGGAGATGAGCGTCAAGCATATTCAAGGAGTTTAAGAGCGTTGACTGGCTGTGGGGTTTTGTGGGATCAAGCTCTTTCGTGCTTGCGGGAAAATGGGCGGCATTTGTGATACCCAGATTTTGTACGTGTGAGGATGTCAGCGATTCCGTATTTGTAGCAATACTGTACAGGACAGGAACAGAATTACCGGATCAGTGGCATCCATGGCGATTGTCTATCTCCGATCTGGCTCGCTTTCGCTGGAAGTATCACGGTGATTCGTGGCTGTGGGCTCGGTGCCTTGAGGACGGCTAGACGGAAAGGACTGGAAGGTCTTGCGTTCTGCCTTCTTGAGCCGTCCAAATATCAGTGCTTGTCACCACCGACATGTCACTGCTCGTGACGTTCAGCTTTGTCTGGAACGTGGTGATAGGATTGCAACTTGCAAGCCTGAGAAGAATGGCTGCCAGAACGATTAATCCCATAGGTCGGCCAGGTGGAATTTATTTTTTTCCACAATGCACGCCAATGCATGAAGTCGGTAAGTCCTACCTCAGTATCTTAGCAACCTTACGGCGGTGTGAGGCACGTGCCGCGGTGCATGATCAACTTCGAGATACAAAGGGCCAAAGACACATAGTCTCTGCCGCGTCAGCAAAATCGCGACGACGTCGCGCTTGTGTGTCGGGCATGTTTGAGTCATGCAAGGTCTCGAGCAGGTCACGAGCCCACTCTAGCAATCGAACATATACTGGCTCAGTCTTGCATCTAGGCCAACCTCCAGCATCAAATTCACGCTCGGGGTCGTTGAAAGCGTCTTGAAGCTTCATCACATGTGGCGAGAGGCCGGGCCACTACTGTCGACCTTACATCGCACAGTTGGTATGCGCGAGAGTTGGTGACAGGTGTTTCAGCAAAACTCTCTTCGCCCACGGGCCACGATGCTGGTCGTACTCGCAACTATTGTAGGCGAAGATGGATGGCCACTCTGTCTACCTCGCTTCGCTGGCGAGTGCACAGGCCAACAGAGTTGATGATGACTGTCAGGACCGTACGAGCGGACGGAGGATGCTGGCGACTCAGCGAGAGCCATTCAGGTTTGGTGGCATGGGTGCAATTCAGGGTGTGCACGCGAGGTACGCTAGACGAGCATTTGCTGCTGTATGTGCTCGAGCGCGATGATCGTAATTGACACTTAAATATGCCTTGCTGTACCTGAGGAACACGAGTCGATCGACATGTTGACCTTGTGTCACGTCTAATGACTTTTGGCTCGGTATGCACAAATTTCAGTGCTTATGCTGTGGTGGAGTTGGTCGAACTCTTTGAGCCAGGTGGCGTGTGAGACATATCCACTTCGGGCCACCTTGGCCTAATCCGTCCTGATGATCTGCATTGTGGGCAAACAGAGTTTGGGAAGTCCCGTTCAGGTACCGAAGCCCCTTCTTCTTGCGCCTTCGACTTGAACTCACAAGAAGGATGAGTCGTGCTTTGATAAGGGAGCGGATATATTGGTGACCGGATCTACTTGACCGTACAAGTCCCAATAAATATCCTGCCTATGCCATGGCTAACATGCGATCAGAAATTCATCAGCATGAACGTTGATCATCTCTACTATGCATGAACATACTAGTTCCAGTCCTTGACAGAGCCTGGTCAAAGTCGGACTGTCGGCGAACCTAGGCTCTACCATGCCGTAAGGCCCGGAAGCTCTTGACTCAACCGCATGGTAGCTCCCTTTGGACCCGGGCAAGTGATTCAAGGGGGTATATTGACTTCGTGGCCGCGTTGTTTGAGACCGGAGAGCTTGTCGAGCTACTGGTCGTATTTTGAGCAATCATAATAACAGACCCAGTCAGGACGAGGACGTCCGACTCAAGTCACACTCGCTCGTAGCCTACGTTACTGCACAATGCTAACCTTGCACATATTAATAACCGTAACGCCCTGCATATACTACCCGGAGGATCAGACGGCTTTGCAGCGGGATGAACAAGCGCGAACTGCCACTTCCCCTGCTTTTCACGTACGCGACTATAGCGTGCATCCCGCGAACCTCAACTAAAGACGGCTGTGCTGAAGCTGCTGCGCAAGGAACATGCTTTGGGCACAATCTGCACCGACGCCATGGTTTGAACCCGCGCTTTGCATGCCTGGGGGCAGGTTGATCGGCCGGTTCACTACTGGAAGGACTCAAGTCGCTCGGGCTCGAGTGGAGAGGAGAGCACCCGTACAGCGTATTCGTGCAGGATGATCAGGCATTTGACTTTAGAATCTGCCGTAGCCTATCCAAGGTGGTTTACCTCCTTGTCCTCCTCCAGCAAGGCCATTATTATTACGACCGCTCGCACCTCGTAGGGTTGCTCTACTTGCAACATTTCACTGACAGTCCTTACCGAGTCACCACTGCACACAAATCAAACGATCCCAAATATATCATTCGAACTGCGGCAACACGGACAACTACTTCTCTACCGGCTTCAACATTGTTGACTTGCATCGATTGACGCAGCCATCAACATGGTGATGATGTTACCCAGACCGTCGACTTGCGGTACACGTCCAGCATACTTGGACAACCTCTTCAGAGACAGCCCACCCCTTCCAGCCTCTACCTCGAGCTTGCACTCTGCAAATAGTAGCATTTCCGTCAACTCGAACTACTCCGGTCTTGACGTCCGATTGGGTCAAACGCTGCCTCGCCCTTTAACGCCTGCACTCGAGGAAGCATCCGACGATCATGGCTCGATAAGGTCGTTTAAGTCGAGTTTTGGCAAAGGCCATAAGTTTCGCAACATCTTCAACCGACGGACGCATCCTCATGCTACAGAGATACCGTTACGCGCAGCTTCTCCAATGACTTCCACCCACTCTGAAGCCCGTCGTCGACCATCTCTGCCACGGTTGCAAACATCATTTTCGACTACTTCATTGAGGCACTTGACAGACAAGCCCCTACCACGAGAGAAGCCGTTGCCACCGGCACCATTGGCAGTGACGAGGAAGAAGAATTCTCATCGATGCTACTATTACGCAGCCCGGAACTGTAACGGCTTCGTGATGCACGGCGAGAGCGGAGATCCTTGCGAGCAGTGTTTGGTAAGTCGATTCCGTACTTCACGTTGAAATATATTGCTAATATCCAGACAGCAAGCCGGATTCTTTGGTGCGCCTTGAGCCATATCGGCTGTAACGATTAATGAACAAACCTCACGCCAATGATGGTTGTGAGTGCCACGCCGCGATGCTGCCCCTCGAGTCCCATGTAGGCCGGCCAACGAGCAGTCGTTTCATTCGAATAGCATCTGGTAACAAGGTCATGCCCTGCACATGCGCGAAACACAGTGAGCAAGCAGGAGCTACTGGGCCGGACAAAGATATATTTGCGACGGTACTGTACAGTATGGTGATTGTGTTGAGCTCCTGTAGTATAGATCAACTATCGCACATCGCAAGCGGCGGCTCAAGGCCAGTGTTGGTGTCTTCTACCCATTCCTTATATCGGACACTTCCGCGTGCTGCGGCTGGCCTCACGACAGTAGGGTCCGAAACATACCGGAGACACCATGATCCAGATCTCGCATTGCTATATGCAGGGTTTGATGCTGATATGCAAGTCCCTATTTCGAGTGTGGAGAGCTTAGCAGGCTACTCCAGTAATATCGTGCTGAATACCGGCTGCTCGAAGGCAGGAGCGGCACCACGCTATAACACGTATGTGCTTTCTACTACTGGCAGACAGCTGCGTATCTCAGGCGTCCCGCCATGGTTTGGAGCTATTCTACTTCTTGCTGTGCAGATAACGAGCGCCGAGTCTGGTGAGAATGGATATCGAAAAGGAGTCCTCTCCACCTCGCCAACGGCGTTGCACTTTCGCGCGCCTTTTGAATTTCCTACCGTCAATCGCGCTCTTACTTCATGAGATGCGTTTTGTGTAGTCCTAGGAATAGTGTACCGTGCACCGATTGTTGCGGCGATGGTAGCTGTCATTGGTGCGTGAGCTAATGATGCCAGGGAGGTCGGAATCGCAGAAGAGATGTGACCGCCAAGCGAATTATCGAAGATGACGTCCGATATGTACTTGGCTGATTCTTCGCCACACCACCCAAGCACTAAACATGCTGGACGTGCAAGGCAATCATGGCGTGTGCGGACCGTAATCTTTCACATCACGCAAGAACTTCTATCGCCAGCAGTATCACTACGCCCGAATATAACAACGAATGCTTAAATGCTACGCCGGAGCAACGTCTCTGCTCTTGATTAGTCTAGCACTCCAATGGGCAGCTGCTACAACCTTAGGAGAAGCCATTAAGGGCGTCAACTTGGGGGGCTGGTTCGTTACTGAACAATGGATCACACCGTCCTTATACGAGTCAACCAATGCCGCAGACGAGTGGAACCTCTGCAACTTGCTTGGCAAACAGAAGTGTCTTTCAACGCTACAGCAACACTGGAAAGGCTTCTACAGCAGAAATGACTTTAACGATATCCGAAAGGCTGGCTTGAATACGGTCCGTATTCCACTCGGGTTCTGGGCTGTCGATATCCTTGACAGCGAGCCTTATGTGTCCGGCCAATATCCATACTTGATACAAGCTGTGCAATGGGCTAGAGAGTTCAAACTGTCAGTATATGTCGACCTTCATGGTGCGCCGGGTTCACAAAATGGCCAGGATAACTCTGGCTTGATCGGACCTGTCTTGTTTGCCACGAATACCTCAAATTCAGACAGGAGTCTGAACGTGCTTCGAAATTTGACCGAGGAGTTCTCTCAACCAAAGTATGACGATACCGTCGTTGGTATCGAATTGCTCAACGAACCTCGAGTAGGCTCGGCACGGTTTTCGATGGAGCAGCTGAAAAACTTCTATGCGGATGGGGTCAGCGTAGTACATAATAGTAGTGAAGAAGGCTTACCCAACGTGGCGATACATGGTTAGCGATCCGCAAACCGAACACAACACATGTGCGTAAGCTAACAAGACCTTTAGACGCTTTTTGGGGTCCTCAGTATTGGATCGATTACAACCCGGCGGATAGCACATCCAACGAGCCTGCGACTAGTCTCACAGTCGATACACACCAATATTACGCTTTCGCGCCCCTCAACAATCTCACACAGTCGCAAATCATCGACGCGATCTGCAACACGGGCAAGACCCTCAAAAATCCGTCCAGTGGCATTCCACCAACAGTGGTCGGCGAGTGGAGTTTGCAAACCAGTGTGTCTTAGACGCTAGACTATGACTTGGATTAATAGTCGCTAATCAAACATGCAACAGATATTCGAGCCAGCACCGTGACCTCGCCACAGAGCCATAGCGATGACCAGGCAAGACGAACGTGGTATAGACTATTAGCAGAAGCTCAAATGGTCGCCTATTCGCCGAGTAGTGCGAACCAGTCATCCATAGGCTGGATATTCTGGACGTGGAAGACGGAGTGGGATATAGATACTTGGAGTTATCGGAAGTGAGTCAAAGCAATCATGTACATGGTCTGGCAGTGTATGCTGACGTTGCCCCTGTACCAGAGGTATTGCCGACGGGTACATCCCGTCAAATGCCAGTAATCCAGCCACGTATGCCTTCCCAGTACAAGAGGACGGATGCATTGACGCCAGATTCAATTATACGGCGCCAAGGCAGGCTGGAAGTGCTGCACATGAGTCGCAATTGCGTTGGCCGATGATAGTCCTCGCAGTTGGTGTTGTCGTAGCATTTGTAGCATGAACCAATGCTTGCAGCATGTGCTTGCTGTACACCGAGTACAAGATCGGCATCAAGGTCTCTGCTGACTTTCCTCATGCCGCGGCATCCCTGGCAGAACCTGGTCCATCTTGGCCGGCGGGAGGGCGGCGCCCAGTGGTGTACCGACTGCCAACTGAAGGATTTGGTGCAGCAGTGGCACGCTACCTGTGGTTAATTGGGTGTGGCCTGGTCATGGACTATGTCCCTGACGAGGCGACTGCCTCGTGGTGCGGCTCAAACTGGCGGACCGGCCACTTTGAACAGATGAGCTTCAGTATTTAACACCCAGGTATTGTGCTCTCCAGTACGGCTATCTTGCATATGGAAGTCTGCATTATGATCCTAGAGCACGTTAGCCCTGCCGCCAGTGAGGTCTTTGAACGGCACGTACAGGTAGATGCATCAGCCAGAGATACTTGAAGATCTCAGCGAATACAAAGCTTTCCATCTGATCAAGCTTCTTGCCGCCGTTAGGAGCGTTCACGTCGCTGATTGCGCTGAAACCAGATCCGGTCTTGCATACTCGTTCGATAGCCCGATAAGCCGACCATGCCCATTCTCGATACTTAGGATTCTTCGTGGCTCGGTAGGCATAGTACCAGCTTTCGATGACTTCCGGCCTCAGCTTGAATTCTGCACCTGTGATCTGTATGGAGTTGTTCGCGTGGCAGTCCTCTAAGTGGAACTGTTCTCGAAAACCATCATTGCAATCATCAGTCCATACGACGAATTCGCCACCGAGTCCTGTGGCCGTCATCTGGTACATCGCACCACCAGTATCGGCAATTGAAAGACCAAAATCGATAAGGGTTTGATTGTTGGTGATCATACCACCTTGGATGAAGTTGCCGCCCGCAAACCAAGACAGTGAATCCATCGCGTTGAACAGCTTCTTCCCCTCCCAATATGGTAGGAAAGTGTACTGTGGTTGGCCGTAGGGATGCGACGCTATATAACGAATCGTGGAGTCGGCAGCGAGTTTCCATCGTTCGAGGTAAGGAGCGTATGCTTTACTGTCGTATATATATGCCTTCAGCAGATATTCGTAAAATGCTTGAACATATCAGCTTGTACTCTGAGCGTAGAGGAAGCGTGGTAACGAACAGTCTGCTAAAGAACCCCAACTCCCCTTCATGTCCATCAGTTGCCCATCTGCAACTCTGACAAATGAGCCCAACACTCCAGGCCACGGCATCATCTCGACTGGGTGGGGATCTACAAGGTGCTGCTCAGCTCGTTTAGCGAGTTCCACGTACAGCTGATGGCCTGTGATTTCAGACAGCTTAGCGAACTCTAGTATGAGAGATCCAGCACCAGCGACTGTATTTGATTGACCATCGTCTGTAGCGCATTTCGTTGGATCTACCCAATTTCGTGGGATGCCCGAAGGCGTACTGAATCCACAGCTTAGAGCTGCTCCAAGCGAGACCATCTGAGTGTACAAGCTCTCGCGCAGCGTCTTGTCGTTTACTAGATGCGAGAAAGGTCCATGTAGCAGGTCATGCGCGGATAACATACTCCCAAAGTGGCGAATCGTCACCTCGAAGAGCTGAATACTGGACCCGCCAGTGACTTTTGCGAAGTCGAGCTTGGAGATGAATATCATGATCTGCCGGACAATGTCTTCTTTCTCAAACAATATGGCAGTTGACAATGTATCGATAGCTGTGGCGCCCCACCCGCCAAAATCGTCATCACAAGTGTTGCTGACTGGATGCAACGAATCATGGCCCATGCAGTGCTCAGAGTAGCCATCCCAGGCATGTTGAAATGCTCCTTCGATGGCCTGTCGTCTGCCCTTCAGCACCGCATCATTGTGATCTCCTGTGTGTTGCTTAGAGAAATGCTATCATCGTACTCATTGGCATAGCTTACTGAACGAGAAAGAGCTTCTATCCTCCCCAGCTGACCAAGTCAAGTAGAATATGACGAATGCACATGAGGCAGCCAGTGCAACAATCAACCTCTTCGGGGTTGAGCGCATGTCTTTCGTCCGCATTCGTAGCTTGCTTGGCGTGATACTCTCGCGGAATGGGCTTCTAGCCGGTCCTCTGGTGTTATCTGGGCAACTTGAAGTCGGTCTTGTACTTTATCAAGTCCACTCCATACTCGAGTGATTTTCTGGCAGCCGCGAGCCCGTTATCAGGGACAAGATTATGATGAGTCCGATGGCGAAAGGCAGGAGAAATCAATTGACATTGTTCAGCGGCTACGGGGCGCGGGCTGTAACCTCGCCTGCCAATTTCAGCGAATCATCCGCCGCCTTGAAAAGCCCGCCCAAGCCACAAGTGTGAACTTGATGCACCTAGATGAAATCTTTGCCGTGCTACCGGGGACGACACGACCGCCCAAGGGCAGTCACATTCATCACCGAACAGCCGCAGAAGTCCGTTCCTTCGCAACGATGCATTTATGCAAACAGAATTCTATCACATTTCACGGTCGCAGCGATTTAGCATGACATGGATACCAAGTACAGTACATGCCGTGACAGTTCTGGTCATTGTGAACGACGCACCCAAAGCGTTCAGCACTCTGAACGCACCCTGGCGGCACAGCAAGATAGCAATCGATGGCTCAGCGCCTGCACAGCTCCCACAATTCTCTTATTGGCTGTCCAAATGGCGCAGCGTGGTTGGGCTGCTTGGAGTAGAGTCCTAGCCAATCTATTGTCGCTCGCACGAAGAGCACAGCGTCCACAAGGCTATGCGACCACTTCCTGGCCACAGGAAGTGCTGGCGGTGCCGGTTGCTACTTTACTTTACTACCTGGGTGCCGGACGCTTCCAAGTCTTTTGTTGACAGTTGTGTCCTTTGCTCTCTTCGTTCGAGGAATACAGTATGCATGTCTTACGAATTCCGTGGCAGCATGTTGCCACCATTCTGTCCTTCTCGATACCACACCTTGTCATTTGTGACTGTCCAAAGTCACAAGCCTTCGCTCTTCCGATCACAGACGTTTCGTTGTCCAATGGGCACAGCAAGAGAGGCATTCCCATCGCAGTAGGAACACCAGCGCAAAACATATCGTTCTTACCTCACGCGTACGAGCAACTCATCTCGAGCTGTACGATCCACATCTAACGTTGAGTCGCCAGATATCTCAATGATACCTGGGTATACAACACGAGCTCGCCATTTTGCTTCAATGGGTCAACGCCAGCACAATGTCTATCTCAGCGCGGCGGACAGTACAATCCAGCCACTTCATTGACTTCTCACAGCCATTTGGACGTAGCTGCAGCAGGGGGAGACGCGAGCGACATCGCCCGGGCGGTCGGCACACACATATGGTATAACGACTGGGTCACCGATTCGCTCAGTATTGGCAATCAATCGCTCACGGACTTCCCTCTCGGTATGCCTGGCTTTGACTTTGGTGGCAGATTTGATAGCCAAGCGAACATTGGACTTGGCGCAAATTCGACTCTCTTAAATGCGCTGGTAGATGCAGGTCACATCGCGTCTAGGACGTACTCATACTGGTGGGGTATCGACAATCCAAATACAAACGTGGCAATGGACGGACAAATCGTGTTCGGAGGCTATGATGCAGCAAAGACCACAGGACCGAACATAACTTCCACACTGTTGAACTGGACTGCTCCCTGTCCGTCTGGAATGTACTTGACACTCACGGACGTGATACTTGACTTTCCAAATGGCACAACATCGAGCGTTCTGTCGCCGTCCAGTTTGTCAGCATGTATACAGCCCGACTTTCCCGTGGTGATGAACATGCCGGATAATCCTTACTATTCACGATTCGAGAACCTGACGGAGACTTTCGCGGTCAATCGAACATCCGGCATGTACTGGTACACTCCAGCATACGAAGTTGGTTCCGTGTGAGTCGGGTCCAGAGCTTTCCAGCAGGCGCGAGAAGCACTGACAAGAACAGTTATTCGGGCGACCTCACGATTGTGCTCAACAGTGATCTCAGTTTCAGGGTCAAGAACGACGTACTTGTGGTTCCTGATCAGTATATCGACCCGAGTGGTGCACGGCAAAGCAACAGCTCAGCAGACGTGGTACTCATCGATCCTCTCGACGGCGTCAATGCAAATGACCCGCCTATAATTGGTATGCAGTTTCTATCGGCAGCCTATCTCATGGTTGACTTAGACGCTCGCACTTTCACACTATGGCAAGCAAACCCAACTACCGAGTCCAGGCTGATCTCGGTTGGCGGGCAATGCTCCAAAGAGCCTACTGTCAACAGTAATGCCACATCACCGAGCTCGAACAGTACCAGTAGCGTACCCCAGCAAAGCGGCAGCAACAGCACAACGTCCGCTGCGAGACCAGCCAGCAAAGCATCGACAGGAACCATCGCTGGCGCAGCGGTCGGTGTTGTGCTCGGCTTGGCACTGATCGCTGGGATACTCATACTCATACTGCTCCGACGAAAGAAGGCAAGGAAAGGCAAGGCGGCTAGTATGGAGCGATTGACTGTGGTCGATGGGAAGTCAGACTCTGAAGACGCGTATACAGGATGGCATCATCTTCCTCGTAAGACAGGCTTGGGCCTACATGAAGCTCCCGGTAATTTGCACGAGGTGTATGAAATGTCGAGCAAGCATGACCCGGTCGAGCTGGGCCGACATGGTGACTACGAGATAGCGGAGATGCCAGTAGAGAGGACTCCCAAAGGCCGTTAGACCGAGTTTCTGCATCTATGCGCGTTCGAGCTAGGTACTCTCAACATTGTTCTCAATGATGACTACTTGAATCTATTGGGACGAAATCCGGCTTGTTGTGGTCTGCCGCAAGATCGTGTGGTCAGTAATTGAAACTCGGACATCGTCAGTATTATTCTCGTACTATGGTTGGCTAGGACATTTTCAGCCGCGAGAAGCTAAATGTGCCTAAATCAAGGGCTTATCTTCAGCAGTTCCTAAGATCCCAATAGCCCAATTCAACCTCGCCTGAGCCTTGCGACGAACATGCCGCCGATCAGTATCATCCTTGTCATCTGGACTCGCGTTAGGGTCCAACCGCTCCCAGCTTCCATTCAGTCTAGGGTCATCACTCTGCTGCTTCCGAGCAAAGAGTCTCTGATACGGTGGCCCTCGGCCTGCCTCTGCGGCCTTGACCCAAGCTGTCTCACATCCACTAGCAATCAGCTCTGCCGTACCCCACCCAGTCCGATGTGCGATGGTATAGATGCGATCGACTGTCACAATTCGTTGCTGATGGTCAAGATACTGTACCGAAGCGAAAAAGGATGGCATACAGCTTTCGCACAATGCTGCGCCAAGACTAGGATTGAGAGGTTGGTCTGCCGGTCCGGGTACGATTCCAGCGACTATACGGCCAATCTCCTCTGCGTGATGCTTGGTATCCTTCGCTGCGACGCCAGCTGCCATGTGAGCTGCTGGAGGCATATGAGGATGTGATCGGATGGCGATGATCATGGTCATATTGTATATGGCCCACAGGCAAGCAATATCGAAAGATCGATAGCACACAGATAGTCCAAAGGGAGTCTCGTACGGCAGCTGGAACTCTGGCGAGAGCGGTTGGAATGCTTCACCGAGGCTGGCCTGGAATTCATGCAAGGCGGCTCGTATACAACCATATTCGTGGAGGGCGGCCTGCGTCGCCATATGGATATCTACGAATGGGTCGTGCGGGGTGGCCTTCTTTGACATCGGCGTAGTAAAGGCTGGATGATAAGCAGAGGGCATTTGTACATGCGGATTCGGTGCAGGGGCCATGCCATAGAACATTGGTGGCGCTGGTACTGGTGCTGGTGTCGCCTGCGTGGGTGCGTACGGCATATGGTGTCCATTCGTTATCCCCCCATCATTGGCCGACACCGATGTTGCGGGAGGGACTTGAGGTGGTGCAGGCATCTGCATACCAGATGGAGGTCTCCATTGTCCACCGTTCAGCTCCATCTGCTTGAGCTTTCGGGTTCGATCGCGTGCTGCGAAATCCGCGATACGTCCAATGAGAAGTACGAGGTGATCGAAAGTGCCATATATAGCGTCTGGCCTGCCAAGCTGTGCTCGCGGGGGACAATCCGCCCAGCGGCTAAAGTCCATCCTAGCTATGGTCAGAACACGATATCTAGACTCTGTGCGGAGACTTACAGGAGAGGGTTGCCACTAATGATGCTCTGATAGGCATCCTGTTTACAGTACCACCAGTACAGGTCCTTGAGGATCTCAAACTTGCTCAGATCCAGCTCTTGTGGGATCGATGAGATTGGCGTCATGACCTGCCCGTGATCGCCGTACCTTACTTCTCTTCCGGCGAAAGTACTGATGACTCGCTCGTCAACATCTGGTATCTGATCCAGCAGCTCGTCGGGTGACGGACTGATCGGTGAAGTCGACTGCCGCCGCTGTCCCATCTGCTCTCGAGCACGGGCATCGAGCTTCATATGCCGAAATTGTTGCATCATGTACACGAAATCTGTCTCTACAAACAATTGCTTCGAGCCTGCTAGGTGAGTATTCCACTTCATATGATCCGCCGTCATAATCTCGTAAAAGCCTAGAAGCATTGAAGCTGCCACGGTCGTGAGCCTGAGACGTTTCTTCTGGTCACCAACACAGCTATGGATTCGCTTGAGAGCCCACGCGTAATGCTGCATTGAAGGTGTGACTGATGCCCCGGTGAGTCTCGCGATGTGTAGACTCGCGAGTGCTAGCATGGCATGGAGGAGACCTTGATTGCGCAATGCTGCGAGCGGCATAGTGTATGTCCAGAGGCCTTGCTGCGTTACTGGTATCTGCCCCGTCGTGAAGAGTACAGATGTATTCCGAGGATGTCGTTCGAATATGGAGAGGCTCGGACCTGTCACGGATATGAAGTGTGCAAAGACTCTTGCGGTAGCTGGATTATTGAGTGGGTTGGCATGTTCCTCGACTCGGTATTTCTCCACCATACCATCGTACAAGAATGTATCGTATCTCCTGGTATGCGAATCATGTATCGTAATGTGGTTGCCGTCCAGGATTCGACTAAGCCGGCCATTGGACGTCCGGCCGATTGCGACCATCGCCTTCGTGTCGATGTCCATCTCTTCGTCTGACTGAACATCATAGTAATCCTCATCGTGAACCTCCACGGCTGCTTGGCTTAAAAGTTGGGTTGGCGACTCAGACAAAGGGAGGTGCGTCTCATGCTCATAATATTCTGGTGTGACAGGATGGCCCAGAGCATATCCCTGGGGAGGAGGATAATTTCGTTGGTCTCCGTTGAGCGTGGCAGCCCGCACTGGATACTGCTGTTGACCCGACCGCGGACTCTGCATTGACCGGCGGAAGCTGGGGCCAGTGGCCGCCCGGGAAGGCGGTGTCCTCTCCGACTGCGTAGCGGACAGGGGAGGTGTATATATCTGCTTAAGCTGCGGAGGTTGCAACTGCTCCATTGGCGGGGGTTGCGCAGGAATCAATGGCGCTGACACAAATTGATGGCTCTGAGCATTAGGGCTGAAGCCGTTGGGAGGGAACTGTGCGTGGACAGGTTCGGAATTGTAGCCGGTGTACTGTGGAGCTGGATAGTGATGTGCCGCGGGCATAGACGCGGCTTGCATGGCTACTGGCAGAGGTACAGGCGGGTGTGGTTGCAACAGCTGAATTGGCAATAGTGTCGCCGCGCCATGGTTTGCACCGCCATTCGAGTAAGGCCCCTGATGATACATCTGCGGCTGAGCTGGCGCAGGAAACGAGTGTGTTTGGTCACCATGGGGTACGAACTGCTCTACCGGCCGTGGCTGCAGCTGTGCCATCACAAGATTTCCGCTGGCCGGTGGTGGAAATCCAGCATAGAACGGTGTCGCTGGCCCTGGTAGCAGTCCAGCCTGGAACGTGATATGAGCGGCGCCATTTGGTGCAGCCTGAAAGTCGTAGAAAGGCTGCTTGAAGACGACACGCTGGTTGTAGCCTTCGCAGTGCCGCTTACTTTTGATGCAGTTTCGGCAAACGGGTCGCTCTTCGCCACACTTGATACGACGCTTGCGACATGTCAAACAGCCAGTCTTCGTGCGTTTGCGAGACAGACGTGCTCGAAGCTGCTCTTGGGCTGCCAAAGTGCTCAGGTTCTCCTCGCCCTGAGAGTCGTCGCCGCCATCGGAGTCGTCGCGCTCGCGTCCCGGAGCCATGCGACTGGCTATCTTCGAGTCTCTAGCAATCGAAGTGCGCAGCTCTGGGCGAAAGGCGCATAGCTCACGATAGGGGAGAAAAGAAGAAATCTGATGATCGTCCAATGCTCAGCGCGCGACAGCCTTGCGCGCACTCAAGAGCCTCGTGGGCACCCTATCGGTGGGCAGGACGAGCTAGACCTGTCCGTGAGCCACCGGAGATGTCCAGACGTAATCAATCGAGCGTGCCACAATCAGCTGCGTGGCTGTTGCGATGTTCTAGACAAGCATGATGTGTAGGAGGACGCCGACAATTTAAAGTCGCGTATGCGGAGAAGCACGGCGTAGGTTCGGGGCGTGCAGGAGCACGTGCAGGTGATGACCGAGCCTATCCAGACGACAGCGCAGATACGCCGAGACAATTGGAGGAGGAGAAAGCTTATAAGCTTCGAGTTCACCACGGCTGGGAAAGGATGATTATTGAAGCTGGTTGATCGAAGACAGACAAAGTCGCAGAGACCTTTCTCACGGACGATGTCTGCAGGGATCCCGGGAAAGTGTCATTGCTGCCCCTCTTTGCTACAGATGATCCGATCGGACACGTTCGACAGAAGGCTTGTGCTTTCGGCGCTCGATTGCGCCAGGTGGGAGGCCGTGACAGGCAGACGCTAACGGGAGCTACCTTATCACTTCTACATGTCTTACGCTCTATCTCGACCAGTTGCGAAAGCCGCAAGCTGCTGCGAAAGTCGTCCATACTAAGTTGGTCCCACCGTTATGGTACGGAAAACGGGTGGGCGGTAAGCTGCAGGGGATCGTCAGTCCGCAGTGGCATTGCCCGTCGACATATCTGAAGACGGGGCTGCGTGCCTCTAACGGATGGAGCAATTCGTCCGGTAACAGCTGTACGCCTCCGACGACCGATCTGCTTCCAATCAACCCGACTTTCCCTAAAGTCGTGCCTAAGATCGCCAGCTACATGGCTATTGATTTGAGATTGCAATATGTGTGAGTTCAGGTGGGAATTCACGAAGTACAACTCTGACGCCTTTGCCTGAGCACAAGTCTCACACGTTGACCAGTCAAGTCTGTTCGATCGGCGAGAATTGGTGCGGTGCCATATAGATCGAGTATAGTGTATTGATACAGTATAACCGCCGGCATATCGATCTCCAGAGTCAAAATTGTGTGACGGCAGAGGCGCTAGCAGGACCCACAGAGCTCGTGGCTAGCTGAAAGACAAGAACGTGGTTAGTGCGCAAAATAGAGTTGCTGTCACCGGTCGTCGATTCAGTTCATACATACTGTAATCAGATAACGGAACGAAATCGTTGCGAGAGCACAACGCCGCGACTTTAATGCAGGCTCGTCCAGCGCTCACTGCAGCACACGACATGCAATCCCTACCACAAACGGCATATGCATCAACTCATCCTCCCGCATTCGTGCTGCCAGGTACATGCATTTGTACCCCGGAGCCTTGACAAACAGAGGTTGAGATACGCGTGGCGATCCTCCCGCGAAGCAGGCATGTCGGGCAGAAGTCCTGCCTATTACGCTCTTGATCAGCGTGATCTGCTAGCAGTTGATTGTGATCGCATGCCGCAGATGATTGGTGCATAATTCACCGGATAGTTATTAGGGAAGGTCCTGCCGTTCGGTTGTCGATGCCTTCGGACCGACGCACGAGGGAGAGCCGGCATACCGGTTGCTTTATGTGCAGCCATCGATGGCTGAAGGATATGCTGTGCGACACAATGTGCCTGCTTTGCATTGCTCGATGGACTATTGTCTAGCACAACAGTAGCCGATTGCAAGACGCTACGCACCAGCACGATTTCAGCCCAGCGGCTTCTCGAGGCTTGAGATATTGACTGAGGAAGATCGTTTTCTGACAAAAACTCGGTTTCGTCCAAGTCTTCGAGTCCTAACTCAAGAAGACCAACCATGTAAGATACTAACGCTACAGAATGGCACGAAGTCGGAAGCATAAGCATCTACATTAACCAGGTCCTGCAGCATAGCTCGGCTCGTGCGAAGCACTAATGACGAACTACGCACATCTATATACAAGAGCGGAATTCTATGTTTTTGATCTTGCACTTAATGACCACTGCTGGCACAACGAGTATGCACATTTGACGACAGAACACCACAACACCACCAGCTAGCTTCTCCAAACATCGTCTCCCATACAGTACACAATGCGAGACCCTCACAACAAAAGTCATCCCTCTATGATCCCCCTAGTCGCTCTCGAACCCACTATCCCGCTCCTCCGCCTCTCGTTCCTCCTTCGATGGCCTCCGTAACTCCTTCTTCCACAGCTGATTCACTTCCTCGGCGTTCACACCAGGGAAGACCAGATCAAAAACATCCGAATACCAATCGACAGGTTTACCTTCAATCCCCTGCTTAATATTCTGCGAACACAAAGTCAGTCACAATGCCTCTCAGTGGCAAGTCTACAGACGAGACGAAAACTCACCTCAGGCAACTCAATCCAATCACTCAAATTATCCCTCGGAAACACCACCATCCTCGCCCCCGCCCTCCTAGCCGCGACAGTCTTCTCCCTCAACCCGCCAATCCTCAACACCTTCCCCGTAACAGTCAACTCCCCCGTCATCGCCACCGTCGGATCAACCTCCTTCCCCAACGCCAAACTCAACAGACTCGTCGCCATGGTGATCCCCGCGGAGGGACCATCTTTCTGCACCGCCCCCTCAGGACAATGCAAATGCACCTTCGCCTTATCGAAGAACTTATTGCCGGGAAATCGGCGGGCTACGAGGCCTTTGGCGAAGGAGTAGGCGATGAGGGTGCTTTCTTTCATCACGGCTTTCAAGTTGCCGGTCCGTTCGAAGGAGGGGCGGGACGAATATGTTAGGGCTTCGCCAAGGATGGACTCGACGTACAAGGCTGCGCCGCCCATTTGCGTCCAGGCAAGGCCCATAGCCACACCGGGGGGCGTGGTGTCGTAGAGGCGGTCAGCGGTGAAAACGGGTGGGCCGACGTAGTCTTTTAGGTTGTCCTTGTCGATGCGTACGTGGACAGAGTCGGGGACTTTGAGCGCAACGCGAGGGATTTCTGTTGTTTCCTTCTCCATTTGCGCTTCACTTGGAGTGTCTTTGGCGTCGGTTTGGTCTTCTTTGGAGGCCTCTTGGGCTTCTTTGCCTTCTGGTGTCAAGGCTTTCTCTTCGCTGAAGGCGTCTTCGCCGAGATCTTGGATGATTTTGAGTGCGGACTTGCGGTAGACTTTCTCGATCTGCTTTTTCAGGTTTCGGACACCGGACTCGCGAGCGTATTTGTTGATCAGCTCGTGAATGGCCTCCTTGTCGAGCTCCACATCTACCTCCTTCAAACCAGACGTCTCCTTGGCTTGAGGTGCAAGATATCTCTCAGCAATAGCCATCTTCTCATCGGCCACATATCCAGATAGCTCAATAACTTCCATACGGTCCAGTAACGGCCTCGGAATAGTATCGAGCATATTCGCCGTGCAGACGAAAAGCACCTTGCTGAGATCAACCGGCACATCCATATAATGATCCAAGAAACTGTTATTCTGCTCCGGATCCAGTAATTCCAACAAAGCACTAGAAGGATCACCTTGATGACCCCTCCCAATCTTATCCACTTCATCGATCAGAATCAGCGGGTTCTCAGTCTGGCACTTCTTCAACGCCTGAATGATGCGACCAGGCAAAGCCCCAACATATGTCCTTCTGTGTCCCTTGATCTCAGCCACATCCGTCAAACCACCGACGGAGAAGCGGTAGTATTGTCGATTCAGCGCTCGAGCAATGGACTTCCCGATCGACGTCTTGCCCACACCGGGAGGCCCAACCATACACAGGATCTTTCCCTCCACAGTCCCACGCAGCTTACCGACAGCGATGAACTCCAGGATACGGTCCTTGACATCCTTAAGACCATAATGATCCTCATCCAGGACTTCTCGTGCATGCTTGATGCCAAAGTTCTCTGCCGAGCGCTGACCCCATGGTATCTGCGTCAACCAGTCGAGATAATTCCGTGTAACGTTGAACTCACTAGCCGCCGGCTCGAGATGCGCAAGCTTATTGATTTCTTCGTCGAAGACCTTTCGCACTGGGTCAGGCATGGCGAGCTTAGCAGCCTTCTCCTTGAACTTTTCGACCAATTTGTCCTTGCCGTCGCTCTCAAGGCCCAGCTCGCGGCGGATACCTTTCATTTGTTCCATGAGCCAGTACTCCCTCTGTCGCTTCTGTATCTTAGACTCGACATCTTTGCTTATCTTGCTGCTGAGCTGGGCATTCATATGCTCTTTCTTGATCACCTCTAGTGCTTTGCTGAGCCGTTGCTCGATGTTCAAGCTTGCAAGTACAGCTTGCGCCTCCTCCATCTCGCCTCCCGAGACTGCGGCTGCAAAGTCGGCTAGTTTGGCTGGCTCGTCGGCGATATTCGCTGCGGATTGGGACATGGCGAATGCGCTGACGTGGTCGCGGAAGAGGTGGTTGACGTTACCGATGTCTTTGCAGGTGTTCACGATCTCGGAGATTAGGGCGCGAATGGTGGGTGCGTTTTTATCAAATGGCTCGTCGGCGAGGTTCTCCACATTGACGAGACTGACAGGCCAGGAGCGGAGGAAGGCGGTTGGGGAGTTTACCTCGAGCGCTTTTTGCTGCTCGGCATCCTTGTTCTGCTCTTCGAAGCTGGCGATTACACCACCCTTCTGTTCGTCTGTCTCCGGTTGCTCGCCCTGCTCTTCTGATGGCGTGGCCTCGATGTTGGCCGCAGGTGCCTGCTCCGGCATTGGTGGAGCAGGTGGGCTGCGGTTTGGTGGTATGAGCTCGCTGAGCTTTATCCTTCGGTGTGGGTACAATACAGCCTGTAAAGCTCTGTCCTCACCATGACCCGCTGGGAATGCGCCCGTCACCTGACAAAATGTACCTACATCGTACACCTCGCTTGGGTCATTGATAACATCTTGACTGCTATCCTGATCCTTGAGCAGGAATGCACCCACGTAGCTCTGACCTCGCTTCAGTAGCTCCTGGACTGCCGCAATGACGTTTGGATCCCTAATCGTGATCGCCTTGTAGAAGCCAGGAAATAATGGTCGTTGTGCGATGGGTATCGCCATCACTTGGGGGTAGACATCGGGTACTGATGGCTTGACAAGCTCTCTTCCGGCTATCTTGCCACGCTTGCCACGCCCACCACCATCACTATATCCAGATCCCGACTCGCCACCATTGCCTCCACTGCCTGCTGCTGCTGCCTTACCATCTGCCGCGCCTGGGATCGGCGCTGGCTCGGATGACTTGCCCTTCGCCTCGCTACTGTCCTCCTCCTGCCTTGGCTTGTCAACAATATCGTTCTTGGCGTCTTCATCAGATGGCTTCTCTTTCCTCCTTGCGGTGGAGGATGTGAAGTCGCGTGAGGCAGCCAAAGTAGTCCGTAACTGTATCGTCTGCGGTCTTGTCGTCGCCCGCAATGATTTTGGAGCTATTTGCGATGCGCGCAATTGCGCCTGGCATGCTCTACATGTTGATGTATTGTATGCTCGTCGACTGGCTTGCTGCAGTGACTGTCGCCATGCCACGCTTCGTCCGTACACCATCCTTTCTGCTCTCGTGACCTGCCTGAACCCTCCTTTAAGGAATGCTTAAGGACTCAGATGGATTAGATCAGGCTATGGCCAACCCGAGATAGGCAGGACGAGTAAGAAAGGGAGAGTCAGACGATGAAATAGCTTAAGTCCGTCTGCTTAACAAACACCAAATCGTTTCGCCTCTCTCCATCATCTCATCTGAACTGTGCATGCATGGCGTCACGAGATTGCACGGACCACACGCGAATGTTCGCCGCCAGCTCCGCAGACCACTCCATACGACACCACCACCTCGAAATCATGACGGCCACGGTGTCCAACTCTAGTAAAGCACCTAAGAGGTCCCTTATTAGCATATACCGGACGGCTGGTTCGACTCTGCAAGCACTTCACTTGATCATACGCCGCGACTACGGCTGCATAGTCCTGTCAGGCACAGTCATGAGTGTAATAGTCTCCTCCGGTACCTGTACGTCAAGAATGATCTTGTACATGACGACGACGACGCTAGCCTACAGTCAACTACTCTTTCGATGTTGCTGAGTCCTTCCAACTTACATCTCGGGAATCTCATTGAAATGCCACAACGCCTTTCTATAGTTGCATGGGTCAAAGGGTTATTGCATTGAAGCGAGAAGTCCTGGAACTTACAGATCGAGGTGATGCTTGTGAAGGCTCGTTGATCAGTTCAGTTATCAGGAGGAGTGATGTCTCTGCTACCTGCATACAGGGCTCTGATTTGGGTAGATCGTGTTCTACATAAGTGATTTATGGCAGTTACTCAAGGTCATCGTCCAGGTGCAGTTAAAGTGTACGGAGCGGCTTTTGCAAGGACGATATCAGTGGTCTATGCGCAAAATCTGCTCTCATCCACTCGCTAGCCACTTCGCCACTTTCACTAGGATGATCAAAGGCCATAGCACAACGACCACTAGTTGAGTAACCAGCATACTTAGCCGCCAGGCCACCGCGAACGCCAACAGAAAGGCAGACACCTGCGAGACCATGAGTAGCATAGCTTTGAGCCCGTCGAATTTCTGCTGTGGCGTAGCACTCCTCAGACATAGCGCAGATAACGCTTTCATATCTGGCGGATGTATGTGCTTGGAGATACCGATCACGCCAAGAACGATCGTACGCAAGCAGTCGGTGAGTATGTTGTCATACTTGCCGCTCGCATCATTTGAAGGCGATGCATGGTTATGAACATCAAACAGTAAAGTTGCAGATACCGAGCGACTTGTGGCATTCGGCTTGTGCAATCGCTCGCTGCACATTTTCGTATTGCCCTCTCGCTCACAGCCGAGTGAGCATACTCGTTTTCCAGGCCGTTGTGGTGGTTGAGTACGGTGACGCGGTATTGCGACCATCGACGGATGAACGAATCTCATTGGCGGCAGTTGTCGTGGATCACGCCTTGCACTGTTGCCAGCTTGATCTGCTCCAAATACCGCATAGTCGTGCTGCTTTAATTTATTGACCATAGTGGGCGACGAGTCCCTTGCATCCGCCCGTTGCAGGAGCATACGGGGATGGACTGGCTTGCGGAGAGGTGTTGGCGCAACATGTGCTGGTGGAGAGACGCTGCGGAACGCCTCGGATACATGTACGGTGCGTAGAATCCTATCCTCATCTGTATGTCGACCTCTATAAAGCGGCATCTTTGGCGAGGCGAACGGAGCGAAAGATGCCGCGGTAATGTTGCCGAAAGCTCTGCCGTCCATAAGCTCGTCTTGTCTGTGGTTCTCGAGGGCCGCGATTTGCGATGCCGTGCAGCCTGGATGGGCGAAAGGCTGCGGTTCGCGAGCAGACGGCATATTGACGACAAAGCTATCGTCTGCTAGATCCTTTCGTGGCGCGGTCCTGGATAAATCCGCTTTCGCCACTGTATCACAGCCCCTGGGTGACGCGACAGTGCCTCCAAAATCCG
Organism: Recurvomyces mirabilis; assembly: GCF_035927965.1. NCBI lineage: Eukaryota > Fungi > Ascomycota > Dothideomycetes > Mycosphaerellales > Teratosphaeriaceae > Recurvomyces > Recurvomyces mirabilis. The sequence continues at coordinate 211,791 of NW_027041962.1, read as the reverse complement.
ACACCCAGCCATTAGCATTTGCTCGCCACCTATGCAAAGTCCCAGCACTGACTTTCCTGCCTTCATTGGCACGGCTCAATGCAGGGCGTAATTTGGTTGCAGGAGTAGGAGTCGGAGGAAGATTCCCATGCAGCTTCAGTGCCTCGCCCGGGGTTTCAGGGGTACGTGGCTGAGGCGAAGGACTTCCGCAGCTAGGTGATATGAGGCCGGTCCAAGGATTGGCAGCTCGGGCGGTGATGTAGTCGTCCGAGTCTTTCATGCGCATCATTGCCGGGCGGGCAGGAGACTTCGTGGCTTCGTGCTGTGAGGTGGGAGTCTCTGCTGGCGTCTTTAGCACCAGATGTTTTAATTTCGTGCGAATTCTCTTCTTAGACCTGGTCGGCTGACAGCGTATTGCGTGAGGACGATTTTTAGGTATCGTGTAAGAATGTGGAGCTTGTGTGGTTAGTGATGAACCTGGAATTGGCGATTGCATGAACGGCCGAAGGTGATGTGGTACTCTGGACGGTCGTTCTTGGGTTGTCGCCATGGAAGCGCCTGGAATGTGGTTTGATGTGGTACATTGCCTGTCGTTCCATGGAGAGATTCCAGATAGCCATACGACCTACCGTGACGTGTTGCTTACCGTTCATGGCAGCTCTGCTCGACGTGCATTGCCGTGGTGGAAGGGGAAGAGGACCCGCTGTACTTTCAGAACGTCCCTTCCTCCAAGGTGGTCGATGTTCTCAAATCAATCGCAAGTTGGTACGAGGTTGAACGTCCTGTGTAGATGTCAACAGCCTCATAAGAAGCAGTGCTAGCGATAATTGATTATATTACAAGAATCCTTGGTTCTGCCCCGAGGGGAGTGAGGTCGTGGATAGATCCCTGAGATCCTGATACTTCCAGGCAGTATCTTTCACGGCCTCGTACACAACATCTGGAGGTAGACGACAGCTCTTCATACGCTCATTGACACAGATTAGCTTGACGCTGCAGCAAGCCAGACCAAGATTGTCACTTGACTACATGGCAGCTTGGTATGTGACATTGGCGTCGCAGAAGAAAAGTGCCACGGCGCCAGCAGATCTCTTGGCAGGTATGGCCGATCGTGGGTTACGAAAGAAGTTCGTCGCGGTCGAATACGAAACTCAGTAGTGTGCGGTATACATGTACGGGACACGAAGAATCGATAAAGTCACGCTGGCACAGCCAAGGGCAAAGTGCGACATCTTCTGGCTATGAAGCGCGGCAACGTTGTACAAGAGAATGTTAAGCCATCTGTTTCGGATTGAACGGCTTTTCTGGCAGAGTGCGCGATTTAGGATTTCTGTTGGGATGCGTTTGCCCACAGGCGGCGCGAGGCTGGTCTTCACGGCAAATTCGTATAGCAGAATAGGGTGGACACAAGAGCCCGAGTTTCCGGCGGTGAACTAGAACCAGATCTACAAACAAGCACTTTCGTGAGAAAATTCTTATAGCGATGCAGTCTGAGACGTAGCCCTATCCGCCATCGGAGCAGGACGGCATCAGCAGCAACAGCCGAAAAAGCCGCCGGCATCTGCGTGGTTATTGTTATTGTCTCTCCAAGCACTGTGAATACAACACGCCTTTGGAAGCTCAACGCACGCGAAGCTGTGGCAGCCACCATGCCGTGGCGCTGGGCTAGGCATGGTGAAGTTGTGAACCGGACGAGTCTCATGTAAATGCAATAGTCACGACAGCCTATCCAAGCTTTTCCTTATCCATCCGGCAAAGCAATCGCTGCTTGTAATCATGCCCTGCAGCCAATCTCTATCTGTTTGTTTGTCAACTGGAGCCGGCTGTTGCCCTGCAGAGTCTGTTCGCTCGTGTGTCCGTTGCGTGCCAGAGGCCCAGTTGAGCCCGCCCCGAAATTGACTCTGAGACGCTTGGCCCACTTGGAACAAGTTCGCAAGTCGGCGGTTGCTTTGACCATGTCTAAGTCGTACCTGTCATGAGATTGGCAATATGTGCAGGATTTGTCGCTCTGATCCATCCACTCGGATATGGGTTAGCATGAGGACGATATGAGCTCACCTGGTCAGCAGCAGGCGACTTACCCAGCACATCCCGCCCTGGACGTCATGATCGTAGAGCTGTTGCAGGATGCATCTGCGAGGTGCGGCTTAAGCTTTCTCATGCAGGTCTTCTCATTCGTTAGATAGTGCGCACCCCGCGCTCAGACGGCCAACTATACTGCGTCCAGCGATAGTAGAAAGTGAGACGGCAGACGGCACGACAGGCAAGGTAGGCGATCGGTCTGTGACGACGTTAGGACGCTTCATTTTCGGGCCTTTCTGGCAGCTCCACTCCCAACCGGCGCAAGCAAAGTGCGTGCTTTGCAGCTTGTTCGTGCGCTTCCGGAGGACGAATGCAGAAAGTCGCTCACGATGTGACAGAAGTAAGAGGGCTGTAGCGTGCGATAGACCGTCTCCCACCCCGTTCTTGAATTATCCTCGTTGACCACTTCCGGATAATCCGATCGCTGCAGCAGCCAAAGTTACTTCGCCGGACCCACGGTAGCCGCTGACGAAGCTCGGTGCTTCCCGCTTCGCATCGTCGCTGAATCTCGTCATTCCCTTTAAAGCTCTGCGCTTTGCACACTCGCAGCTCTTCTTCCCTACTGCTTCTCGCGAAAATTTCCCCTCAACGCTGTCAGCTGGTGCCATTGATTTGGAGCATCGACAGTCATCATGGCAGCTCCTCGTGTGAGCTTTTCCGATAAGGATCTGGAGAACGGTGAGCACGCTGCTGGTGCTGGTGACAGGTAGGCGCACCTCCGGACAATCCGCAGCTTCTGCTCGAAGAGCAAAACACAAAGCAAGGACGCCGGCAGCTAACCATAGATTCACGTAGATCCCGCAAGTGGTCCCAGGCTCCCGGCAACATCGAAGATCTAGGTATGTTTTGCTTTGACAACAGCTCCTCACCCAGCATGTTCTAACATGGATTATCCGACAGACGAGTACACTGCACTCCAAAAGTATATTTCTACATACAGAGATCCCAAGGCGGCCGATAGTCCCGAAAACCAAGTTCAGGATGGTGAGGATGCGAAGAAGGGCAAGGCGTGGTGGCAGGTCAGCAGCTCCCTCACAACAATACAGCCGATCTTTTGACGCGCTCACTAACACCCGCACAGTTCTGGCGGTCAGGCAACTCCTCGCAGGCCACCGACAAGGATGCCGGCGTCGTACCCGAGGAGTGGCTCGAGTCCGATATCAAGCAAGGTCTCTCTACTAGCGACGTGGAGAACCGCCGAAAGCGCTGCGGCTTCAACGAGATCATGACTGAGAAGGAGAACCTTTTCATCAAGTTCTTGATGTTCTTCACAGGCCCTATTCTCTACAGTAAGTCTCTGCTCACCATTCTGCACGCTATCCACGCGTTCATCTTCCCCGTGTCGCCTCCAATGGCTCTGCGCGCTTTTGTTTTGCTTTTGCAGAGCTGTCGCAGCGGGCGTGGAGCTACGGGCGCACGACCATCATTCGGCCCGACCATTCATGCACGTCGCTGCAGCCACGAGCCCACGCTAACTTCTTGGCAGCTATGGAAGTCGCTGTCCTCCTCGCTGCTGGTCTTCGTGACTGGATTGATTTCGGTGTCATCATCGCCATTCTTCTGCTCAACGCCGCCGTCGGCTGGTACCAAGAAAAGCAAGCCGCCGATGTCGTCGCATCTCTCAAGGGTGATATCGCCATGAAGGCGATTGTCATCCGTCAAGGTCAAGAACAGGACATCAAGGCTCGTGAGCTCGTCCCCGGTGACATCATCGTCATTGAGGAAGGCCAGACCGTCCCAGCTGACGCCCGTCTCATCTGCGACTACGAGGCTCCCGGTGATTTCGAGAAGTACAAGGAGCTTCGTGAGCAGCATGCGCTCAACCCAGAGGAGGATCCGTCTGGCTCGGAGGACAAGGAGGGTGACGAAGATGAGGGTGTCGCACAACAGGGCCACTCCATCATCGCCACCGATCAATCTGCCATTACTGGTGAATCTCTCGCTGTCGACAAGTTCATGGGCGATGTGGTCTACTACACAACTGGGTGCAAGCGTGGCAAGGCCTACGCTGTCGCTACAACTTCCGCCAAATACTCTTTCGTTGGTCGCACTGCCACCCTCGTGCAAGGTGCCAAGGACCAAGGTCATTTCAAGGCTATCATGAACAGCATCGGTACAGCGCTTCTCGTCCTGGTCATGTTCTGGGTCCTCATTGCCTGGATTGGTGGCTTCTTCCGTCACTTGAAGCTTGCGACTCCCGAAGCGTCCGACAATAACCTGCTCCACTACACTCTTATCCTCTTCATCATTGGCGTACCGGTCGGTCTCCCTGTCGTCACCACCACAACACTCGCCGTCGGTGCCGCTTATCTGGCCAAGCAGAAGGCTATCGTCCAGAAGTTGACCGCGATCGAGTCTCTTGCTGGTGTCGATGTGCTCTGTTCTGACAAGACCGGAACCCTCACTGCCAACCAGCTTTCTATCCGTGAGCCATACGTCGCTGAGGGCGAGGATGTCAACTGGATGATGGCCTGCGCTGCCCTGGCTTCTTCCCACAATATCAAGTCCCTTGATCCCATTGACAAGGTCACCATCTTGACACTCAAGCGCTACCCAAAGGCACGTGACATCCTCAAGGACGACTGGAAGACCGAGAAATTCACTCCCTTCGACCCTGTCTCCAAGCGTATTACCTGTATCGTCACCCTCCGCGGCGATCGCTTCACCTGCGCCAAGGGTGCTCCCAAGGCCGTTCTTAACTTGACCGAGTGCTCTAGGGAGACCGCAGACCTGTTCAGGGACAAGGCCACCGAATTCGCTCGCCGTGGTTTCCGCTCTCTCGGTGTCGCTTACCAGAAAAACAATGAGCCGTGGGTCCTCCTGGGTATGCTTTCTATGTTCGACCCTCCCCGTGAGGATACTGCTCAGACCATCGTCGAGGCCCAGCAGCTTGGTGTTCCAGTCAAGATGTTGACTGGTGATGCCATTGCTATCGCCAAGGAGACTTGCAAGATGTTGGCTCTCGGCACAAAGGTTTACAACTCTCAGAAGCTCATCCACGGTGGTCTCTCCGGCACAACCCAGCACGACCTTGTTGAGCGTGCCGATGGTTTCGCTGAGGTCTTCCCCGAGCACAAGTATCAGGTAGTCGAGATGCTGCAACAGCGTGGCCATCTGACTGCCATGACTGGTGACGGTAAGTTCAGCCTAGACTTCATACATATCACTTCGTCGCTAACGATCAACAGGTGTCAACGATGCTCCTTCCCTCAAGAAGGCCGACTGCGGTATCGCTGTTGAGGGTGCCTCCGAAGCTGCCCAGGCCGCCGCCGATATTGTCTTCCTTGCTCCCGGTCTCAGCACCATCGTCTTCGCCATCAAGACTGCCCGCCAGATCTTCCAGCGCATGAAGTCCTACATTCAGTACCGTATCGCTCTGTGTCTTCACTTGGAGTTGTACCTCGTCACCTCGATGGTCATCATTCAAGAGACTATCTCCGCCGATCTGATCGTCTTCATCGCCCTCTTCGCCGATCTGGCAACCGTCGCCATTGCCTACGATAACGCGCACTCCGATCCTCGACCCGTCGAGTGGCAATTGCCCAAGATCTGGGTGATCTCGGTCATCCTTGGTATTGAACTTGCTCTTGCGACCTGGATCGTCCGCGGCACCATGTTCTTGCCCAACGGCGGAATTATCGTCAATTTCGGTAACATTCAGGAAGTTCTGTTTCTCGAAGTTGCTCTTACCGAGAATTGGCTCATTTTCGTCACCCGTGGTGGAGCCACCTTCCCATCCTGGCAATTGGTCAGCGCCATCTTCTTCGTCGATGTGCTCGCCACGATCTTCTGTATCTTCGGATGGCTATGGCACGGTACTGATGGTGGTCTCCACACCCCTCCTTACCCGAATCCAATGGGTGCCTACTACTACAAGCAAACACCTCACGGTTGGACCTCCGTCGTTACCGTTGTGTCGGTGTGGGCATACTCGATCGGTGTCATCATCATCCTCGCCATCACATACTTCTGTCTCAACCAGATCCCTGCGCTTGCCGATCTCGGCCGCAAGAACCGCAGTATGCACGATACCCAGATGGAGAACATCATCGGCCACCTCAGCAAGCTCGCGCTCAGGCACGAGAAGGACGAGCACGGCGAGAGCAGATTTGTGCTCGCCACCAAGTCTACTGAAGACGAGGATGACGACTAGATTCGTGCGCTTTAGCTTTTGCTGAAGTTTTGCTATGATCAGTCACTTGGAAGATGTTTTGAAACACGAGATACCAAACCCGCCTTGCGGCCGCCGTTCCCTCGATACAAGATCAAGATTGTGTTACTAAGGGTGTATGGCTGGCCGCCGCTTTCCTTTTGTTCCTTTGGAAAGGGAACCTGTATATATAATATGGGTACGATTTCGTAACGTGTGTAATAAATCGCTGAGTTCACTAGCTGTTTGTTGTGACACTGTTCCTCACCATTATGTACGCTACGTACCCATCTACCTTTCTCTACTGCCGAATGCGCAAATCGTGTCTTTGCTTGCGAGATCATTGAGGAAGTGCGTCATGCATTCACCATCACAGCAAATTGATTACAGTCGACATCAAGTCTTGTCCTCTGCAGTCGACACAGACAAAGATACCTGCTATGCCTTCAACCACGACGAACTCACTCTTTCCTGGGGTGGCCCTGATTACTGGCGCTGCCAGTGGTATGACATCCCCAAGTTAGTAACGAAGATTCATGGCTGAAATAACCAGGCATTGGTCAAGCCATAGCCATCTCTTTCGCAACCGAAGGCTGCCGCAGGATTGTTCTCGCAGACCGCAATCAGGATGGCCTGAACGCCACGAATGATCAGATCAAGGCAGCGAGTTCTGATGCCAAGGTCCTGGTCGTACCAGTCGATATCTCTTTGGCGGACTCTGTCCAACATATGACTGAGGAGGCGGTTAGGACATTTGGCAGGATTGACTATGCTTGCAACGCCGCTGGTATCGGCAGCCTGCGTGAGATATGCCATGAATCATGTGATTGCTAAGATGTGGCAGGTGTGCTGAGCAACAACGAGCGATCTGATGCTACGACGCCGGACGAGTTCGATCGTATCAATGGGATCAACTATCGAGGATGCTGGTTGTGCTCTCGAGCGGAAATTATGCAGATGCTGAAGCAGGAGCCTTTGCCTACTCATGATGGGCGGCCTGGGGCTAGGGGGAGCGTGGTCAATATTGCTAGCCAGTTGGGCATTGTTGGAAGACCTGCTGCTCGTAAGTATCGAAATCTGTGGATCTCAGGACAGGTCATGGCTGACAGCGAGAAGCCGCATATTGTGGATCGAAGGCTGCCGTTATTAGTATGACCAGATGCGACGCTATCGATGTGAGGACGATCACAATTTGCGAGAAAGTGTGGGACATGCTGATGTTCGAGCAGTACTCGAAGGATAACATACGTGTCAATTGCGTGTGTCCGGGCGTATGTATTCACCTATGGTAGGATCAGGGACGTTTCGTGCTCACTTGATTGCAGGTCATCGACACTCCAATGACAAGGCCAAACATGGATGTGCTAGGCTCGGCTATATCGATAGCACCCATGGACAGAGCCGGCACTGCACAAGAGGTGGCAGACTGTGTGCTCTTCCTCGCAAGTCCCAAGGCTAGCTTCGTGCAGGGTTCTGCGCTTGTTGTGGACGGAGGGTATGTTGTCAACTAGTATAGACATCTCCGTTTACTGTACAACAGACCATGCAAGTCCACCTACAATCCTCCTTGACCTTGCTGAATCATGATATCTTCGGCTCCTCCTCTTGAATCTGCGTCACGGTCGGTCTATACGGGACATACCCACCCCACAACTCAGCCGGCTCCTCGTTGACAGAGCGTAGACCTGGACTCATTGGACTATAGCCGGGTAGATGTGTCGCACTTCCGACAGAGATCGCTGGACTGTGTGTTGAGCCCTCCAGCTCGCTCTTCCGGTTACTTCTGGACCGGCTCATAGCCACAGGGTATGAGTCAATTTCCGGTGCCCTTCCATCTGGTGCTACGTGGCCTACTTGGTAGCCGAATCTGTCCTTCATGGCATCGTCTGTGTCGTCTGATCGTGGAGGCGATGTGTACTCCTGTCCCTTGGACTTGCGTTGACGCCAGATAACATATGCCAGCAAAGCACAAGCCAACAGCCCGACTGGGATGCCGACTGCCAACCCTACTATCAGCGCCGGATGATTGCTCGAGGGCGACTTTGTCTGGTATGTGGAAGCTTTATCTGTGGGCACTGTCCCTTGCACAGTAGTGACCAGTGTGACCGTAGCTAGTGAGCCACCGATGTCGGTGATGACACCGTAGGATGTGACTGTGGATGAAGCACTGTGAGTAGTGGGTGATGGTGAATTGGTGTTTCCAGTGGTTGAGGTTGATGAGGCTGATGAAGTCGGTGAGGTCAGCGAACTGGTGGTGGACATCGCTTGTTGTGGAGTTGATTGAGTGCTAGTCTCTGCACCCGGCGTGGCAGTCAACTCAACATCCGGGCCACTTCTACCTAGAGCACAGTTCAACTGCTATTCACTGGAACTGAGGGTCGAAAGCAAGTCACATACCTATGCTCGAGGCGGGAGAGTTGGCTGTCTGCAAGGTTGGCGCAGACGTAGGGTTGGGAGCGTTTGTTATCTTAGCAATCGAGTTCCCTGCCGGCAGGTCAAAGTACTCGGTTCCATCTTTCCTGCAGCAGTTCCAGCTACGGTCGCCGTCACAGCACCCTGGGAATGTATTAGAATCGTTCGCCTAGAGTGTGGCCAGCTCGCAGCGCTTACAGCTACCATCGTCACATTGCAGCAGCGCTTCGTCTCCAGAGGCTGTGTTGTTGTTCGTACAGCGTTCCATGCACGAAGTTGACTGCCAGGTCTGATCGGTACAAGTGTACCTTCCGTACAGGTAATAGTCGGTCCCATTCGGTAGACGACAAAGTCCGTTACCAAGGCAGTCCCACTGGTAAGGACAACACTGACCGCCGGAAGGGAGACAAGCTGCGTCGCCTGGCGAGAGATCACCGTTCGGGTAGAAGCAATCTTGCGCGAACACTGTCTGGAGGTTCACAGCTGTGAGCACAAGGAGTGTGACAGTGTTCTTCATGGTCGAGTGCATGACGACCACCTACGGGGTTTTGCTGTCATGGAGATTGTTGCGAAAAGATGGTGGCTCGAGTGATGTTGCTGTGAAGCTTGCTTGACGGGCATGTGACGAAGACGCATTTGCCATCGTGCTTAGACTGGAATTTAAGGTTTAGCTCTGCAATTCGATTTGGCAGGCACACGGACTACGCCATGTGTTACCTTTTCATTCACGTTGCCGGTTTCGTTGACAGCTCGGCTAATATCTCAAGTATCGTTGCTTTCTTGTATGGCCGTTACAGTCTCCAAAGCGCTATTACAGTTGGAAGGCCAATCTGGAAGGCGGCACGGAAAAGCTGTGGACGAACTTCCCACGGGGTTATTGTCAATCTTGCCAGGTAACTGCGTGATAGCGGTGAGTTTGGACATCGCAGAAGATTGTCTCGCGGACCCGACCCGATGTTCAATCCTGGTGGAACTTGAAACGGGAGCCTGCAGCACCGCCAACGCTTCACTAAGCCTCGTACCCAGAGTCGCACGACGCCATCAAAGCAAGCAAAGACAAGCAGCCGAGAGTCGACGATCCTTCAGCAAATCAAACAGACAAGATGCTCCTCTTCATCAGCCAGGCCCGTTTTCGCGCGTCCAGCGATCTGGTACTGCCTCGCTCGAAGAGCATTTCTCTACCTCTTCAGATGTTGCCTTCTAAGCCTCAGCTATGCACGTGGGCTGCCGATGTGGCGTCTCTGCCGCGCCGTCTTTTCTCGCAGCGCAGGTGCTGTTGCGCTTGAAAGCAGAAGGAGGTGAGAGCATGTAACCCTTAGACGTCGAACCCAAATGTTTCGGCGCCGAGCGTGGATCGGTGGCGGTGACTCAGCTGCATTGCGCTTTTCGACCGTCTATTCATGCGGGCTCCATCTTACCCTTCGAAACCATAACCATCCGTGACTAGCATGCACACGATGGCTAACTCGACTGCTGGTGGAGGTAGCTCGCTTTTCGGTGGCTGGATCGATGAAACCCTTGACTTCGTCACCTGGACTTCGGCATGAGTGTGAGAAGCAAACTGGTCATCCGCACTGGTTGTCTAGCATGTAGAGCTGAAGGGATACCGTGTGATTCCAAGAACTCTGGATGTCGACAAAATAGTTCCACGGACTGGCACGCCAATCGACATGATGTTGGTCTTTATGTAAGACACGATCGTAACATAGTTGTACGCGACATACATGTCAGCTGGCAAGCCACGAATCGAGAACGCCAGAGTCTACATTTCTTCTGTAACATGAGTGCTCTGGAGTTATCTGGGTGGTAAGTCTTGAGCATCGTATGAAGATCATATATGTCTGGGCAGCGACAGCAATATCCTTCTCCTTCAGTGCCAGGCGTCGCAGAACTGATCTGCCTGCTGCACTAACTCAGGACCACTTCGAATTCCAATGCTGATAAACGACAGGTTTGACGCAGATTTCTATCGAGTTGACCTCCTACGAGCGACCCTTCACGATCAAGCAATTATGCACTTGGTCGCCGCTCTTGGCGCATCACACGAGTACCACTTACGGAGACAAGCACTACGGGAAAGCACCGAGACAGATGGCTTGCTTACGTTCGGCTTCCGCCAATGCAACAATGCCATAAAAAGCCTCATACGACCTGCAGAGTCGATGGACGACGTCGAGCTGCTACGGGTGCTTACAGCTTCCGTCCTGTTCGCAGCCTTTGAGAACCTTCAGGGCCAGCGTCAAGCAGCATTGCCGCATGTACTCCACGCCCGAAAATTAGCATTACAGTTGCGGAACGCACGGCAGTATGCTAAGGTGTATCCTACGCGTCTTGGCGCCATCGACCCAGTCCTCTCGCATTATGAAATACAGCTCGGCGACTCGACCGGTGACCCAGTGCCATTGCCACACTTCCTCACTTCTAACCCAGCTGACGTACTTGTATTCGAGTCTGCTGCGGCCGCTCGTATAGCACTGGAACGGGCCATCGCGAATATAAGCAACTACATGCTGACCAACGTGCATTACGATGACGAATCAGATCAGGCAGAAGTGCTTGGTGGAACCAAGAATGCGTATCGAATCTGGTTCGAACAGTGGGAAAAGGCCTTCACGGATTTCCTGTCAAGCAGTAACAAGTACATGACCCGCAATGAGCTCAACGCCTGCCGTCTGCTCAAAGCTCACCACATTTCCGGATCCCTTCTGGTCACTGTCAAGAATGTAAACAACGATAGCAGCGCATGGAGCGAGTTCACGGCTCAATTTCGCGCTATCGTTGAACTAGTGTCAGAGGTGATCTCATGTGTGCCAAAGAGACTCGTAGCAACTCGTATGCCGCAGACAGCATATTTCAGTCCTGGCATGGGCATGACTGAGCCGCTTTACTGTGTCGCGTCTCGCTGTACGGATGCCGGGGTCAGGGAGAAGGCGAAAGTTCTGATGGGTAGACTGCCGCAGAACGAGGGCGTATACTCCGCGTGGCGTGTTGGGTTCATTGAGAGCGTTCTGTGTGCGGCTGAGGGACGACGAGGCGCGAGCGCGGCTCAGTCAAAAGATATGATCGTGACATAGCTGGCGGCATACATGAGTCTCTGCAGCATGGAGTCTAGTGTAGCAGAGATTTCCGCAACGACAGATATCACGTTGGTATTTGGGTATCAGGATCTAGGTTTGTGAGGCTATCATATAATCTGGCAGCTAGCCGGACTACATGTACTGAAGTCGATCAAGACCGTGAAGCATTTCCTTAGCGTTGTCGCACCAGCTCAATCACTACAGCTCATCACTACCGCCACCCCTGACTAGAACTTCTATGCTCCTCATCCCCCAGACTTTCAAACTCCATATCCCATTCATCGACCTCTGCGAACTTCCTCCTCGCCTCTTCGAGCTCATTCGATTTCGTGGCTTCGTACATACTCTGCTCTGGCAGGTTAGTGGTGGTGTCTGCATCGTCTAGATCTTCGAAGCCATCGTTGTTCTCCTTGTCTGAGGTCGTGGCTGCTGTAGTCCTGCGCCCATATGTCTTGACCGGCTGCTTGTCCGTTGCAGATGCGGCTGTGAATTTTCGAGCGCGTGTGGCCGGAGCTTTACCTGCTTTGCCAGTTTTGGCTGATTTTGTGTGAGCGGTGGCAGTTTTTCGTCTACCTTTAGCTGGTGTGATTTTTGTTTGTCTTCGCCGCCTGCCATTCGGCTCGCTGTCATGATCGATTACCGCGACTTCCTCCACCCCGCCCTCATTCTCAGAGTCGGACGTGAAGTCGTACTCTGACTTTCGGTGTCGAGGTTTTGCAGGCTGTCTTCGCTTCGGAAGCAGTGATTGCAGCGCAGCTGTCGACATCTGCTTGACCTTCTCTGGCTTCTTTCGTCGTTCAGGCTGTGGTGAGAGCTGTGTGACCGGATCGGCTAGCTCCTCTCGAAGACGCTGCTGTGTGCCGGAAACAGGGTTTGGGCCAGGACTGCTGCTAGCAGGTTCTGCCATGGTCCCATTCGGTACATCAGCTAGGGGGTTGTCGTGAAGCTCCTCTCCTACTTGCTCATCTTCGGGCTCGACCTGGTGCTGCTCTTCGGTCGAAGGTACCACATAGTCATCCAATGAGTCTCTACGTCCTTCGTCGTCTGGTAGCCCAACTGAAGGTGGTGGCGAAGACTGGGAAGGATTGATAATCTGGACATCGTCTGTGGTTTCCAGCGCGGGTGGTGTAGGCCCGCGAGCAGAAGCTGTGGTCGAGCGCCGCGTAGCAGAAGCTGCTGGATGGTTTACGAAGGCCAGATCATGCTCCTCATCAGCAGCAACATCGTCGTGTTCGGGAGCAAACGTTTCAGGACGTTGGCGCTTCGCTCGTAATGTACTCAGAGATCCTGTAGATAGATCCGCCTCGCCCGATTTGCGCTTATTGATTGCAGCTCTCGATCGCGAGGCAGGCTTCGTGGCATCCTTCTTTACAGCACTACTACTTGCAGACTTCCTCTTTTGCTTACCAAGTCGCATTGGCGTGCCTTCTGCATTTGGCGCAAAGGCTTCCTCATCGTCGTCGGTCCCGATATCGAAGTCATATACGCTGGCATCCTCTGCAGTCATGATCGTAGTCGCATTCACATTCGAGGGTCGCGCACCAGCAGCTCGCTGTTGTACCATGGCCAGCATACTCGGCTGCCTGGGCCGGCGCCTGAAATTCTTGAGTACGCTAGTGTCCATGGCAGGTGTAGGCTGGGGTCGCAGGACAGATGTCGGAGGCGCAGCGACGGACGAACGCTTACGCTTGGCAGAGCTCGATTTGCCTGCTGGTGGCGGAGAGGTAGGCATGTCGTACTCGGACAGATCACGTGCCAGTCGAATACTCTGTCGCGCCAGTCCTGGAGCCGCAGAGAGGAAGTCAGACGATGGCGCGGCATCGATCGAGTTCAGTTTTGTAGCAGCCAACACAATCGTGTCCTCGCCAGTCTCTTTTCGTGCTTGATGCTGCATCCGCTTTTTCAATCCTTCGAGCACCTTACTCTGTGCTTCGTTTTGGATCGGCTTCCGTGTCATCCTTGGCGGCCGTCTATTTGGCTTGACCGTAGGCGGTACGGACGCATCGCTCTTCGCGAGCTCGTCTGTACTGACAGCCGGCGGATCAGATGTCTGCAGTCCAAGTCCGCCTGTCATGACCAATTCTTCGGGAGCCTGTGAGCTCTTCTTTGATCGTCCACGTCGAGTCTTCGCGTCTTTGACCAGTCCATCTGTATTGCCATCGTCCTCGTATACCGGTGCTGGTGCCGTCTTTGCGCTACGCGTCGTGTTCGTTTTCTCTCGCAGTGCCTGGCGTTTGTTCTGAGCGGCCGAAGGCGATGGTGCAGCCGAAGGAGCACTACGTAGACGCGCCATATGCTTTGTTCTCACCGGTCTACTAGTACATCCTCTCTAGCGGTATCGTTATACAGACTGCAATTGCTTGAGCGACGCTATGATCACTCGCTTCAACGCGCCATGTTTTGCGCCGGCTGCTCCCGCATGTCGCCCCACTCCTAATGCACGCCAGATCTCGTGATGCCAAGAAGCACTCCGAACAGCAGGCCCTCCTCTTCGTTTAAGGACATCGAATGAATTTGCTCTCGAGATTCACCCTCGTTGCTCGCCGATCGATATCAATCGTACACAATCTCGATAGCAAGAAGCCAGCCTGCTTTCCACGCAATCGAGGATACGCAGCCATGGCAATCAGACCAGCACCAGCACCAGACTCTGTGGCCAAAGCAGCAGCAGCCAGCATACATCAGCCACGAGATCCCAACACTCTATCGAACTACAATGCTTGGCGCATGAAGCATACGACCGCTGACTTCCACATCGACTTCGAAGCAAAGCGTCTGAAGGGTACCGTGCATCTGACATTGAAGAAACTCGCACCAGATGCCAATCAAGTCATCCTTGACACCAGCTTCCTTGAGGTTTCAGCCGTCAAGGCCAACAACAAGCAAGCCGGCTTCGAGCTGGCTACCAAAAGGATAGAGCCATATGGCTCGCCACTCACCATCTCCTTGAAGGACGAGCACACTGATTCATCTTCTTCTGAACTGACCCTGAGCATCGACGTGGCGACCACATCCTCCTGCACAGCTCTACAATGGCTCACACCGGCTCAAACAAGTAACAAGAAGCACCCATACATGTTCAGTCAATGTCAAGCCATCCACGCTCGATCACTGTTCCCTTGCCAAGACACTCCGGATGTGAAGTCCACATATACGTTCAACATCCGGTCTCCACTTCCTGTATTGGCATCTGGCTTACCCGCCGGCATCAGCGACTTTCAGCCGGGCAAGGACAACCAGCCGGGAACACTACTCTACACATTCGATCAAAAGATACCTATGCCGTCGTACCTCTTCGCTATAGCCTCCGGCGATATTGCTTCTGCATCCATCGGTCCACGGTCGACCGTCTGGACTGGTCCTGAAGAGCTGACAGCCAGCCAATGGGAATTCGAAGCAGATACAGAAGCTTATATTCAAGCAGCGGAGAAGATCGTCTACCCCTACGCCTGGACGACCTACAATGTTCTTGTCCTACCACCATCCTTTCCTTACGGTGGAATGGAGAATCCCATCTTTACTTTCGCCACACCAACAGTAGTAAGCGGTGATCGCCAGAACGTCGACGTTATTGCTCATGAACTCAGCCATTCATGGTCCGGAAACCTTGTCACCAACGCCAGCTGGGAGCACTTCTGGCTGAACGAAGGATGGACAGAATATCTTGAGCGCCGACTACAATCTCTGATCCATGGTGGTGACAAGTATCGAGACTTCAGCGCTATTATTGGCTGGAAGGCATTAGAGGACAGTGTGAAGCAGTTTGGTGAGGATCACGAATTCACCAAGCTTATCCCTAGTCTCAAGGGCGAGGATCCGGATGACGCATTCAGCAGTATACCATACGAGAAGGGTTTCACGTTTCTGTACTATCTGGAGAAGTTAGTCGGCATCGAGAAGTGGAATAAGTTCATCCCGCACTACTTTACGGAGTTCCGGGAACGGAGTGTCGACTCCTACGAGTTCAAAGCTATGCTTCTCTCTTTCTTCGAGAACGATGCCGAAGCGAGTAAGAAGCTGAACGATGTCGACTGGGATACCTGGTTCTACAAGCCTGGCCTGCCGCCAAAGCCAGACTTTGACACCGAATTGGCCGATCAGTGCTACGCTCTCGCGGATAAATGGACGGCTCTCAATGAGGGCAATGCTGGAGATTGGAAGCCCAGCAGCAAAGACATCGAGAACTTTATGTCGAATCAATCTGTCGTCTTCCTCGAACGCCTCCAATCGTCCTCAACACCTCTGAAACCCGAACATATCCATACGATGGGCCAAGCATACGGCTACGCTTCTTCCAAGAACATCGAGCTCGTCTCGCGATTCTATGTCTTAGGTCTCGTGGCGAAAGCTAAGGAGATCTATGAGCCTGCGGCGGAATTGCTTGGGAGAGTTGGAAGAATGAAGTTTGTGCGGCCACTATTCAGACGGCTGATCGAGGTTGATGCGGGGTTGGCGAAGAAGACGTTCGAGAAGAATAGGGACTTTTATCATCCGATTTGTAGGAGCATGGTGGAGAAGTTGTTTGAAAAGGGTGGGAAGGGCGCCGAGTGAAAATTTGGTTGATATTGCTCAACATGAGTTGCTCTGTCATTCAGTGCTACCCGGGAATGTTAAAGCGTGAAGTAGTACCGAGGTGAGTGCGGCAAAGCAGAGATGGAGCAGTGCGTGCTACTATCTTGTATACCGGATGATATCGAAGCACACCTTTTATCCAAGCACAAGCCAACAATACATCGGGCCAACATCGTGCCGAGAAGCAGCTCATATGGAGTTTGGTCATCCACCAACCCAAGGCAAGAACAAGGAAGCAGAGGAAACGACACTCCATAGCTTCGACATGAGAATCACGATCACAAGCAAGTCCTGTAAAAATCAGATTTCACGATACTCAGATCAGATTTATCACGCTGTCTGACCACAGGTTTTCGCAGCATCTTCCGCGCAGTCCATCCAGTACGGAAATGTTGTCTCTGCAGCTCCATCTCACATTCACTCTCTTCCGCGCTAAAAGCTGGTCCGTGCGATACCCCATGCGTTCTTCTCAGCACGATTGGCTCGCGGCACGCCAAGTTTACCACTAGCGCCCCGAATTACTATACACACGCGTACCAGAGTTTGAGCTATTTGCTTGACAAGCTGCATCGCACACAAATCTTAATCAATAGCATACATACTACCAGGGCGTCCCCAATGGCGTCGGGCATCGGTAAAGCCATTTTGACGGCTCTCAGCAAGCTATAAGACTCGCAAGAGGATGTGGAAAGTATAACTGGGCGTGTGGCACATCAATACGACGAGGCAAAGAAGGATTTCGAAGTAGCTCAGGCGCACCAAGAGGCTGTGATCGAGGCCGCGTGTATCGATACGGAGGCTATTCAAGATCGTACGCGTCAACTGAGCAAGTATTTGGGCACCTCTTCAGATATCAGCGATCCTCACCTCCAAGACCTGCTCCTTCCATATTGTAGGCCTACACTTCTTGCCACTAGGTCACACCATTCACGAAGTGTCTTGAAAGCCTTTCCCAAGCGACCCGACATGAACCCACATGGAAGCTAGACTGACAATACCACAGCTCTAACAGTCCCCGGCCTTCTCAATTCATCGTCTTCACCACTCTCGGAGAAATGTGCAGAGTCTGCCCGGCAACCTATGCTTGTAAGCGAGACCAAGACGAAAGAGGACATAGAAGCTAGCAATCCTGAGAAGCCAGCCGGTTCCCTCCAGTACCGAGCCAACGACTACTCGAACGTTCTCTGGCACTGGGAAGGTGAATACACCAATCGTCTGTCTTTATATGGCTGCGCCGTCAAGCGTCCTAATGGCAGTTGGTACATACTTGAGTGCCGGGTATGCCATGCGAATCTCCCCAACAACCTGACTTCGAGAAACGGTATTCTGGATGGCATCAAGGCATTCTACGTCCACCTCCGTCAAGCTCACGGTATGGACTTTGGTGACGATGTCATGGCGTGCAGGGAGCATTGTCAAGTCTGTGAAGTTACCGAGCGCGAGCACGAGCAGCTCACACGAGGTAGCGACAAGACTATCAATGTTGACAAAAGCTCATCAAGCAGACGATTGTCCCGGAGACGACAGCCGAGAAAGCAGAAATTATAGCGGCCAGAGCCCAGCCTGACCTCACCAGACATAAAGGTGGTTCAACCAAGCGTGAGTTCACCGATACCTGGGACTATGGTCGCGGTCAGCTTCTAGTTGACTTCAGTTATGGTGGTCTCGGAAATGATTACGACAACGAGAAAGACTTGGCTGCGTACACACCATCACTTAGAAAGGCCAAGATTGCCACTAAATGCAAGGTGATTACCGTTTCGGACGACGATGAGGGCCAGCAATACGAGGAAATTAGTACGGTATTCCCCTTCGACACGCCAAAAAATCTCGTCCGTAGGAAGACACCGAAGAAGACGAAAGGCCACCATGTCAATTCAACCAACGACGACGACGATATTGATGGCGAGGTTCGGATCTCATCGCCGTACTTCAGGGAGACAGCACCACGACCAGCCAGCATTCTCGCTTCTACACCTGCGAATACGGATCGCTCTCTCGAGACACTACGATCCTAGTGGAGCTGCAGCCAGGGCGTCCTTTGATCGCTGAGCTGCGACTTGTGGCACGGAGAGGCGGGACAGCAGCGACAGCTACAGCGTGCTGCTACGTAGAGCTAGAAAAGGTGCTACAATGTACATGACTGATGCCGATCTGGAACAGTGTTGCATGGTGACGAGGCAAGACGGATCGTGGGTGGTTTGACGACATATGCTTTCAGGGGCGAAGGAGAGGAACGCCACATTGTTGGCATCACCACAGCTTGTGATCATCCCATTCCATAGTAGCACATAGGAATGTCAAGGATGCCCTGGCAGAGACTTGGTTAATTGTTGCTTTCTGCACATTTCATACTCATCAATGCTGTCTAATGATTGCTAGAGAGGTAGCTGGTAGAGTACATTCGCGAAACAACTCGCGCGTGGAAATGGAGTCTTGTATCGTCGTCATAAAACAAAAAGCTGAAGATTTTGAGTGTGAAAGGTCAAGGGGGGAAAAACACCGCACGCCACGCTAAAATATGCATCATATCCCACCCGTCCCATCCGATGCTACCCATCGAGTAAAAGAACCCGATGATGTTCCAGCAGTGAAGTAAGTCGTCCATGACTTTCGGTCTCAGCCAGCTCCAACACTGGCACTATCTTTCATCTCGACATCGTCCTCGATTGCCTGGCTGTGATTCACACCTGCTTCAGAGGAAGGATGCAGGAGTGATGGTGCGATGGGTCCGGAGGCAACTGAAGCCGGTGAGCTCTCTCGGTCGCCTTTGCTCTCACTCTCGCGGTCTTTATTCTTCCTCTGTCGATACTCGCTCAAACTCATCTTCTTGCGAGCAGGACTGGGATTAACGGCCGCGGTCACCCCAGGCGGGAACAGTGATGCTGAAGGTGTCAGACCGGCAGGAGACTGTGCGAAAGTGCCGTTGCTGCCGTTCGACGTGCTGCCAAAAACATGAGTTGGAGGTGGCATCGCGACATGCATCTCCGGCTTGTGTAGATTGTGATGCAGCTCGCTTTTGATATCGTGTGAGGCCAAATATTCCTGCTCCTGCGGCTGCCATGGAGGCGCAGGCGGCTCGACGAAGCTGTGAGGTTCTTTCAAGCTGTCCTTGTATGGCAGGCCAAGAGGCGGCTTCAGCTCCGAGATGGGTGGAAACGCGTGGTCCATGTCACCTGGTGAAGCGTCTGACGTGTCAATGTCTTGAGCGACAGCTCCGTTACTTGCGGTCGTGCCACGAGAAGGCCTCATAACCTCTTCCGGCGTACTAGACTTCGAGCCTTTGGCGGCGTTACCCTCATTACCTTCTGCGCTTTTGGGTGCTGGCGACATGCTTGACGCTGCTTTCTTCTGCACGACGTTGTTGGTAGCGCATCGTTTGAGCAGCCTCTGCGTAAGAGAAATGTATTTCCAGCGTGGTGCTACCGCATACTCGGCTTCTCGTCTATGAGTGTCCTCTTGATCCATGTCGCATTGGGTTCCCGAGTCGACATAACTCGGTGCAGGTCGGGCCATTGTCTTGACCAAAGTCTTCGTGCTTGGTTTTTGTGTCCCGCTCTTCGGTGGCCTACCACTCAGGGACCGCGCAGTCGGCAGTCCCGCCTGCCGCGAGGTACCAGCATCAGCGTACTTTAATGGGAAGGTCTGCCCATTGACGTGCTTGATTGAGGAAGGACCAGGTGTCGTCGCTGTCGAACCGGCGCTATGCCTCTTCTTCTTGTTCTGCTTGCCACTCTGCTCCTCCTCTTGCCGTCTGAACATCTCTTCTTCCTTGGCGACCTTCCTGCGTTCACGCTCGGATAGTTCAGGCATGGTCGACAACGAGCCACTCGCCGAGTAATGCGTATTGGGCGTGTTGTCGCGACTGGCTGAGTTTCGCCCGGCAGATCCAGACGCAGACCGCGAGTCAGTGGGTTCGTCGTCCGCGTCGACCTTTCGTGCTTCGCTGCCCGATCGGCTGTTGAATGCATGCGTCTCGGATGGTGACATATTGTGACGAGCCTTCTTCTTCTTTACCTTCGGCATCTTCGCCGGCTGCGCCTCGTCTCCATCAAGCGTAGCGATCGAGAAGCGTTTATCAAGACGCCCTAGTAAGCAGTGGCTGGGTGATTGTTGGCATGCACAAGGACCACAATTGGCAAGAATTATAGATATCCATTGCGACAGCTGTCCCATCTCCTGTTGCGAAACCGATGTCATTGACTCGACACCGCCCGCGCGTCCAAACAAACTGTCCGAAGTGTCCCACCCGATCGAGATCTCATCACCAGGCTCGATCGGTTTCGTAGCCATGAAGCAGAAATGATAGTCCGTGCCATTGGTGATAAGAACCTGGATCTTCGAGTTTGGAGTGCAGCTTCGGCGCACGAACCGAAGATCTGTGCCTTCGTTTCGAGCGTCGATGTAGAGGGGTAGTTTGGTGTGAAAGAAAACGAATGGTTCAGGATGTCGCAAGGTTTGCCAGCGGTTAGAGGGATCTGCTCTGTAGTGCTCCTTGAAGCCAATGCGACCGCGAAGCTCGCCAATGAACCCAGTATCCGCAACAGGATCTTGGACCGTCAAGACCTTCCACGCAGGAAAGTTTCCATCTTGGTCGCGGACTGTCGGGTCATGGTGCTCCTGTACTACCAAGGCAGGCTTCGGTATGTCGTCGATATCACGATCCCATCTACTAAGTACCTCAGCTTTATAATGACCGACTGCTCCATAAAACTTGTCGTCAGGTTCCAGCAGCCAACGGCTCAAGGAGTTCGTGACGTCCAGGTCTTCCATAACGTTAGCATCGCTATAGACCCAATCATCATCTTGGTAGCAGCGTAGGAATGCCTCGGAGTACAAGCTGATGGGAGATTCAGGTGAGCGTGACGCACTGCGACCCTGCGTATTTGTGACAGTGCGCTTGCGAGAGTGACCTTTGGTCGGGCCTGTTACTTGATCCGATGGACGATGACTTGTCTTTGGTCGTTTCGCGGGTGGTGGCAGATCTCTTGGACTGGCACTGTTGCGATCGTGTCGCACTTTGTCCAGAGGCCAACCGTTCGCGAATGGCGAACCAACGGCGTCCTTGATCTTCTTCTTGTGACTCTTGGACGCCTGTCGCCTGATAGAGCCATATGGGTCCTGTTGTTCTACTCTAGCCTGCTGACGTTTCCGAGCCAAAAATGTATCAACAGGTCGCGGCCGACAATCGATGCAGAAATGCTGTAACTCGTCCGGTAAATCTCGGCCCTCGTACTCTGGGTAATAGCAAATGGTGTGTTGCCATCGATTGCAGAGGTCGCAAGCAACAGTATTGCCATCGTCGTCCGAGTATCCACAGAAGCAGCTTATCTGACCATCGTCCTCTTGCGCGCCGCCAAAATTGCCGCCGTTGACTTGTGCGTGGAAGTTCCTCGAGTGTTGAAATGCATGCGGCAGCGGAGCGCGAACCGGCTCGACACCGATGGACGTCGTATCGGGGTAGAGGCTTTCTGTCATGCTATCACGCCTGTACGGGTGTGATGAGAGGAGGGTATCAGGTGACAGGATCTTGCTCTGCCCTGCGTCGCATGGCGAGTAGGCCACAGTATGGCGCCTTTCGAAGGCACAGGAAGTCGTGTAGGTGTATGGTGTCGAAAACGCAAGCCTTTGGCGGACTTTTGAGTGTGGTTGTCCGGAAAGGGAAGGCTCTTCACGGAGGAGTCAGACCCGTTTCAAGGCGACAGCAGCCGCTTTACAGTACGAAGCCGACGCGATACGTCCTGAAGACACCTCTTCGTGCGATGGCAATTCGTGCGGGTCAATCATCAAGAGTATTGGATGGTGGATGGCGGTATCGAGTGGCCTCCAAAGCGACCGCGTGTTCGAGACTGACGCGAGGGTGATGATTCGTGGTCACGGCGTGCCGCAAGAAGTTGAATCGGGTGCTAGAGTCAGTAAGGCGGGCAATGTGATGAAAGGGAAGGTCAAAGAGTGAGTGGTCGGGTATGTGAGGGTGTAATTGGGGGGTAAGAGAGAGGAGAGAGTGCTGCTTTGGACTACACAAAGCAGAACCAGAGCGCAGGTGTGCACGGGCCCACAAATTCGGCCAATCAAGCGCGACTAGTGCTAGAAGCGGATGGCGTCAGGTGTGTGTGCAGCTGGCCTGCTCATCAGTGCTCGCCTCACAGGCTTGCACAGTCGTGGATCTTGGTGGGATATATTGATATATTGATAGATGGGAACATGCCGAGGTGCACCATTCGCCACCGGGACGCTGACTGTCGTGCTGCATCGTCCTGACTCCTGAGCGTGTTGAAGCTGCGAGGTGCGATGCGATGATGGTGATGCGGTCAGGGTTGGTGAAAGGCAAGAGAGTGTTGCAGATAAGACGCCCCGCGCTGGTTCAGAGGAAGGAGCGATTCGGGTGAGGCTAGCATTGAAGAAGTTAGAAGCTGCATGAAAGTCCTTCGTAATCTACCACCCAACAAATCAGCTTCTTTCATCTCGCTACTTGGTGTTTCGGCTTATGCGAAGCTTACGCCCCGAATAATCAGCTTGGCGTGTCGGTAGTCGAAGTGTGAGTCCCGTGATCGCGGCTCTGGTCCGAAAGTCGCAAGCGTGGAAGGTTTCGAACGAACAACGAGACGGCGTCGCAGAAAGGCAATGCAAGGTGCATCGCCGAAACGGGAAGTTGTGGGAGATCAGATGAATGCTAATCAGATTCCGACGTGACGTTCCAAGTCGTGGAAAGGGCGGTGTGTGATGCTGCGAAATGAGGTGCAGTCTGATGAACTGGAAAGCAGTCGCGTCGTGGTCGCCTCACGTCGGCTTGCAGTTCTCCTACTCACCTCACTGCTCAACTCTCCACCAGCAACCTCCTCGCTGTCTTCCATCATCAAGTTCGATGAAGGAAGCAAGATACATGATAATAGTCTTGCCATGATCCATGCGGCCAGACTTTTAGGAACCAACACCTAATGCTGCTGACCTACAGGTGCCAGCCACTGGATGTGCTTCGCACAGCTCATAACGCACCAAAGACAGATCATGCCCCTCCCTCAACAACGCTACTTTGGAGCACCGCGCTTGCGACCAACACACGCCGGCTAATATCACGAACGCAGAGACCATTCGGTACTCCACTTTCCGTCCACTCAGTATGCTTGATGACGACCTGATCCAGGTTGCTCTGTGGGGTAGACAAGCCGGCATGTCGTCCATACGAGGATCTTGACAGCCACACCATCGTGTCCGCGAGCATCGCAAAGTATGGCCCACAAAAGGCGGCTTAGTATGCTCCGTATCTTCCATGTGGCCGCGGCTAGTCAGGCACCATACTGACGATCTGCCAAGTATAAAGTCTGATGAACCTCCAGGCTGGACGACAAGCCGTTGCTTAGAATAAGTAGGTCCTTTCGTTGTTGTTGATCTCATTCATCGAGGTCATTGCAGACATGGCGGGTACTACTTCTATCGTCCTTCTCACCATCCTCGGCACTGCTGCTGCTCACCCACAAGGTCCTTCTTCAGCGCCATGGGGCCTGCCAGGCTCACATTCAGCGCCACCACCTGGTGGTCCATGGTCTGGCTGGAGCCCATGGGGATCAGGGCCGGGTCACCCTGGCCAGGCACCACCAGCTTCAGGACCTAAGCCAGGCCAGGGACCAACTCCGGTAGCCATGAAAAGCGATATGACCATTGTTACTCATAACGATCTCTATGGTAGGCACGAGCCAAGGCCCATCCACTATAGACTGTCGAAACACTGATACCGAGCACAGGCAACATGTCCATGCACCAAGATGCTGCCATCGTGCTATCCACAGCCATGACCGAGCAGCAAGCTCAAGCTGCATGCGCTGCGCTGGGGGAGAAGCTCTGGTCTCCGACAGAAAGTAAGGGCGACTTTCTCAACTTTCTTTGCTACGAAGGCGAGAGTGGCCCATACTGGATCGCAGGCCAGAACGGACCCGACTGCAAGACTTTTACAGGCGACGGCATGCAAGGTATCAAGTCCTGCCCGACCACACTGCCAGTACTCTGCACCCAGAGCGCACCACTCAGCAATGTCACATACGCCGACAACTCCACGCAATGGCAGACGACTGTCGGTACCGGTTCCCAGACTATCACCGGCTTTCGTGATCGTTTCGCTTTCCGCTTCGAGGGTGTCAGATATGCAGCACAGCCTGAGCGGTTCACTTACAGTACCGTTTACAATGGTACCGGCCATTCCAATGCCTTGTCATTCGGTTCTGAGTGTGTGCAGGGCGGCAACGTTGGGGCAGAAGATTGTCTGTTCCTGAACATATGGTCTCCATATCTACCTGCTGCTGGTGAGACTACTTCGAACAAGCTCAAGCCTGTGATGTTCTGGATCCATGGTGGCGCTTTTACTGGTGGCACCGGTAGTGATCCCACGTTTGATGGTGGCTCGCTTGTCTCTCGAGGGGACGTAGTCGTGATTACCATCAATTATCGGCTTGGTACACTGGGCTTCCTGGCGCTTGAGGACGGGGTCACTAAAGGCAACTTCGGTCTTGCTGATCAGATCACTGCTCTAGACTGGGTCCATGCTCACATCAAAGACTTTGGAGGCGACCCAAACCGCATCACTATCTTCGGACAGTCAGCAGGCGCTGCCAGCGTGCGTGCTCTCCTCGCTAGCCCAGCTGCCATTGGCAAGTACGCCGCTGCTATTCCACAGTCCAATTTGGCCGGTGGTGAATATGCGACTACGTACTCGCAGTATTACACAATCGATCAGGAGGTCCAGGCGGCTGCTACACCTATCCTCAATGCTACAGGATGCTTAAACGCCGCGTCACAGGTAGACTGCCTTAGGAAGCTCGGCCCCTTCACAATCGCCAACCTTACCACAGTTGCGCGTTTCCTGGTCGTTGATGGCACATATCTCGTGACTGATGAGCTGGTTGTCAATGGTACAGGGCCTGCCGCGCACGTTCCAGTGCTCATGGGTTTTATGAGAGATGATGGCGCGGCATTTATTGGCTACCCTGCAGCCAACCAGAGTCTCACAACATTCTTGACTGCACAGGGCTTCAATCTGAGCACCATCAGCCCGCTATCAGTGTTCCCGGAACCGAGCGGCGCGAATCAGACTTTGAACATCTTCAATACGTCTGCTTTGGTATCGACTGACAGCGAGTTCCGTTGTCTGGACGAGGCTACAGCATACTCCGTGGTAAGTCCATCACATAACGGTGGACTCAGGATGTAACATTGACGACTGCAACAGGTCAAGCACGACGTCTTCGAAGAAGTGTACTTCTATGAGTTCAATCGCTCATATCAGCTATCCGGCTACAGCCCAAACTATCCAGGTCAGTCACGTCAACATGATGTTTGAACCCTGGAAAATAGGTACTGATGTATTATAGTCTGCAACGCACCTATCACACCCTCGCATCCATACGGCGACCCATCAGCAGAATACTTCAAATGCCACTCCGGTGAGCTTTACTACGTCTTCGGCTCCGTCATCTTCAACGGCCTGCCTCCTCGTGATCAGAACGATATCCCGATGTCACAATTCATCGTCGATACGTGGTCGGCTTTTGCTCGTACTTACAACCCTACTCCTGAGATGGCGTACTTGCAAGCTAGAGGCTTCACGAACACGACTGCGGAGCTACAGAGGAGCGGAAGCACGTGGCGACCTGTAAGCGAAGGCGATTTGACGTTGAGACTGCTGGAGTATCCTTCTGTTGAGGAGCCGTTTAGTGTATATGATGGACAGCCGGAGTGTGTTGCTCTTGGGTTCCCGATTGATTACTATGAGAGTCATTAGGTCGAGGCGCTTTTGGGATGGGAGTCACAGCATATCACACTGTGAAACGAGAGCTCAAACCAAGTCAATTTAGACATGTGCACACGAGCTGACCTCAGAGTATTAATACTGCAGACCCCTACACATTATACGCAAACACCCTCCTCAGCCACTTCGCGATATCAGAGTACATCTGCTCCACAGCCTCTACCCTCTTCTGTTCCTTCTCAACCGAGTCTTTGATCGGGAAGTTCTCAAATGCGTGCACCTGCCCAGCAACCTTATGCCACTCCACGGACTCAGAATCGTTGCCACCTTGGGTAAGGCGCTTCAGCTTGTCGAACATGTCCTGTGCCTCGCGACAGAACATATCGTGCTCGACTCCAACCAACAATACATGTGCCGGTAGATCCTGCCGAGAAGTGAAGTTGATGGGACTAAGTCGCACATCACGTAGATTCGGTGGGTTGGCGCCGTCAAGGTAGAGCTTAGCTATGCCGTCGTAAGTGTCGCCTATGAAGTCTGGAATGGACGGATCAGGACGAGTGGCCATCTTCGTGGCAGCGTCTCGTTCGATGTCTACGAGGGGACAGACGCCATTGATGCCAATCAGCTTGTCACGGAGACGAGCATCTTGAGCGGCGCCGAGGACAAGATTCCCGCCTGCTGACGTTCCGGACAACACGACCCGAGATTTGTCTATCGGGAGTTCCGGGTCATCGATTATTGCTAGGGTTTGGGCGACTACGTCTTCGTAGCCAGTCGGGAATTTGTTTTGGGGAGCTTTGCCGTAGTCAATACTGACGACGATGCAGTGGGCGTTGTCTGATAGGTGGCGTGCTAACGGGTCGTCTACTGCAGGGTTGTTGACCATGAAGCCGCCGCCGTGCACCCGAATCACAAGGGGCAGCTTCGGATGGGCTTGAGAATCGTGGTCTTGAGGTAGGAAGACTCGGCATGGATAGACGTAGAGCCAACTTCGATAGATTTTCACCTGCTCCGGCTGCGTGGTTGGTGCTAGCCAGGACGAGCGAGTGATGTAGAGTCTGGTGTTGACAATGGTACGGATGGCGGCCCATCTCCAGTGCTCCAGATCCCACATCGTGATCTCGATACAGCTGTCTCAATTTGGTGTGCCATTGTAAGAATGTCGTAATCAGGATGTTAGGATATACATGTGTGCTGTCTGGGAGGCACAGTCGCTGTCAATCCTTAGTAAGGACTGCACGTGCGTCTCGAAGCACATTATCCGCGCAAGGAAGACCCACTATTCCCTCCACGAGCACCCCGCCATACATTCGAAGAGGCGGCTCAACGTCACTGGCCATTCGTTCGAGGTCTCAATATTTTCCACGAGCATCCGAAGCTGTCTGCATAGTGAGCATTACTTTTTACTCTCCACAACCGCACTCCTACGTAGGTCATTTCGTGTTCACTTGTACTTCGACCATTCACTTACCATCTCATACTTCAGATCCACACCACAAACCGCCACAATGCCAGGTTTCTCCCAAGCCAACGAGCTTCCAGCATGGAAGAGTTTGATGGAGCACCACGACAAGCTCGGTCGTGGTATGGTCCTCAAGACCGAGTTCGAGAAAGACCCCAAGCGCTTCCAGAAGTTCTCCCGCACCTTCAAGAACGACGCTGATGGCAGCGAGACCCTCTTCGACTTCAGCAAGAACTTTATTACCGTCGACACCCTACCATTGCTCATCAAGCTCGCACAAGATGCCAAGCTTGAAGAGCTCCGTGAGGATATGTTCAAAGGTGAGAAGATCAACTTCACGGAGAAGCGAGCAGTCTACCACGTAGCATTGAGGAATGTGAAGAAGGAGCCTATGCAGGTCGATGGCAAGAGTGTGGTTGATGAGGTACATGAGGTTTTGGACCACATGAAGGAGTTCACTGAGCAGGTTCGAAGTGGCGAGTGGAAGGGCTACACAGGTAAAGCAATCGACACCATCGTCAACATCGGCATTGGTGGATCGGATCTTGGTCCTGTTATGGTCACCGAGGCATTGAAGCCTTATGGCAAGGAAGGCATGAAATTGCACTTCGTCTCCAACATTGACGGCAGCCATATTGCCGAGGCTCTCAAGCACAGCAATCCCGAGACGACTCTCTTCTTGATCGCCTCCAAGACTTTCACCACTGCCGAGACAGTAACCAACGCTACTTACGCGAAGAAGTGGTTCCTCGAGGCCGCCAAGGAGCAGAGCCACGTCGCGAAGCACTTCGCCGCCCTTTCGACGAACGCCAAGGAGGTCGAGAAGTTCGGTATTGACACCAAGAACATGTTCGGATTCCAGGACTGGGTTGGTGGACGTTACTCCGTCTGGTCTGCCATCGGACTGTCCGTTGCCCTGTACATCGGCTACGACAACTTCCACCAGTTCCTTGCCGGTGGTCAGGCTATGGATCACCACTTCCGCACTGCGCCGCTCGAGGAGAACATCCCAGTCATCGGTGGTCTGCTCAGCGTGTGGTACTCCGACTTTTTCGGCGCTCAGACACATCTGGTCGCTCCGTAAGTACTAACACATCAGGAACATACTCACATACTGATCTTGTCCCAGCTACGATCAATACATGCACCGCTTCCCAGCCTACCTCCAGCAGCTCTCTATGGAGTCGAATGGCAAGGCCATCACCCGCAGCGGCGACTATGTTAAGTACACCACTGGTGCGATTCTCTTCGGCGAGCCCGGAACGAACGCCCAGCACTCTTTCTTCCAGCTCCTGCATCAAGGCACAAAACTCATCCCCACCGACTTTATCATGCCCGCCGAATCGCACAACCCAGTCGAGAACGGCAAACTGCATAAGATGCTCGCATCCAACTTCTTTGCTCAATCTGAGGCCCTTATGATTGGTAAAACACCCGACACCGTCAAGGCTGAAGGCGCAGCAGACGACTTGGTGCCACACAAAGTCTTCCTTGGCAACCGCCCAACCACTTCAATCCTAGCTCAGAAGATTACTCCAGGTACTCTTGGCGCTCTGATTGCTTACTACGAGCACCTGACATTCGTCGAGGGCGCGATCTGGAACATCAACTCCTTCGATCAATGGGGTGTCGAGCTCGGCAAGGCGTTGGCCAAGGGTATTGAGAAGGAGTTGAACGAGTCTGGAGAGACAGATAAGCATGACAGCAGTACCAGCGGTCTCATCAACGCTTTCAAGAAGAAGGCTGGACTTTCGTGAATGCAGGGTGGTGCACAAGGAAAACATGAGCCGAAGCTTTAGGACTATTGGAGGTCTGTTCATGAATTCATGACCATGATGAAGAGTGTATCTTCAGATGTGGATGAGGCATAGGATTAGTATATAGACATCAGGCTCGCAAATAAGCGAAGCGGAATCGAAATGCACACAAGGTCCCTAGTTTGCAGGGAGTCATATAACCATTCCTGACTCATCCCTTGATCCTCGGCCTCACTACAACAACCATGTAATCGTACCAGCAGATTGACTGTTTTATCAAGCAGCATTGCATTTACACCCATCGTCTAGCGGTCCAGGACACCAGTCTGATACAGTCAGCTGGCAACGGAGATTCGAATTCTCCTGGGTGTATGGACTCGAACTAATTTATTCGACTTGCATGCTTGCACTCGTACTTTATAGTACCTGCCAGTGGTCTGGCCATCGGTCTAATAAGCCGATGCGTCTGAGTTCGATTCTCAGTAGGTGTAGTCATTTTTTTGCTCGTGGGTCGATTTGGCCTGGCTAGTGGGAGACTAGAGGTATGTGAAAATCGCCGGGTGGTTGGGATACGGGTCGGATCGGGCATTGCTCACATTCATTGACCAGGTTACATTACGCATAAGAACATTACGATTCTATGTATCGTCTACATGGCGGATCGTCCTATAGAACAGTCCTACGACTGCCGTCACGTAGATCATCAGTGCCACAGATGCTGCACACGTAACAAAGATTGCGATCTGTTTTTTTTTTCAACAAATATTTCAGCCTCTTGTTGGACTTGCTAACTGACCTTCATATCCTCCGTCAGCCCTGGCATACCACTCGTCAGAGCATAGTTCCACAGATCTACCATCAGACCAACCACAAACAGCAAGATGCTCACCTTGAGCAGCAGTCCAGGACAGCCCCAAATCCATGGTTGAAGAGGCCTGGCTTCCCAAGGCGATGACTTCGTTTTCTGATACCCTACCACGGCTCGAATGTGCGCTGTACTTTGCGAGTGGCATTGTAACCGCAGAAGGCTGGCGCTACATAAGCCAGTGGCGCTCACGGAAGCAAAGGCGAATACCAGACCAGAGTACCATATTGCTTTGACGGTCCAGTGCGTGGATTGGATGTTATACCAGGAGAATGCACCACATATGACGCCGGCAACGAGTGCGGACTATGAACATGTATCAGCAGGGCTTGTGAAGAGGCGACTGGTCACACATCGTGAGGCCCATGGTATTGTAATTTGACAAGGTCGTGGTCACGAATAGGTTGGTCAGTAGCCGTCTGTCGTCTTCGCTTTCTGCATTCAAGAAGTTCGAGATGGTGCCTTCGGTCCATTGCCATGGAACGAATAGATCTCCAAGCCAGCTCAGGATCTTGCTGAGTTCATCCCCAAGATGGTGCTTTGCACTTGTAGTCATTATTGTCGAGGTACAGCGACCTCGAGACCGACGACATCTACTCCTCAGGCAGGTCGTTCCGACACAGATGGGCAGAGCATATTTAAGGCAACGCACAATGATTGTGAGACAATGCTCGCGATGGCTCGACTTGACAAGTGAGTCACTTCTGGACCTCGGAAGATATGTTAGGATGTGCCAAGGTCTTATTGTGGCGGAACTCAGGCAGCTGATGTGAAGTTGCCGAATCAAAGGCAGGATTGGCAAGGCTGTGCTTTTGAGGCCGCACGATCTTGTCGCCTTGCGAACCTCACATGTGTCATCGTGGGATATGAGTATATGAGGACCATGGAGGTCAGCGGTATGGTGGGACAGGATGTACCAACGGCTGATTGTAAGCGATTGAATGATGACGGGAGATTTGATGCAGAACTGGGAGCGACACAAACAACGCTATGCGCAATCTGGAACGACGCAATTCGACGACTTCTGGGACTGGATCGAACGGATGAGAAATCATGAAGTTGCTAGCAGGAAGAATGAAAGGGTATACCTCGTCATCTCCAAGTTACGGAGAGTGGCCGACAATGAACGTCATAAGGTAGGACCAAGTGGCGTGTCCAGTGTGTTCAACAGCATGCCACCTTTTGCCATGCGAAGCTCTGCCTCGATAAGGTCCGGACAATCGATGCGGTCGGAATCTAAGCGGAAGGAGCCCTCACGACATGATCGGTCTCACTGGGATAGTTGCGATAGTCGGGATGATTTGTCTAGCGGATCCGACGACGACAACGAAGGAGCAGCAAAGCTCAAAAAGCAAGTCAAGAATGTGTTGACAGTAGGCGCAAAGATGATCGCATCTGCTTTGTCGTCGAACAACGCCGAGACGTCTGATACAGAGCCTCAGACATCGAATTCGTCCTCGGAACAGCAGAGTCGCCGTCGTCGAGATTCTGGCCGACCACGATTCGTGTCCGGGTATCCTTCGCCACCAGGTGTAATGCCGGCTAAAGCGTACACAGATTCTTTACAGAATGCTCCAGAGATACGACACAGGAAATCAGGATACGACAGCAAGGCGACTAATGCAGTGCATCACGGTGTGCGAACAAGCCATCAAAGCCTTTCGCCACAAATTGACTCGCCAGCAGAGGCAGACGTGCCGACAGGCTCATTGCCGACGAAGTCGAGCCACGCCTTTTCTCCACCACAAAGTCATTTCCAGGGCTCAAAGACTTCCGAACAGCACTGGGCAGTGGAAGTTGGTGGCCGGTACTTTGAGCTTTAGGTTTGCGAGAAGATGTATGGCGATGGCGTCAAAGCCTTCTCGCGTTTCACCTGCATTCATCGTGTAGGGCTAGCCGACCGCGAAATTACGGAAAAGATTTATGTTGGTCGTACTCACATGAGCCACCGCGTGCTGAAAGAGATCGGCGAAGGCATCATGAAGACCCAGCCCAAGTACACTCTACCATCCGACAACTGCCAGCATTTCATGGCGGTGTACTTGCCACGGATCTTGTGCCATCGGCATGCGCATCTCACGACCTTGCCGAATGCAAGCGTAGGGTGGGCGTACAAGTTCACAACTCTGCCGACCTATCTCGTCGGCGTGAAAGGCGGCTTAGTAACGCAAGTCGAGCACCGATACTTCCACATCGCATCCGGTATCCGTCAATTCTTAGACCACTGGAAAGCGAAGCAAGCAGTGGCGGAACGGTCCTTCGAAAGCCGTGAGACCTCCAGCTACCACTTCACATTGCAAGGCAATGACCCCGGGCAATTCACCGCCTCCTGCCGTACTATTCGGCAGAATCCATACCTGATAATCCATCGAGAGTTTTCCAAGTCGGAGACGAGGCCGCTGGGAGATAGCCAGGAACGAGCCAACACTTTCTGGATGTGGGAGATCAATCGGAAGATCAAGATGACGCCTCAGCTGCGGGAGCTGGAGATGGAGCAGGATATTGAGATTGCGAAGGGGATATGGAAGGGCCTGCGGAAGCAGAAGATGGGTTATGAGCAGGAGGTTGCGATGCGCGTCAAGGTGATGAAGGAGATGGAGGAGGAACAAGCCTGATCGCACGACGTGGAGTGGCCGGACTCGTGTACCGAGGTCTTGTGGTCCAATTTGGCATTACGTCGTGCTTCATAATTAGACGTGATGCGGCCTGTACATATGCTTAGCCGTCCAGATGAGACGATGATGGCCGTGCTTTTCATCTCCCATCGTCAGGCGGCTCGTCTTTGATCACTACAACATCGTCATCGCCTCCACCATTAGCCCCATCTCCGTCCGCGACATCAACAGTAACTCTCCTCGTCCCGCCTTCCTCCCTCTTAACCTCAATGACCTCAACTTGCGCACCACGTCTCGGCCTGATCTCTTGAGCGAAAACAACGGTCTCGATACCAGCAGGCACCCTCTCGTCATCAGGGCCCCACGGCAGATTATCCACATCAATTTCCTTGTTCAGCAAAGACTTGAGTATGACTTCTGCACCGGCCTTAGACATGACCTGATTCGCCTCACGACACCTCTCGCTACAGCAGCACTCCAGACACCCTTCATGACAGTGACAAGCCTCCACCCTGTCACAAGCCTGATTCAACAGCAAGTCAATGAACTCGAACGCTTTCGCCGCTATTCCACTCCCATGTTGGCCGCCCTTATCATCATAAAACGTCAACCTCGCCGGTCGCTTCCGTGAAGTCTCCTTTTTCGCGAATTCCTTGATAGCGACTTTGCATTCCGTCTTCACGTCCCCAGGCATACTGATCACAAAGTTCGGCATCAGACTCAAAATCGCATGTTCAGCGGCATGTATCGCTCCCGCCAGATTCAGACGCCTGCTATTCAGGATCTCGATCGCGCCGCGAGGGACGTCTAGCCACATACCCTTGCTGAAGATGATGATGGGTGGATTGTCGACTTGAACCGCATCCAGAATCCGGCGCTTCTTATCTACCTTGAAGAACCCGAAGACGTTCTGCAGGATCTTGATCGAGCCGAAGAAAGCTCGGCTTAGCGAGCCGGGTATGCGTCTTATAGCTTCCGTTTCAACGGGATCGATGTCGGTAAAATCTCTCTGCTGAGTCGTCCAATCAACATGTACAAGTTCGACCTTAGCAATCATACGATCTGTATTCATTTCCCGCACTAGATAGGTATGGCCTTGATGGAGGAAAATGCCGCCCTCGTAGATTGTGAAGAAAGCTCGACTTGCTTCTAGTTCTTCGAGCACGACGTTACGGCCTGCTGTGGTGTCGACTATAGCGAAATGGTCGTCTTCTGTATCTCGGATAGCTACTGTTCGGCTCGGGTATGGCAGAAAGCGCTCGGCTGTGTGGTAGAAGTCAAGCTGATCATCCTTTCGCAAACGCTCGGAGCAGATGGAGGGTAATTGTTTGCCGAAGTATTTGTCGTCTTCGTCTGGATTGATGGGCATTTCGTAGGCGGCACATTGGATGTGGCCTTCCAAGACAAGCAGATTTGTAAGGTCAACTTGCAGTTCGCAGTTTGGTTTCGTGAAGATCTCGTCTGGGTTCTGCATAAAGTATTGGTCTGTTGGGAAGCAGTCGCCAATGAGGACTGACAGGCTGTCCTTATTTCTGCGACCTGCTCGGCCGGACTGCTGACGGAGGTTGGCGATGGTGTATGGAAAGCCGACTGTGACCACGGCGTCCAGAGATCCTATGTCGACGCCCAACTCGAGAGCGTTGGTGCCGATGATGCCGACGAGCTTGCCTTCGAACATTTCCTTTTCAATGCGTCGACGGTCTTGAGGCGTGTAGCCACCACGATAAGCCATAACTCGTGCCATGACTTCTGATCGTTCAAGCGAATTGAGCTCGTTCTTCACAGCTGTAGTCAAGATCTCACACTGCTTTCGCACTCTGCAGAAAGCAATGACACGCACACCTCGCAAGATCAGCTGACAAAATAGTCGAGCTGTTTCCGCGAATGTGTCACCTCGCCCACTACTCGGGTCACCAGGATCCTTGAACGGCGTATTCCAGCACAAGAACTCCTTACGACCACTAGGCGATCCATCAAAGTCCACGAGCTTGACATCCTCGATGCCAAAGATTGTCCGCATATGCTCTTGTGGATTTGCAACCGTGGCTGAGCACGAGATGAACTTGACTTTGCGGTTTCCCACCGCCGCGCATATCCGTCTGAGCCGACGCATGATTAGTGCGACATGGGCGCCGAAGAGTCCGTTGTACACATGCAGCTCGTCCATGACCACGTATCGCAGGTTCTGTAGGAAGTGTCGCCATTTCTCTTCTTGTGGTAGGATGGTCATGTGCAGCATATCCGGGTTGGTGAAGATGATACGAGCTTCATCTCGAAGCTGATTGCGTTCAGCCATGGGCGTGTCGCCGTCGAAGGTGTCGCAGACAACATCTTCGAGTCCAGGTAGATACCCAAGCATCTCCTTCAAGCTCCGCCGCTGATCTTGCGCCAGGGCTTTGGTGGGAAAGATGTACATCGCTCTAGTCTGCTTGTCGCTTTCCAATGCATTCAGGACTGGTATCTGGTAGATGAGTGACTTGCCTGAGCTCGTAGAGGTGGCCACGATCACATTCTGACCTTCATGCAGAGCATTGATGGCCTCAGCTTGATGGCTATAGAGACTTTCGATCTTCCGAGTGTTGTACAAGGCGTTGACCAAATCTTGGCTAAGCGGGAATGAAAGCTCACCGTACACAGGTGACTGTGGATCGAAGACGCGGTGACCGTCAGGTACGATTTGTCCCGTGTACCACTCGGAAGATTTGAGCTCTTCGATGATGGACGGTATGCTTTCACGCTCAGTCGGAATGCTCTTTGGCAATGTGTCTACTGGTGTTGGGGTCGCCTCTCTGCTTCTGGCCGGCGCAGGTATTAGAGCGATGTGCTCCTGCTCCAGCCGCTCCACTGCATCCATGCCAGTCTCAGCACATTCATTCAACCATGCATTGATCGCCGACGCGAACTTGGTATTTCGCTTTTCGATCAACTTCATCATCTGCTTCTGGCTGAAGACTGGCATCTTCAGGTCTTCCTCCCGTAGCTTTCTGTGGGCTCGAACGATCTCGCCTGTCTTCGGATTTGTGACCTGCCTCTTCAGATCACCATCGATGAACTCGAACAGCAGGACCTCAGTGTGATCATCTTTGCCCGCCGCAGCACGTCTCGCGCGTTCTTCCTGTGGACTTTCTGGGAACATATCGTTGGCTCTCTTGCCTTTGCGCAGATCCTCCTCACCCATGAGTGCAACCTGCAACATCTGCTCGTCGACATACTGGAAGTTGATAGCACCGGGTACGAGGAGCTTCACCTTGGCAATGTCTTTTATATCAAGAGGCCGCTTGATGTTGGCTTCGACAGCACTCTTGATCGTATCGTATGTGGTCGCCAAGTGCTTACGTGTACAGCAGAAGGTGTAGACCAGGTTTAGAGCTCTGTGTACTTGAGCAAGCTTCGTGAAGACATCAGGCCAGGGAATAGAGGACTCGACGAGCGTAGATGAGTTGTGCCTCTCCAGGGGTGGCTTGTCCCCTTTCCTGGGTGTTCGGCGAGGCTTCTTGCCGCCATCGTGTGTCTTGGTAGGGACTGTGGTGACACTCGTTGTATCAGTCGTATTACCTGTCGCCTCTGCGCCATCCTCCACTTCCACCACTTGTTCCTCCGCCGGCCTCTTGCGCTTCCGCTTATGCACCAATTGGTTCGAGACCGTAGCTGCTTGTAGCTTGACCATGTTGCCGATGAACTCCTGTACTCCCTCCACTCCATATCACCATTAGCACGCGTCCATCTCTCCCTCTCGCAGTCGGGACGCTGAACCAAATGTGCGACCATTCATCTACATTCAGACCAGTGCAGGTGACGACATCGCCACAACGAACACGCGGTCCAAGCGCGCCAGAAACGCCAGCATGAAAGTTTGGGACGCGCAGTCACATGCAAGCACTTCCACACCTCATCTCGGAAAAAGCCTCACCAAAGGAACTCGGTATACGGCTAGATCGGAAGCGCGTGAAAAGCTGATATACTCCAGATCATAGTTGAGCGTAGGTAATCACGACCATTTATAATAAGCCCTCAAGCTCATCTGCGCGAGGATACAAGCATGACCAGATAACAAAGTCATCACACCCCTCCGCAAAGGATACTACTGGGAGTGAGAGGCTCATACCATCAAGGCACTCTCGCAACTCTGTACAGCCAGCATGTCCTCTACAGCAAAGTCCTCGACTATGGCGAACAATCTCGAGAATTTCGATCCTCGGACCGCCGGCGCATACGATCCTGGTCAGATGATCATCCTCTTCGACAACCGGCATATCAAGCCTTCACCAGAAGAGAACAAGATGTCAACTTATCAAACCTATCACCTTGATGGCCTCATACGGATGGGCTGGATATCATATACCCATCGCCCGGACCTGGAGCCTGGGAACTTGAGATTAATATGGTATACTGTACGCCACCCACACTAGACCAAACCTCGAGCTACAGACACTGATGGATATCACAGCACGCCGGAGCCCAAGGCGTCCGCAACTACCCGCTCTGGAAAGCCAACCTCGTGCACGAAATGTTCACCTCCCTAACCGACTCCGGTTTCCGGCCTCTGCTCCTGGGCTGGAGCGCAGAGAATCCTTACCCCATGATAGGCGGCAGTGAGCCTCCCCCTGAGCCAAAGAAACCTAAGATGCGTGTCGCCACTTCTGCTTCGGGATATGTCTCTGGTCATGGTGGTGGATCTGGGAATCCGCATGAGAGGGTCATGGCTATCATTGAGCGGGAGGAGGAGAAGGAGGCGAAGGAACGGGAGGAGATTGTGAGGAGAGGGGAGTTAGCGGAGAAAGCTGGGTATGGGGAGAAGGCTGGTTTGCTTGGGAATGCTGGACAGGCGGGTGGTGCAGAGGTCTAGGGCTTTGTGTTGCCCGGGATTGCAAGGAGTTTCTATGGGTACTTTGCTTGGAGTCTATTGATCAACCATCTGCCGCGATCTCCACTATCGCGAATGTACACGCTCCCACTATCTTTTACAAGTCACGAAGTATGGAAGAGATCTCGAGGTGCACCTCAACTAAACTCGCAGATGCAACAGGTGGGCAGGAGTGCTTTCAAAGAACCCAGATGTATTGCCACTTGCTACTTACTGACAGACTGGACGACAGACATGGAGCATGATAGCCATCGCCTACACTTCCGCAACCACAACCGGATTTAGCAGATCCAGGGCTGCATCGGCCGCACCCTTGTCGCTGATAGATTTCAGCTTCTTACGACCACCAGCTCTTCAGCTGTGAGATGATGTGACACGGACCTAGACAGCAGAAACAGATGACGGTACAGACTATAGGCCGACGAGCAGCCAAAAAGCTCCCTGATATGCTTTGAAATCTATTTCATCCCTCCATTAAATCCTCTCGCCTTCAAGAATAGGTTTCGCCTCATCACTCTTCCACCAACTCACGCCCTCCTTGCCAGGGAACTCGAAACGATCCATGCTTTCTGGCTTCATCTCAACAGAGTATCCGGCATCCGTAGGAGTGGTGTAATACCCGTCCTTTATAACGGAAGGATGAAAGAAATGCTCGTGTAAATGATCCACATACTCCAGCACCGACAGCTTGCCCGACACAACCACGTAATCGATCGTGCTGAGATGCTGTGTGTACTCCGGCAGTCCCACACCACCAGAATGCGGCACGATTGGCACACCATACTTCTTCGCTATAAGCAAAACGGCCAAGACCTCGTTCACGCCTCCCATCCGACACGCATCAATCTGGCAAACGTCGATGGCTCCTTGTACGATAAGTTGCTTGAAGATGACCCGGTTCTGACACATTTCGCCTGTCGCAACACCGATGCCGTATGGTTTCAATGCCTCGCGGATCTGCTTGTGGCCGAAGACGTCGTCTGGTGATGTGGGCTCCTCGATGAACCAGGGTTTGAATTCCGCTAATTGCTTCATGTATTCGATGGCTTCTGGCACGGACCATACCTGATTTGCGTCCACCATCAAGATATTGCCTTTGTCGTAGCCTATGACCTCTCGAGCAATACTCAATCGTTTCCGATCCTGCTCAACCGATGTACCAACCTTGAGCTTGAAGTGCCGATAGCCTTTCGATAGTGTCTCCTGCAGCAGTCCCTTCATCTTATCCTCACCATAGCCTAACCACCCCGCTGACGTCGTATAAGCAGGAACAGCCCTATCCTGCTCCGCCTCCTTAATCCTCTGTGCTTTTCCCGGCTCCTCCTTCCTCAACATCTCTATCGCCTCCTCAGGTGTGATAGCATCAGTAATATACCTGAAATCAATACACCTCACAAACTCCTCCGGGCTCATATCCGCCACGATCCTCCATACCGGCTTTCCCAGCACCTTCGCCCATAAATCCCAAATTGCATTCACCAGCGAACCGAGAGCTAGATGAATGACACCTTTCTCGGGCCCAATCCATCGGAGGTGAGAGTCAGAGACTAGATACCGCCATGTCTTACCCCAGTCTGCTACGAGCTCCTCAAGGGTCTTGCCTTCGATACGGTGGGCCAGGAGGTGGATGGCTTGGCAGAC
Source organism: Recurvomyces mirabilis (assembly GCF_035927965.1). Taxonomy (NCBI): domain Eukaryota; kingdom Fungi; phylum Ascomycota; class Dothideomycetes; order Mycosphaerellales; family Teratosphaeriaceae; genus Recurvomyces; species Recurvomyces mirabilis. Next base: position 172,576 of record NW_027041962.1, on the reverse strand, counting down.
TATTTCGTTTCCGCGGCCGATGGTGAAGGTCATGCCGTGGCCTTCGTGTTTGGCGTCGGTGTGGAGGATTACGTAGGCGGCGGAATAGTCGCCCGCTGCGTTCATGGCATCGCTGCCGGTCTTGTCGAGGGAAGTCTATAGCTCAATTAGTGTATTGTAGGCTATGCTGGCCAACTTAGACTCACTGGAAAGCGTATATCACGCGTCGTCGCGCCTGTGATGGTGACCATGGTTGCTGTATGCTCTGGTCGAGTCAATGGCTGGCAAGCAGTAGTCGTGCGTGTTGCCCGTGGATGGAGAGTTGCAGGATTGGTATGGACAACACGAAAGACTATACTTGACCCTTCTCAAAGTCGTCCGGGCTCCACGACTACTTTATGGCTCACTCTACTATTGCACATGCGCATGTACTTTGGCAAAAACATCCCCACCGAGGGGCTCGCTACGGCATAACGCTGTCCGCAACAATAAGCTTACGCTTTGATTCGTGGAAAGCTATTCCTCCTCACGCCGTCCTTCTTCTGAGGCAGGTGGCGCGGCCGAAGATTCGGCGACTGGCGGAGGTGCAGATGGTGGTTGACTTCCTCGCGTCGTTGTGCGTGTCTTGAAACCGAGACGCAGAAGATGCTGTGTCTGAAGTCTCGCACAAGGCTGACTGGTATGCAAGCAACAGTAGCTCTCACAGCAAGACTCATGGGCTGGAATGGCGCTTTCTGTTCCAAGCTATGCATCGACACCTTGGCAGCAAGTATGGCCTGTTACTTGGGTATGTCGAAGTCGACGTCAACATAGAAGGACTGCTATCGGTGCGTTATCAACAATTATATCGCCGAAAAGATTGTCGTTGACGCCGACAAGATATGAGGGTCCAAAGAGTGTCAACGCGAGGATGGTACATCTCTATTCGCACCTCTATCTATCTCTTAGCAACAGCCACACAGGCCGAGGTCGTCACGAGCGTCCGTTCATACTTGTAGAGCTAACTCCATCACAAACCATAACACATGACATGCTCGCTGCAACGCAAGCAAGCTGTGAAGCTTTGCTACGCCGATTCACCACTTGTCGTCCCAAAGATCCTTGGCATAGCCCTCCGTCAACTCAGTATCCATCCCATACCTAGCACACAATGGTCAGCACAGTTCAGGAGAACAGGCTAGTCTATAATCCAAACGAAAAAGAAGACTCACGTCTCCTGCCACTTAACAAAACCTCCCTCCAACACAACCACCCGCTGCGCCCTCTGGACGTCCTCCCCATCCTTCCGAATCCCCAATTCCCCCTTCTCCGCCATCCGATCCCTCTCCCTCAAATACCTCAACGCACTCGCCGGTCCCCGTTGCTGCGACAACGCGCAGTGGAAAATGACGATATCCTGGTTTCGAAGTGTGCGCACGAGCTCAGGCATACGGTAGTCATGTGTATTGACTGGGACGTTCAGGCAGCCCATTATGTGGCCACCGACGTAGTCGCTGTCGCGAACGTCGATGATGGAGATTCCAGGTGTTTTGGCGCGGAAAGAGTCGGCTAACTTAGCGGCGGAGATGGCGGGGAGGTTGGATATGGTATAGCTTGCCATGGTGGCCGCCAGAGGTTGTTGAGTAGGTTGGCTACAAGAGCAACGGAACTTTGTCCTGTAACTGGACGCCAAGCGATGAAGGCGAGTCCACGAGATTCTCTACAAGCTTCCTGGAAATTCTTGGGCTCGTGCGGTCTTCGTCCAAGTTACGATATCCCTCTATGGTAAATCTGCGTTTGTAAGTTCTGCGATTGAATTGTGTGTGTGAGGGGCCAGATCAAAAGGAAATTGTGAGAGTTGTGGAGAGCTGCAGGTGGCGTCTACTCTCAGCTTCAGGGCCAGGTGAATAACGGGGTAGTAGGCCATTGCGCTTCTGAGTGATGAAAATGATGGACACCTACTGCTTATACATGATCGAATGTCGTTTTAATCTGCAGGTAGATTGTACAATTGGCAATCTTAGAGGTGGGTTTCTGCTCTTGGTTGCATTAATGCTATCGATAGGCGTGGCGGGCCCAGCCGCGTGTGACCGCCCTCGGTCTTGCACAGCCTCTCCCTTTGGATCACGCCTACATACCTATATGCCCCTAAGTCTATTCTTGACATCCGAATATCCGACTTATGCTACAGTCGTGGGCGTCATTGTATTCCACGAAGCGTGCATGTGTCACAGAGTGAACGAAAAAGACGTGAACGACCGGGATCCGCTTACGAAAGCCGGCATCGTTTCAGAAGGACGCCAAGAGGGGTAGATCAAGAGGGCGTTCACTGTGGCAGCGGCCAGACTTAACTATACATGTTGTGGGGGACGACGTAGACACTCTCTAACACTAGACATCCTTTTGACCTTCATATTCCATCATCATGTCGTGGAAACTCACCAAGAGTAGGTCGTGTCTCCATATCACCACCACGAGCTTCCGAGCGTCATACATGGCCAGGTCGAGTACTAACGAGCATTGCAGAACTCAAGGAGACACATCTTGCACCCCTCGCAAACACCTTCTCCCGATCCTCCTCGCAATCGACCATCATCAACGACTCTACCGCTAAACCCTCATCCACCACTTCCACTGCCGGCACAGCGACACCGCCCGTAGCACAACCCCCCAATGCACCGCCCAGCAGCAATGGCGCCGCAGACTCAAATGGCATTACTGCCTCCGAGACCATGATGTCGCCACCCGTAGCCTCAGCGCGACCAGGCATACTCATCCTTACATTACAGGAAGGACGGGGCTTCAGTCTGCCACCAGGCGCTGAGGCAGCCTTCCAAGCACGACCAAATCATGGCGGGAGCATGAGCACCGGCAGTTTCGCGGGCAGCTATATGGGTAACAGTGCGAGGCCAGGCTCTTCCCAGATGCAGCAGAGCAGTTACAGGCCGGCATCATCGGCCGGTGGTATCAACTCGGTACCGTCCAGCCACGGCCGTTACAACAGCAAATACCTACCGTACGCTCTAGTGGACTATGACAAGCAGCAGGTATTTGTCAACGCTGTAGGTGGATCGCCTGAGAATCCGGTATGGGGCGGCGAGAGCACACAGTACAAGTTCGATGTCAGCAGATCTACGGAGCTCAACCTGTCACTCTACATCCGCAACCCGAGTGCGCCACCAAACGCTGGGCGAGCACAAGATATATTTATCGGCACGAGCAGTATCAAGCCCAGCTACACTGAGGATGCACAATCGGGCGCACAACAGGCACAGGCAGCGGACGGCAAGAACGTAAAGAAAGATGGCAAGACTGGCGCAATGCCACCTCCAAACAACGGCACAGTTTCGGGTGTACAATGGCACGATATTCAATACGGGACAGGTGCGATTCGGATAGGTGTGAAGTTTGTGGAGAACAGACAACGATCGCTCAAGATCGAGGACTTTGACCTGCTCAAGGTCGTCGGAAAGGGTAGCTTCGGCAAAGTCATGCAGGTCATGAAGAAGGACACATCGCGAATCTACGCCCTGAAGACGATCCGGAAACAACATATCATATCTCGATCCGAAGTCGCGCACACACTGGCTGAACGATCCGTGTTGGCACAAATCAACAATCCTTTTATTGTTCCACTGAAATTCTCGTTCCAGAGCCCGGAGAAGCTGTATCTGGTTTTGGCTTTTGTAAATGGTGGCGAGCTCTTCCATCATCTACAAAGAGAGCAGAGATTCGATATCAATCGGTCACGGTTCTATGCTGCTGAGCTGTTGTGCGCGTTGGAGTGCTTGCATGGCTTCGGCGTCATCTACCGTGATCTGAAGCCTGAGAACATTCTGGTCGATTACGTTGGCCATATTGCTCTATGTGACTTCGGACTTTGCAAATTGGATATGAAGGATGAGGACAAGACGAATACCTTCTGTGGTACACCTGAGTATCTTGCACCTGAGTTGCTGCATGGTCAGGGGTACACGAAAGCTGTGGACTGGTGGACGCTTGGTGTGCTGTTGTATGAGATGTTGACTGGTCTCCCACCGTAAGTTGTGAACCACAGAGAGTGAATGTAAATACCATGCTGACTTCTACACAGCTTCTATGACGAGAACACAAACGAAATGTACCGCAAAATCCTCGCCGAACCTCTCCACTTCCCAGGCCCTGAGATCGTGCCTCCAGCCGCCCGCGACCTCCTCACTCGTCTCCTCGACCGCGATGCGTCTCGCCGTCTAGGCTCCAATGGCGCAGCGGAGATCAAGGCCCATCCTTTCTTCCACAGTATCGACTGGCGAAAGTTGCTGGACAGAAAGTACGAACCTAGTTTCAAGCCGAGTGTCGTGGATGAGAGAGACACGGCGAACTTCGACAAGGAATTCACGTCTGAGGCGCCGACGGACAGTTATGTTGATGGGCCGGTTCTGAGCCAAACGATGCAGCAGCAATTTGCTGGGTGGAGTTATCAGAGACGTGAGTTTGCCGTTCCTCTAATCTATTATTGTGTGACCATGCTGACACTGTTTATCTTGCAGCTATCGAAGGCCTTGGAGACGCAGGGGGGTCGATTGTGCAGGGGAATGCTTTTGATCAACGATAGAGGCAGTGCATGGCCATGCAGTGTGAGAGACGTGATGATAACCAGGAAAATTGCCGTAGCTGGGTTGGCGTTGTTCTTCGAGAGACCTAGCGCACATGCAGCATCCGACTTCTGCATGATCGTGCATCTTGCTGGACGAGCTGTACGAGCTGTACGAGCTCCAAATAGCATATCCTGACCATTACCAAAAAGAAAGGTCTCCTGCCCAGACTAAATTCTTACATCGATCACCATTGATTGCGCGTAGTGCCTACAAACCCACCCGATGCAACGATCATACAAGAGATCATTTTTTAGAATCAATGGCCATTCAGAAACCGATGTCCTATCACGAAACTGGCATTCGTCAGCTCCAAGCTTGAGGAAAAGTCTCAGCCTCTTGGTATACGCACGCGTCTCATCCCCACCCCCACAGAAAAGCCAATCTGCCAACCACGATATCCCAATCGCTAGCGCCAAGTCTATCTTGGTATGAGGAAGAGATGTAGTATCGTTCGATAAGAGGATTGTCGAAAAGCCTAAGCCTCGATGATGCATGTCCGCCCTGATGTCACCTGATCAACACGCTCGTATGTAAGTTGGCCTCGGGCATGAGCATCTGTGATTAAGGATACCAGAGGCGCGACACATACCTTTCTAAGGCCCCTGAGATTTCCTGTTGGTCGAAGTATCGCTCTCTGGCATCATGCAGATCTCGTGCAAGAATCTGCCAGCATGGGCTGCCGCTCTGGTTGTCGTTGGATGTGAGTCAATGGACTCTGTCGAGAAGATATCGATCTAATTCAGACAGCTTTGTGTGCCAATGCACAAGTCCTGCAAAACTGCCCCAGTACGAATTTGTGCTTTGAGGTCAATGTACCGGATTCGACTGCACAGTCCGGCTCGGGAGACATCTACCTGAGAATCTCAGCACCGACCTCGTACTCCTGGGCCGCTCTTGGACAAGGAAGCCAGATGAGAGGCACGAATATGTTCGTCGTGTATACCTCTGCAGACGGCGGCAATGTCACGATCTCGCAGCGCTCGGCAAGTCGTCACAACATGCCCACCGAAGTATCCCAGAGTACTGTGATGGTACTCGAGGGCAGCGGGGTGCAGGGCAATACCATGACGGCGAATATCCGATGCACTGGATGTACTTCCTGGTCTGGCGGAACAATGAATCCTACGGATAGCGCTTCGAACTGGATCTATGCGTATAAGGAAGGCTCGGCGTTGGCGACGAACGATGCTGCGACATCGATACAGCAGCATGATGAACACGGATCGCTTCAATTGGATCTCACGCAGGCTACTGGTGGTAGCTCGCAGAACCCTTTCTTGGCCGCACAGACGTCCAATGCCACGAACACTAGTGGCACTAGTGGGACCACCACGACGACTCAGAGCGGCGGCGGCGGCGGCGGCGGCGGTGGCGAATCGAGTTCTTCTTCGAACAACTCTCAGAACATAATCCTGCTTGTACATGCCAGTCTGGCAGGTATCGCCTTCGTGGCATTGTTTCCTGGCGGTGCTATACTCATCCGTCTAGCCAACCTCAAGTCCGTCATCTGGATCCATGCTGCTATGCAAGCACTAGCCTACATCGTCTTCGTCGCAGCAGCAGCCCTCGGTATCTACCTCGCCGTCAACCAAGGCAACTTCAGCCGTACTGGTATCGACATCGCTCATCCAATCATCGGTCTTGTTCTTCTCGGACTCTTCTTCTTTCAACCTCTGGGCGGCTGGTTACACCATAGACAATTCATCAAGAAGGGGCGACGTACTGCAGTCTCGTACGTGCATATCTTTACCGGACGTGTGGGTATCGCGCTTGGTATGGTGAATGGTGCTCTTGGGTTCTGGGTCGTGGGTGGGCGGCGGACAGGGGCGAAAATTGCGTATATTGTTATTGTGGCTGTTGTGTATTCCGGTTACATCGCCGTCATAACAATGGGGGAGAGACGACGCAAGAAGCAAAGTGCAGAATCGTAGTATGTGGTGACCGTGAGGGTTTGAATGAGTAATGTTAACACGATACATAGTCTCTCCTTTGGCACCTAGGAAATTGCATTGGGTTTGGTGCGAGCAATCTTACACTAGCTGAATAGACCGTTCAATAGTCGTAGATCACAACAACATCAAGGCTGAGTCCTCAAGGCAGCGAAAAGCAATCCCCTCCGAGGCGTACTGAAGTGAATAGTTGATTACGATGGCGGATAGTGACGCGTAGAGGAGGCGAAGTAAGGATTGCCGCGCTACCTTCGTCGCATCCGTACTGTAGAGGTTGTCATGCCACCTCTACACAAGCGATGGTAGCGGGCATTGACCGGCAGGCCAGACTTGGTAATCTGAAGAGCATCTATATTAGCATGACGAGATCCGACTCCTTGTATACGAAGCTGAACTTACTGCTGACCATTCCCATGCTATGGTGATTATTCACCTGTCACTCGCGTCAGTTTAATGGTCTGGAGAATGCAGCAACGATCCTGAGCTCACATGACATATAACCTGCCACTTCCCTTGACCGGTAGCATTCATGTACAACGTCTTCCCAACACCGTCATTGATGCTGACCGCGGGATATCCGCCACCGTTGTACATGACGCCGTTACCGTGCATGTGGAAAACGTGCGATGCTGACCCATACGCGTTCACATACCAGATGACGTTGTCGTTGAGGCACATGTCGAAGGTCGGATTGTTGGCGAAGATATAGCCATTCATTGTGTAGAAGGATGATGCCCCCTGAAATTGTCCGGAGCCAGCAAGGTTGGTCACTTGAGGTTGCCATACTGTCTGGTTCCCCGACCACAGATTATTGGTGTCTATTGTACCGAAGCTAGGACCTCCACCCTGGCCTTGACCTTGGCCGCTACTGGGTTGACCGCCTTGCGATTGAGATTGACCGTGGGAGATGTATGACCCGATGGATGGAGGGGCACCGGTACCAGTACTCCGAGTAGAACTAGTCTGGCCCTGACTCTGCAGTTTCGCGGCGTTGACCGAGGAGAGCCAGGAGTCGCCCTCATCATAGATCATGTAGAGAAGCGGGATCTCGCGATACTTCGTCATTGTCGAGTTCATCATGCCAGGTGCATAGACAATCTGAGGGCCAATCAGACCGGCATTTGTGTCCTGTTGCATTGCAACGTAGGAGTGATATGAGTGCACCTGTGAGACGTCAGTGAATGGCGTGATGAAAGCATGCCAGTGTCTGCGATTGACCTTGGCCGGCTCGCCGAAGTTTGGGCCTGCAAGTGAAGGCACCATCCATTTGTACACCACGCAGTCGTTTGGCGGTACGCCCGCATCCGCCGGGTGTACAGCTTCAGCCAAAGGTTCGACTACGTTTTGACCAGGTGCTGTGTTATTCGGGTAGTCGGCTCCCTCGGCGTACTTAGTATCTAATGGCACGTCAGCGGCCACGATGGTGGAGTGTATGCAGCGGCCGACGAACATGCTAGGCCCATGCTGTGCATCGTAGCATAGTACGTGCTAAGACGGTTTACGAACATGATCTCGATCATGTCTCCCACCTCACTTCGGATGGTGGGACCTTGGGTACCTTCGTTGTGTAAGCTTTCTCTGTACTCGTGGAGTCTTGCAGGCGTGAGATAGCTCACCTTGCCATAGAGGCTCTTGTGAGTGATTCGTGAACGAGCTATCCGTATAGCCGCGGTATAGCGCCTTCTCCCACTTGGTACCATACTGTAGGGCACCAGACATCGTCACGCGTGGCGATTTCTCAAGCGGGACCTATACAACATAAGTTCATGACATTCGGTGTACCATCACGTACGTACTCCCAGCCAATTATCCCACTGTAATCTCCTTCGTCAGCAGCTGTACTTGGTGCCGCGTTGTGTGGATGCTTACGCCCGTGGGAGCATAATCCCAATTGACCTCTTCGGCTGCTACATAGTATCGCCGCACCACGCCGTTCCAACTAAAGCCTGGTGGAGTCGGGGTCGGGAGCTGGCCGTCCATGGAGGCGGCACAGGCCTGGAGAACGCTGCTTGGAGGTCCATTGGCAGGGGATCCGCTCTGTGCAGTTACTGAGGATGTGGTAATCGCAAGGAACGAGGCAGCTAGACAGATTAGTTGACCACGCGCCATCCTGGATCGTTACGCCTCTCGTCGCTGGATAGTGAATTGCCTTGGACAACTGCCCACGACGAGCAGGCGTGGAACTTATAGGCGCTCATTACAGTTGGCTCTGCCCGAGACTTGCTTTGGTCCGGACCCCGTATTGCCGCCATCGGTGACAGATCGCTGCCTCAAAGCAGGCATAATACGTAGTGGTTCATCGACTTGAAGAGCCGTCGTTGGCAACGTGAGTGACATTCTGCGGGCACTTTTTGTTGGAGCTGGACGATGGCCATAACGTTTGATGCCAGGAAATGCTTAATCTGAGCCGCATGGGCCGCTGTGCGAGCGATTTTCATGTCTCTGACGCAAGACACAAAATGCGTTTCTACCAAAATACTACCAACGTCTCCGGGTATAGCCCGCTTCATCCGCTTCACCCGCTTGTGCGCAATCTACACTTTCTAAAACTCTACACACCTTATTCTAGGGAGCTCAGTAATTTATTTGGCATCGTAATCCAGAGCCTCCGCGGCCGCTAACAAGCAAGGGCGCGATGCATGAATAGAGTCATATTCGACTGCATGGTTGGTGTGCCCAAGCCGTAGCCTAACAATCTGACTCCAGGTCGCGTGTCGGTGACATTTCACAAGCTTTGGAGTCGATATTGTTCCTACCGGGTGCCGTGCAAGTCCAATTGGATGACTTGACCACGACATCCACTCGCATGCTGAGCTCCTGACGTACTTTGCGCGGTAGACATGGACACAAGAGTGCAATAAGACATGCTGCACACAACCTGAAATGAACTCTTATGCTCCGGCCAGCGCACGCCTAACAAGCAGCAATTACGGTCGGGCGTATTTACGCGAGCTGGTTCCGATGTATGCTATCCCGAATGAGCAGACAAGTTGTCGTCCGCACTTGCTCACACAGAGCCCCACAGGTATCAGGGAAAATAGTGTCGCACTGCGTAAGCTTTATGGTACCCATCTATCTTCACCCGACTCATCCTCGCATGGGCCGTAGTCCAGAACAGCGTCATTCTGTGCACTGCCCAACACAGCGTCGAGGTAGGTCCAGTCGATGTTCGGCGGACTCATAATTACTTCCATGTCGCCCTGGGAGCCCACGGTAGTCGCTAACGTGTGGCCAGCTAAATCATTCGCATCTTGTAGCTCGCCTGGATAGCCTTCGTTCCATATAGGCCTATGCTCTTGTGCCACTAGCTGAGGTTCCGAATGTCCGTTGCAGAATCGTACAGCTTGCTCGCGTGTCCAGAATACGTCCGGATCCAGTCCAGCCTTTTGCCAGGCTTTAGATCGCAGGCGCTTGAAGTAGCTCCAGGCTTCCTGGCCACCTTCGGTTAAGGGACGCTTCGTGATATTTTCTGGGCCAGATCCTCCTGCAACAATGCCTCCATTAGAGCCGCAGAGCGCAAAGGCAATATCAATGGCTCTGCGGGTTTCTCGTGCATCTTCACCATCTGGACCTTGGACGAGGTGAAGAAGCAGAATCGTGATTGCGTGCAGTGGCTGATGGTTTCTACATGTACACGGATTAGCTTCGACGCTCTTAGCAGGACATAGGATCAGCTTACCCGGGCCAGCTCCACTGGAAGTCGCCAAAGTCGGGTACAGACGCCATCTGAGCACATTTATTGAGGAATGCTCGGCAATGCTGTATGGCTCTACCAACTAAGTCAGTATCGCAACTGTTCTATTAGTTCGTGGCACCACATACTGAGGGTACAGATCTGGCCAGACTTCGCTGACTCGTGCTTTGATCACTGGATGGAAAGAAATGCAGTACTGCTCGTCCACGAACGCTGAGAGCAGAAGGCGAGCCCACCGATTCAAGGCAAAGTTGTTCTCGAACGTAGAGCCCATAGCAGACCGGCCTAGGTCACCAGGTTGTGGCTCTGGTATACGTGCTATCCGCGAGCGAAGGTCTTCACCGAGCAGACGATACTCGCTACGCATGACTACCAGGTCGGACGTGGTAAGAGGAGCACCAGTGAAGAGCATTGCCAGAGTGCGTCGTAGGACCACTGCCGCACTGTCAGCATCAGGTCGTCCGTCTGCAGATCCAGTTCGACTTACGAGTAGCTCGCAGCTTCCCTGCCACGAGTATGCCGACCGTCGACACCATGGAGGCATTCCTCGGGTCGCGTGGATCTGCGGCCGCATCAGGCTCTTGCAGTCCGCTCTTGATAGCCTGCGTGTATTCCATACCGACCTGTGTACCAAAATGTTCTTCCTTCAGCTCTGAAATGTCCTTCACGTCCCAAGCCTTGAGATCGACCATCGGAGGGAGTCCTGATGCGATCGCAACCAAGACATCGATATGTACAAGCTGCCACCAGACTCGTCGTCTGACTTCGCATTCGATCGGGTTCATGCTGCCGAAGCGGGACGGGTCCTTATGCAGACCAAGCATTGTGGCCACTCGCAGTGCTAGACCCACGAACGCCACACAAGTCAGTGGTTCCTCCTCGCGCATCCACGTCGACTGACAGATGAGGTACGCACGGAACGAGTCAAGTGTTGGCGTTCTGGGGAAGTTAGACAGCCGTAATGCTCTCAAAGCAAGGATATGTAGCTGAGTTGCAGCCTCTTCAGGAGCAGGCGCGCCAGTTGCACCCGAAAAGACCGCCGATGGACATGCCACCGATCCCGCGTACAGCACAGTCACAAGCAGTGCTGCGAAGGACATGGATGCTGTTGTAGATGCATCAGGGTCTGTCCGCGTACGCCAGAACTCCTCGTATCGGTAATGGAAAGATGGGACGTGAATAACAGGCACCATAGGATGATAGCCGTTGATGTAGCCTTCCACCAGCGCATCGCATCTGCGCTTGGATGGCAGCTGGCGTAGAAAGTCCGGATTGCGAGCTACAGTCCGCGAAGTAATCCGTTCATTGTAGCTCCATGCTGGTGGCTGTGCTACGATATTTCCAACGAGCGCAAGGTGAGTAGTCAGATTCTGGCTACTCGGTCTGACATCACCACCGCGAACTGTGAAGCCCTCGTCTTCCTCGAAGCTGAGCTTTCCCGTACCATCAGCGCTTGGTTGCAGTAGATATCTAGCCTGGTTGCCAAGCAGTTCGTCCAATTCTGAGACTTCCTCGCACATGGACTGAGAAGTTTCAGCATCGCTGCAGACGCTGTTTAATTTTTGAGCACTTACTGCCCAAAAAGATGGCTCAACATATCGCATCCTGTCACCACCCTGCCTGGACAAATGTCCGATCAAGTCAATCGAAGAGTCCGAAACAATCTTGCTTGGACTCGAAAGGTCTGTCGCCGAGCGAGCAGCGGAGCTCGTGACTCCACTGGTGCTTTGTGATTGCAACTCTCGAACCATCTTACTGAGACTCTCTACGCGAGCCTCGATGGAAAGAAGCTTTTCCGCCGACACCGAGACATCGGATACATACTCGCTGTTGACATCATCCCTTTGGCATACATCGGACGGCTCTCCTGGTCGTTCAGCTGGAGGAATATAAGCATCTCTTCCATCACCTGATCGCCCACGGGCATTAAACTTACACACGAATTTGTACGTGGGTGGTAGCTGCGGAATTTGGTCTTCGTAAACGCACTACAGCGGCGAAATTAGTCAATGGTGTCCGCGAACAAAGTGTGTATATTTTGAGTGATGTAAAGTACGAAGAGGAGCCAGAAACAGGGCTTCTGGTCTTAGGGCAAACACCTGACTACGGACAGGTCTGGGTAGATCGCCGCCTGTGCCTGAACCACTCAAGGGACGGATATGGCGCAGAGTTGCTTGATCATCCCGCCACATCAAGGCGAGTGCAGTACCGCGAAAGACCGGCCGTGTGACATAAGAGAATAGCCTGTAGCCACAAGTACCGTGTCTGCTGGATCCGTGTGCGGCCTCTAAGCAGTTCTAGTCCGCTGTTTCGGCCGCGCACTACTCCTTCTGTCCAATATGGCGATCCAGGATCGACAGGCAAAATGGCAGAACTCACCACAGCTCCAGCCTCCCGACAACGGTTACAGTCGGGCCTGTTGCGATCACAACGTATCTTGCGGCGCCTGCCATTGTATCAGATCATGAAGGTGTAAGCATGGCTGAAGTCTACCGTACCTGCATGAGCGGCATGTATTGATCGATCGGTCGCTGGTGCGAGGAGGCATCTTGTGCCGAGCGTGAGAGTGTGGGCGACGAAGGTGCAGGTCCTAGAAGAGATGCCCTCGGGCGAGAGACTTATGTAGCAATATAGCTTGCGATAGCAATGCACGTCCAGAACATGTTGGGCGTCTGGAAGATTGGCTTCCTACATATCCGTAACTGGAACTGCCCATTACGGATGCGCATACCTATCCCAGCTGAACGCTGCTCTCATGCCCTGCGATTACGGCCCCGGGCATCGAGTTCTACGCTGATGCCGTTGGGGAAGACACGGCGTATAGTGTAGCAGTCCATCTCGTGGAGTCAGTCGGCTGAAGTCGCATGGTCTCGGCATGCATTTAGAGTGGCCGCATCACGCATATGTCCTATCAGGTACCAAAGTCAAAACGTCGGTACTACTTACGAAGTCGCCCGCAGATCAGTCCATTGGAGATGAAAGTCGTGATGGCAAGGATCGGTTCAGAAGTAGTTGTCGATGGACGGCTCTGTCATCCTCACGTGATCTCGGCTCATCTCGCAAGCTGACCAGGAACGAGCTTGTTTGTGCCGCACCACCTCGGTCTGCCGAGCATTCTTTCGAACCCGAAGCTCCGTTCTCTGGTATGTTCACGTCCGTATGTATCTAGCCCTTCCTCGGTTCATCTTGTCATAGTTGGTGATCGAGCCTGACGCGACGGGCATTACAATGAGCAGCATAGTAGTCGATGTCCAATCGTTAGTCGGCGAGAGCAGCAACGCCCTTCATCGGCAAACACGTATCACATCCGTCAGGACAGATGGAGTAGCAATTCGCGAGACGAAATCAATCAGCTCTAGAAAGTCACTCGCATCATGATACGCTACTTGGACGACTAGAAACACAGACGGCTGGGTCGCATCCGCAATGCCGCGAGAAAGCACAGCCTGTCTACTCGCCATCCATGACGCCCTCCTCGCCCAGTCTGCCGAAGAAGCTCACCTCCCGTCTGCTGATGAACCATTGGCCGCTCGCTCCTGGAAGTGATTGCTTGCCCTCAATCAAGGTCAAGCGGTCGTCGTACTTACCCCAAGCCTACACAATGGGTCAATCAGGGCACGCCTCGATAGAATACGACGCAAGCTTACTGTGACTTCCTTTCCGTCCCACTTGCCTTTGCCAAAATGAATCCCCGTGAAGTACGTTGTCGACTCAGCAGACTTGCCATCTGCTGCGATCTCGATGTGTTGCGTCGTCAACGCGTGCTGATGTGTCACTGGACTTAGCCTGCAGAAATATGAGCAGGCAGTCTAGTTGTGGTAAGATCTTCTGAAGGAAGCGACCTTTTCGAGATGGCATCAATGATTGGCTGGACACCCTTCCGTTGTCCGCCAAAAGGATACACAGTGTCGACATCTTCGGTGAAGACCTGCTTCAACAAGTCAAAATTCTTGGTGTCAAGCGCGATGCAGTACCGGGAAATGGTGTTCTGGATGGCGATATAGTCGACCGCATTTGGCGCCATTTTGCTTGAGGTCTTGGTTTGAGTCGCCACTTATGATCGAGGATATGAGAAGTGCAGTGGCACATGTAATAATATCTTGTTGACGTTGGAGGTCGGTTGGGAGGATCATTTGCGGGTCTGCAAATGCAGCCCGGTTTGACAAAACTTTACCTGGGTGCTGCTAAGTTCGCTGTCTCATAAGGACCATGGACCGTGAGATGCATGCAGACATAGATCTAGCCTCTGCTGCCTTCGCATACTTGCTACCATATGTAAACATTCGTTGATGTTGAAGTGATGTTGTCGTCAAGGAGCGAAGAAGGAGCCAAGTCGACACGTAGGCCACAAGTCGTGGCATTGACATTCGCGCTGACCTGTAGCCACATCCTCTTTCCCTTTCCTCCAAGCACCTACAATTAACCGTCTCAGACCACAAAGCCGTGGGAACACAACAATGCCTCTCTGGCAATCTTGGCGTGGCCTCAGCACCCGTACTCGTGTGATGATCGGCGGAGGCATCATGGCCTATGCCGCGTTTGGAATATTCGTCTCGGATAAGGCAGAAGAAGCACTTGGCTTTGTGCCTTCAGAGCAGGACAAGCAGAAGCTGAACGAGGCATGGCCGAGATTACATGTGATCGACAAGAACAAGTGAAGTGGTCAGCAGCTTTCGACATGGCCAAGGAGGATGATGGGGTCACGTTGGATAGACGGACAAGGGTGCCATCTTCGCGCTGATGACAGCAGTGGCATCTTCGTTGGGTTTCGAAGCCACACATTGGCTTTAACGGCATGCAGATGGCCAGTACATCGGCTGCGCAGTCACTACAGCATGTCAGATACCGGAGCGAGCGGCGGCAAGTGCATCAACTGTTCGGAAAACGAGAATCCGGACGAATCTGGTGGTGCGCCTCGGACGGCCATGCTGGCAGTAAAGCAATGAGCAGCACGCAAATTGGTACTGCTATGTCCCCTCGCCGAAAATACCAGGAGAGGATTTGGCATACAGGACGGTGACGCTGCATATAGGGTTGACGACGCATAGCCGAGGCGAATTGACTTCTATTGAGGTAGCAAAGTGTTTGATGCCTCACTGTAACGAGTAATTCGAGCTTTTGAAATGCAAAATCGGAAGCCTCAGACGATAGACTGTTACGCTGGCGCAGCTCCATGAGAATTTGCTCGCTGGAGTGCACAGCCTCATGGGATGGTTGGGTCAGGAAGGCGAGAGCAGAGAGGATGGTTCTGACAGGCGGAGATGATTCGTGAGTTTTTACTAGCTCATAGCTTACTCTTCCCAATAACAGCACTGCTGCTCTTCGCAATCACCTCAACAGCATCCCTGACCATGTCATCAATGATTACCTTCGCACTCTGCCTCTCATTTACAACAGCCGCGACTTTGCCCATCAAGAATGGTCGGGCGTTGTCCATCGTCTCGTCATCAATGTCGTCACCCATCCTCTCCAAGTCCGCCTCGACGGGGATTCTACCCCTACCAGTCAGCTCCTTGATATCGTTCTGTCGGTTCTCCTCCCAGTTATCAATGTATGGGTTTCGTCGTACGCGAAGTGGGCGGCCAGTGAAGATGATTGTGCGGACATTGTCGTCGAAGCCGGCGGTGCGGACTGCTTCTTGGTGCGCTTTCGGGGCACCGGCTTCTTCGGATAACACGAAGCGGGTTCCCACCCAAACGGCCGTGGCCCCGAGGGCTAGGGAGGCTGCCAGGGATTGGCCGTTGAAGATACCGCCTGCTGCGACGACCTGCACAGGTTTGCCAGTCATCGGGCTCGTCTTCCCGCGACACAAAGCTGCGACGGCAGGGATGAGGACGGTGGTGGGCACATCGCCGGTGTGGCCTCCTCCCTCACCTCCTTGGGCACAGATCAAGTCGGCGCCGAGCTCCAGACACTTCTTTACGTGCTTTGGGTGGCCAATCATGTTCATGTAGAAGATTCCGGCGCCGTGAAGGCGGTCGACGACATGTTTTGGTGGCACACCGACGGCGGAGACGAACATCTTGGCGCCAGAGTCGATGATTATGCTGACGAGTTCATCGAGCTTTCCCTTGGTGTAGTCGTAGCTGGAGATCACGTGTCAGCTGATGCAGTAGATGTGAAAGAAGGAAATTTACTTCGTCTTCCTGGCACCAGCACCGACTTGTGGAAGCAGGAGATCGACACCGAATGGCGCACTCTTGTCCTTCAAGTAGCCCTTGAGCTCGGCAATCTGCTCGCGGAGCATGTCTGGTGTGTAGCCAACACCACCGATCACACCAATACCTCCTGCATCACTGACGGCTGCCGCGAGCTTCGGACCGGCCGCCACGTTCATGCCTGCGAGCATGATCGGGTGGTTGATCCTGAGGAGGTCGGTGGTCGTGGTGCGGATCTGCTCTGCGAGGCACTGTCAACTGGGCTGTCCTGAGTGGTGGGATGAGAGTGCACATACGTGGAGAGGCCATGATTGCAGTACTGTGTCTAATGCTGGTAGTGCAAAGAGTGTTGTTTCTATAAGAGAGGACGTAGGAGGGACTGGCAGGTAGGTGCTCACATGCGGAGGCTTGTTGCATAAGTTGATGTACGAGCCTCGGCTCCTCGGTAATCAGTTCAATCTGCTTCACACGGCACTGACCAGATGGCCGATTCTTGCTGGCCGGAGCGCATGTGTACATGTAAGCTTCTATCTATGATGTCTATCGCAGTCACTGTCGCGATCTTGCTACTCTCGCATGAGAACCTCCTCGCCATCGAAGTGGTTACCACAGTACCCACGTGAAAGCACGATGTGGAGAAGTGTGGGGTCAATACGTGCTCGCTCGGCTGACGGAACGGCCACCGCCGAAGCAGAAGTTTAACATTTCTTAAAAGAGGCGCGTTGCTTGATGTTCGCGCGATGACACGATTGACGGACTACCGCCACCCTTGCAACAAGCCTCAAGCTTATCTATCTACGCGCGACGCTTCCGATATGGTCGCCTAACAGTCATATGGCTACGGTAGGAGCATGTAATACGACTCATGACTTCGAAGCTTTGCTACGTACTTATTGACAAGCAGGATGCCATGGCCTGTAGCGAGAGCAAGACTTGGGCCATCAGCGACGCCTGTATGGCAAAGCAGGTGGTCCAGTCGACCCATGATAGTTAGGCTCAACGCATGCGGTGTCGCGTCAGCACCTAAGAGACTGAAGCACAATGCGAGCACACGCTGCCTGTCCTTCGCCAAAAGAACCATCGCACATTTGTCGTCGCAAGCGGCCAGAAGCAGCGCAAGAAGCTATGCGACCATTCAGAATCGTTTGGAAAGACCACAGACTTTCGTGAGGGGCTTGTCTGCGAGATACAGTTCACACATGAAATTGTAAGACCATTCCTTGCCAAGCTCACCCACGAGACTGACGTTTGAGGTCTGATGAGGCATCTCGCAAGCTAGGATTTCATGGTATACAGATTTCCATGAGAACTAACGAAGCGGCTCATCCGAAAACGACTCCTGAGCTGCCGAGTGGCCATGACATAGTGCAACATGTGGAGCGATTGTGCCAAAGGTCTCAATCATGTGGCCTCCGGCTGTGGATGCTGGCCGCCACGAGCTTGGCCAGTGGCTATTCAGATCTGGAGGTCCTTGAGATCAACGCAGACATGCCGGGCCCTGTCTCGCCAGCTTCCATCAGTTCTATGGGAATGCCTGAAACAATTGCGCAATTTCCGATAGCTATAGTCGCTAGAAATACTGCGATGACGTCCAGGCCTACCGTATATGTCAACTTGCCTTACAAGAGAGAGTTCACAATGCAGATCGCCGACAATTCTCTACCGGTCAACATGCAATGCACTATTCGACTGGAGTATACACAGCAAGTGATGTCTACACCAGACCACGGAGACTCAAACGTGGACCAAGCACCCCTTGAGTCTGTACGATCGCTTGCTACAGCCACTCGTGTGGTGATAGATCAAGTGCTTGGCGGCATGACTTTCGCATCTGCTCGATCGGCGGCGTCATTCGTCTCAGAGGCTCTGCTACGCACTTTAGTAGATCAGCTACCCGGCGCGAAGCTTGTCAAAGTTGCTGTCATAGCGGCACCTACAAGTACGTCTGAGCCACATATTATCGCAAGCACGGCATTGGCCGACATACAAGAGGTTGGTGCAAGACAGCCGCAGCTTAGCAACGCAAGGTCGCCTGTGATCAACGGTCAGTCGTCGATGGCTGTAACCCGGCAGAGACTTCGTGAGAACCTTGGCGCGTCGGTCGTGCTAAGTGGCCATATTGATTCACGCGCCGCGTACGTCAATCGAGACGAGAGACTTCGAGTGCGGAGTAGAAGTTCATCAGAGTGAGTATCCTGACCAATCTTCTTGAACCTGTATTGACCTTTGCACAGATTTTCGGCTGTCGCCCGAAGGATTGGCTGCCAGAAATTAGGTTATACAATCGACTGGTCGCCCAAGCACACTCCCAATGCACTGCATGTCAACTGCGATATGGTCGATCGATTGATTCAAGAGCATGCTGAGCGAAGTTCTCTGCAAGGTCTGGACTTCCTTTCGACCCTTGCCATCTCCACAATGACTTCTCTCCCAGAGGGAGCGCTCATCCATCTATTCATGTCAGCTGGAGCGAAATCATTGCTTCCCAGTGGTACGCTGAAGTTAGGAAACGAGCTGATCATCTCACCACCTAGGGTGGATGCGAATGTAGTGGCGATAAATGGTCGTTGGATGATCCGCCTACCTTCGCTGTCCGTTGATCGTCTCCTGAAGTCATCCACATCACGCCAGCAAGTGTGGCTAGAAATGCGTATTACCGCACACAAGGTAGAGCGAATGGAATCCGGTCCAAGTGTGGACCTCGCACTGGAGACTTCCAGTGTACTTCAAGCAATACAAGCTGCAATCACGCCTCGACTGTTGGACGTCGTCGCCAACGACTTGAATGATCGCGTAGCGACACAGCTGGCACAGGTCGTATTACGTGAGCATCTCCTCTTTCCAAGCCATTTCCAGGTCACCAGCATGACTCTCACCTTGACCAACAGACAGCGAGTCTTGGGCAGAGCTCGATGGTCAGAACGAAACGATACGTTCGCGCAATCGGAGAATGACCCGGCCGTCGATGACTCGAGCGACCAGGGAGATGGTTGGCATGTGTCAGACCAAGCGACGGGCGCTCTCGGTACTGTTGATGACAAAAAGTCAAGTAGCTATGATGAGGCAGAGTTCGAAGAAGTTTCTGGAGACAGAATCAATGAACGCGCCGCTGAACATTCCAATGGTGATCGTGGAAGTCGTGGTATGTCTCTTCACACGACCAAAGGAGCTGTGTTTGCTGAGAGCGAGTCTGATGTTAGGTGAGCTGTTGCGATACAGAGTGTGTGCTAGCCGCTTGCTGACTCTTCTAGCACACCCGCTCTGACGAAGGCGACTGGCTTTGCACTGATGCTCTTTCGTGTTTGGTGGTCCACAGAAGATGTCACAGTGGCCAAGGACCTGACGTTAGACAGCATGTCTACGTTACTGACGACAGCATCCTTGAATGGAGCAACTGGCTCCATACAAGACTTGGTGTCAATCACCACCTCAGTCCGCAGCGCTTTATCGGACAGACCATCGACCACACTTGTCTTTGCACTGAAGAAAGATCATGTCTCCAGGTCACAGCACACCTTCAAAGGACAGTTCCGTGCCAGGATCAATGTTGATGATTTCGACGAGCGGACTACAACGACTGTGCAGATCACGCTTCCTATAATCACTGGGCTGGCCTGGGGCATCGGCTCGTTAAGCCGTGTTTGTAGCGTGAGACTTACTCTGCGGTCGACTTTCGAGAGTGATATGTATCAGTTTACGGACGACGTGGCGGCAGCCCAGGTGTCACCGACCATGGGATCCCTGGCAGATGCGCTTCGGCCTCTGATGGCATCATACGATATCAACTCTTCTCCAAGCAAGCTCGCCTCGACCATAGCGAGCCACGTGCGAGAAGAAGCTGCACTGCTTTGGCTCCAGATGCCTCCCACCGCCATTGAAGTGACATTGATGTCTCGCTCGCTCGATGGCAAGCCTATTTTTGGACAGTGTCATTCTAGACCAAGCGTTGATACTACACCAAGCCTTGTGACCACGAACCAGGAATCCACAGCAATTATCGCCTTGGGAAGTAATGTTGGCGATCGACTGGAGGCAATTGAGCGAGCTTGTAGCGCTATTGACGATGGGCCCGATATGCGGATTGTGCGTACAAGCAACCTATACGAAAGCGAGCCTATGTATGTAGAAGACCAGGCCCGATTTCTGAACGGCGTTTGCCAGGTACGTTTGGAACGCCGTGGATTGATGGCTTGCCTCCTGCTGACCATCATAGGTCCGCACACAGCTTCCTCCAGTCGAGTTGCTTGACAGACTACAAGCGATCGAGCTCAACCTTGGCCGAGTCAAGCACATCGACAAGGGACCGCGGAATATTGATCTTGATATCCTACTGTACAATAGCGATCGCTTTGAAAGCGAACGATTGACTATACCCCATCAGCTGCTGAAGGAACGAGAGTTTGTGCTACGACCGTTGGACAAGTAAGCACGGCAGCAATGCAATGTGAAGACCTCCAAGACTGACGCTTCCATCTAGCCTAGGATTAGGTAGTATAGAGCCGTTGCGCGCCTCGGCTCAGGCGCTACTAAGACGCATGGAAACATGGAGTACACCATCAATGTACTCCCAGGTCTCGTTGGGCCCACCACAGGCCACAGTCAATACTGGTGCTCCGAAGCGCCGAACCCAGATGATGTCCATCCTCAACGTGACCCCCGACTCGTTCTCCGATGGCGGTGTCCATGAGCCTACCGATCTCGAGGCCCTCAAAGCAAGCGTTTCAGCTCACGTAGTCGGAGGTGCGACTGTCATCGACATTGGTGGCCAATCCTCTAGACCCGATGCCCCGGACGTCACTGCTGAAGATGAGATCACTCGCATCTTACCCGCCATCCAGGCTATCAAGTCGCTTCCAGCAGCTGAACACATAGCCATTTCCATCGACACCTACCGCGCTTCGGTGGCCAAGGCAGCAATCAAGGCAGGAGCGCATATCATCAACGACATATCTGGCGGTCTCCTCGATGCTGAAATGCTGCCGACGATTGCGAGACTGGGATGTACATACATCATAATGCACATGCGCGGCACACCCGCCACTATGCAGAATGAGGAGAACTTGCGATACCCAGCCGGTCTGATACCAACCATAGCCACTGAGCTCAAAGCTCGCCTACAAGCCGCGGAAGAAGCTGGCATACGGCGCTGGCGTATCATTCTTGACCCTGGCATAGGCTTCTCCAAGACCGTAGACCAGAATTTGGAGATTTTGCGTGAGCTTCCAGCTTTGCGTCAAAGGGCCGACCTACGTGACATGCCCTGGCTGATCGGAAGCAGTCGCAAAGGTTTCGTAGGAAAGGTGACAGACGTGGCGGAGGCCAAAGATAGGACCTGGGGCACTGCTGCGACTGTTACGGCGGCTGTGCAGGGTGGTGCCGAGATTGTGCGGGTGCATGACGTGGCGGAGATGGCTCAGGTTGTGAAGATGAGTGATGCCATCTATAGGGTATGAGAGGATGCTAGTGAACGCAAGACCCCCTCTCTCACGCAAAACAAGGATATTTCAGGTCTTTGTACACACTGACCTGTGCGATGAGGACGGCAGTCACCACTGGCATGTTGTACAGTAAATGCATAGCCTTGGCGTCCTGGGGCAGCGTCTCCGTAGATATAGACAGATAGAAGAACACACCCTCGTAACAACAATGTCTTTATATACATCCTGCATCTTCTCACCAATCCACGTTGCTTTGCGTGAAAATCTAGTCAGGTGACCGATACAAGCTCACAGATGCTTCTAGAAGAGGAATGTACGCTAAACGCTTACCAAATCCAGCCGTGCACAGCCTCGCAAGCAAGCAAGCAAGCACACCACACCTGTGCCTTGTTCACACACGTATTCGCAAACACGCCACAAGTTGTCGTCTCACCTATGTCAGCGACTCTGTGACCTGAGAACGATTTATGGCATCCTACGCAGCAGAACAACTCAAAGAAAAAGGCAACGTCGCTTTCCGCAATGGCGAATATTTAGAAGCCGAGGACTTCTACTCGCAGGCGATACACAGGTACTCTAGGAACTCACTAATCTTCACAAACCGTGCAAATGTACGGCTCAAGTTGCAGAGGTATGATGGAGTTGTCGACGATAGTCTGAAAAGTATTGAGATTCAGGGGCAAGGTGGGCAGAATCATAAGGTATGTCAAGCATTGACGATCGATACAATACGGCCAACAACTAACGTCACGACTAGGCTTTCTATTTCTTGGGTATGCCCTGTGATATACTCAGCGGTCTGAGGAGGCTCTCGATTGCTCTGTGCCGACATGGTATGTCTTCAGCGCCACCTGCTGACAATATTCAGCACAAGCACAACTATCGCTCAACCATCCAAACGAAGCCTTGTCGTCGGCACTAACAGCCTACAATCAAGTTCTGCATCCACAGCCAGCAGCCAAGATCTCGCCCAAGGACCTTGAGACTTTCTCCGCATTTGTCCTAAAATGCAAAAAGCAGAAATTCGCCTCCCGGGAACGAGAGCGTCTGCGTAGAAGAGGCGACCTCTGCGCAGAACTAGAAGTCACTCTCGACTCTCAACGACAGCGCGACCAAAGCGAAATCACTCTGCAACTCCAGCGTGGCGATGTAGGTAATATCGCAGCCTCCGAACGTGCAGCCGAGATCCGATCAGCCTTCGACCACAAAGTAGCCGAACTCCACACCATTTTCGCAGCAGCGGATCCAGCCAACCACAAGGCCAGAGAGATACCAGACCATATTATCGATACAATTACTTTTGAGCCGATGCACGATCCCGTGATGACGAAGACGGGTCATTCGTATGAACGGGCGACGATCTATGAGCACTTGAAGCGAAGTCCGACGGATCCATTGACGAGAGAGCCGTTGACGATCGATGAGCTGAGGCCGAATTTCGGGTTGAAGGCTGCTTGTGAGGAATTCTGGGATAGTGGTGCTAGTGAGTGGATTATTGATTGGTGATATTACGATGTAGAATGGCCCTTTTCAGTCGACGATCGAACTCCTGGTATTTCGGACTAGGTTTGAGATGCAGGTTGGCGATTCATATATGGCTGAGCCGATGCTTGGAACGTGGGATGGGTCACAGCTGGTGCTCAATATTGGCATCCGGGCCTGACCGCTACGGTGACTAGCGTGTTCCTAGACATGTGTCTGCGGATGTAGTGAGCAGTGGGTTCTCCTTCTGCGAACAACATGAATCAATGAGCGGTAGGTTGCCTCGACTCCGAAGTTGCCTGCACACCTGGTGACCGACCATTTCGATGTTGTGACAGTCTTGCTCAGAGCGGATGTTGGGACGCGGCGACTGTGTTGGTCTCAACGGTCTCATAGCACTGGTGTAAAGAAAAGCCTGTCGAGAGTCCAGATTCTTAGGAAATTACAGGCCTTCACCAATCCACGACCACCACTCATCCACCTTGCCCGCCTCATCACCATCTCCCTTCACATTTCCCCCCATGACATCAATCTCAATGTCATGTTCCTGCATCTGTGCGAATCTGAACTCTTTTGCTCCATATTCGCCAAGCCAATTACCCTCCTCATCACCACTAGCATCATCATCCATGCCAATACCACTATCCAGTAGCCCTTTACTCCTCGTCTGCCTGAGTTTCCCAATCTCTTCTTCCAGCTTAGTCTTCACGATGGTCGATGGTAATGACGTGAACACGTCTTGCTTGTTCGCTAGCACAAGCACGGGTACTGCTTGTGGTCCTTTCGAGGTCTTGCCTTGTGTATGTCTTCTTTGCAAAAGCAGTAATACGTCGTGTAGGTACTCCGCAGCTTCTGTCAATCCACTGGCTGAGCTCACCGCCGCACTGTCTACCATGAATAGCAGTCCCTTCAGCGCTGCTGCTGAGGTCAGGGTGGAAGTTGCGTGATGCCTAAGCTTGCCATGACCTGGCGTATCGAGAAGCAAAAACTTCGGCTGTGCTCGTGAAGAAGTGTCATTCTCGGATCGGTAACGGTCTTCGGATGTTGTTGTCGAGGCCGGAAGCTGGCAGACGGCGCTTTGAGGCTCTTGGCTTGTGTGGGTTGCTGATGCGATACCGTTGGCGAACTGAATTGACATTAGCTTTGTAACAGGGCTCCACAGCATGCCAGACGTACAAGTGTCAGTAAAGCAGACTTGCCAGCACCACTCGGCCCTAGTAGAAGTAATGTTGGCAGCTCCTTCGCAGCAGCTTTTCGGTACAGATATGAGTGGATTAGTATCGGGAGTGTCAAGCTGAATATGAGTGTGACAATGATTGCGGAGATGGATGGCGAGAAGGCCCAAGTGAGCCAATCTGTGGAGGAACCCATTTCCGTACACTGGAGAACAACTGTTCGGACAACAACGACGTAACTGTGCCGGTTGTGGGCACGAGTCAATCATGGTTGCGGCTCAAGGCAAGGCCGGCTCGGCTCTGGCCTTGTGTGGAGTGCATCTTGACCGTCACTGTGACGGAGAGACATCTTCCACACTTCACCACAGCATTGACAAGATGATATCTAGGGGTAATGGGGGAGAAGAGACGGTCTCGTGCGCGGTCATGAAGTCGATGGGTCTAGTTAGTACTGTAGCAGAATACGTGGACTTCGAGAACAGCATGACCGAAGTTTGGAACCCGAGGCCTGATCAGCAACAAATGCAATAACACCTCGTCACACACAGTATTGACGTAATAGGCTTGTATCATTGTCATACTGTCTATGCCTAGACAGT
This sequence comes from Recurvomyces mirabilis, assembly GCF_035927965.1. Lineage (NCBI taxonomy): Eukaryota > Fungi > Ascomycota > Dothideomycetes > Mycosphaerellales > Teratosphaeriaceae > Recurvomyces > Recurvomyces mirabilis. Next base: position 147,486 of record NW_027041962.1, on the reverse strand, counting down.
ATCTTTTTTTTACAAGTGATCTCCTCTTAATCGCATCCTCTAAATCCTCCCTCACAATCCGCAGACCAATTCACCATGCTAGGACTTGGCAGTAACAAGTTCGATCCATCCAAGGATATTCCAGACCTCAGTGGCAAAGTATATGTGGTCACAGGAGGTAGCTCAGGCATCGGTCGGTCTCCTCCGTCAGAGAGAGAAGGAGATCCAGATTGGACACTCGCTGACACTATCAGGCTATGGCATCGTCGCTCATCTCCTCGAGCACAATCCCAAAAAGATCTACCTTCTCGGCAAAGAAGAAGAGCACATCCAAGAAGCAGAGGAAGGCCTAAAGTCTTACGGCAACATCTCCAAGATTCACTCAATCCAAATCGAATTCGAAGACCTGGCCCAGACCGACCAGGTAGCTAAGCAGCTGGCCTCAGAAATCGATCAACTGGACGCTCTCGTCCTGAACGCTGGCCTAGGCGTGGGCGTCTATAACGAGACGAAAGATGGTCTAGACAGCCACTTCCAAGTCAACGTTGTTGCGCAACACCATCTCATGATGATGCTACTTCCCGCTCTACTGAAGACTCCCCACAGTCGTGTAGTCTACCAGTCCTCAGAATTCCACCGCATCAACACCGGAAGCGTCGAATTCGCCGATAAAGCTGAGATCAACCAGGACGTTGGAGCCGCGAACCTCTACAATCGCACCAAGCTTGCTCAGGTCTGTCTGGCAAAGTCGCTAGTGGCGCATAAAGCGAAGTCAGAGCTTGGTCTCAGTGCTGGACAGCCTCCATTCTTCATAGCCACGCACCCGGGAGGTGTGAATACCGATCAGCCTGAGCAAGCGAAAGAAGCTTATGGCACTTTGGGCAAGATTGGTGTCGCGGCGGTCAGGCCATTCATGAAGGATCCCGTCAGCGAGGGCTGTCGGCCAGCTTTGTTTGCTACTACACACGAGGATGTGGTGGGTGAGAACTTGGACGGAGCGTATATTGTGCCTGATTGCAAGGTCACGGATGTAGCAAATAATGCCAAGGAGACGGGCTTGCAGGAGCAGTGTCTGAGGCTCACCGAGACACTGTTGGTGGAGAGATTTGGCAAGCTACCATACCCTACGATGTATGCATAGATAGGTAGGTGTAGAATCATTTGATGACAGGATAATGAAAAGGTGGCAGTAAGTTTAAGAGTAGGGCCTCCATTCATACAAGACTGAACATAGGTATCATACTACACAGCCAGCCTCCCACTACCCGGAGTCGGCACGAACACGCAAACACCTCCCTCGTCTTCCTTGTTCCAATCCATCTCTTCCTCATCTCACTGTCATCAACATCAACATCATACTCTATGTAATATCATGCACAACGTTAGACATACTTCTACTGTCGCCGTCAGAGACCATCCAATCATGATCGATCAAGCGACGAACGCCTTTTGACTTGACGGCGGGCACCTCTATGCCCGGCCGAGCCACGTATGTGGTCTTCCTCATTTATCTTGTCCCTGTCCCGTCTTTCCGGTGCGCCGTGCAATGCCGCTTCGACTCCGTTCCAAGTTCTGTCCATGCCATTAAAATGATAGTTCATGCTCGGGATGCGCTCCGTGGTATATCGTGTCCCTGTCGAGAAGCGATAGTGAAATGTAATGTGTTGTGTTATAGTTGCGAGGTGGGCCTATCGATGCTGTGGCCATGTAGACGTGCAGAGCGAGTTGCACGGGCGCACGATATGTGGTTGAATGACGAGGTCGTCGTGGCCAGCACATCGACAGGTCGATACTCGTGAAGCCGGAAGATGAGGACGAGAGTATGCCTCCCTTGTGGCCGTTGTTCGAACGCAACACATGCAAACATAGGAAAAATCCTTTCGGACTACGGCGATGGTATGTTGGTTGTTCAGGTGTATCCATCTGAGGCACCGGACAGGTCTGGATAGTAGCCACGACTTGATTCGACACCCTGGAATGGACGACAGCCGCGAACCGACCATTGCGCACCGGGAACAGCATCAGCATACTCTGTCTTGACGGCATATTGTCTCGGATCGGTTGTGTAGCGAGCCAAGGAGTCCACTTTGGCCAGCGGTGGTAGAATCTGTGGTGTGATGCCCTCATAAATTGTGCCAGGATAGTATAGGTAGCTGTTCGAGCCATGAATGTCGGCATGCTCAGCGTCGCTCATGGTGGCATCGGCATGGTGATCGTTCAAAACCGCACCATCCTCCATACTGTCCGGGCTACTTTCGGAGCCGTCTGAGCCTGGATGCATACCATACTGCTTACCTCGATACCCTCCAGTACCGTGTCCCATACCAGCATCATAACTGCCACCGTTAACGCCACGGAAGCCACCTGAATTGACACTGTAGCCTCCACCAGAGCCGTTGTACCCACCACCACTGGCATTACCACCACGCCCAATATGTGCATGCTGACCTTCATTCTGGTAATGACTTGGTGATCTTCCACGCACGACAATCTTGTCGCTCACGCGTTGGGCAACCTTAACCCAAGTTGCAGTATCGCTCTCGGGTTTCCGAACGTCAGCAAAGAGCTCAACGATCAGGTGAAAGTACTGCTGCGAGGCACGTCGCTTGCCATTGTTGGCTGTGGCTGATTTGAACTGTACTCGTTCGAACGTGTGACTGATATGCTGGGCGGGATTCTGTATATGAGACGAAGCTGGCGCCGGGTAACCGCCATAGCTCGGCGACGAGAATTGCGAAGTGCCAACAGTCGCCGGGGAATTTTCAGGATCATTGGTATGCTGCAGAGGCAGAAAGACACCCGGCACAGCACCGGTGGCATGGAACGTCGACATCGGCAGCTGGTACACTGCGTTAGGTGACAGTGAGTGCTCCGCTCTGCCACTGGTGGGTGTTGGCGCGACCTTGATCACCGTGATTGGGTTCTTCGGGCCGTTGTCACGCTTCGGTGTGTGCGCGATCAATTCGATGCTCTTGCCATTTGGTCCATCGACCGCTGCAGACAGTCGCATTCCCATGGCCTGTACCTGTTCGTTGGTGCCATTGCGCTTGAGAAAAAGACGTCCATTGATGATGTTTGGGTGGAGCTCAAAGTTGCATGTCACCGAGAAGTAGTTCCGTCGATAACACGTCCATTTGTGATCGTTTGGTGCTGGGAAGAACCCCTTTTCCACTTTTGCGTGGACCTCGGGTGTTACCTGCTGACCCTCGCATGTCATCTCCATGATCACTTCCAGATTTGGCCATGGGAAGTTCAAGCTTTCGGCCTGGGTGGTGCCATAACCAGTGTTGGACGCCATGGCCGAGTACGGTCCGAGTGGTGGTGAGAAAGTTGACAGTACAGTGCGTGGCGTTTCTAGGTAGGGCGCGAACCCTGGCTGGCCTGGGGATGACAGATGTGAGCGGGCTAAGAATGGCGCCGCTGCGTTTCCGTACGCCTCGCAATCAGTGCTGTCTAATGACACTATCGAGGATCGTGCCAAGGGTGGGAGCATGCCCGAGGTGGAGGCCTCTAGCCTGTGAGTAGCATGTGAGCATCAGGCAGTCTGCCAGTGAGCAATCGACGGGCGTGGTACACGGGAGGTGACGTACAGTGAGGGTACACGAGCACCAGCATAAGGACTGGGCACGAACGACTGGGGTGGTAGTACAGGCGTAGTGAAGCTGGTGAGGCCTGTGTAATGGTTCGCCGGATATGCTGTGTTCGCGAGCGACGAGGCTGCTGAAGACGGGCTAGTGGAGAAGGAGCCGGAGCTCGAGTCAGTAAAGTGTGCGCCCGACTGATATCTGTGTAGCAGTGGTTAGCTCGCCCACTACACTGAACCTCACATATGGGAGGATATTGTTACACTGTCGCGAAGAAGTGTAACACCTGGAAGCAAGTATCGTGTAAGGCTGAGTTCAAGGCTCTGGACTCTGTGAATGCGACATGGCTCGTCGTGTGATCTGCTGCAGGACGGCAATGCTTGCCTCCCATTGGACAACCAGATCACCGGAGCTGTAAGAGCTGGTTGGGAGCCATGGCGTTACAGCAGTCGATTGTGCACACGTTTGAACAATGCCAGAAGGACTCAGAGCTTGCTGGTCGACCGTGCAGAAGCGTTGACGACTGACATGAAGAAGAGGGGCAGTGCAGCTACGGGCAGGGCCAATAGGATAGGAGTACATACCGACTTGCGTCTGACGCTACGCCACGATCAGGCACGAAGCGGAGTCCATGCGGGTGATTAGTTGCCGTGAAAGCATAGGATGCCGTGTTCGATTGAGGCAGAACCATGTCTCGTCTTAGTTGATCCACGGGCCCGGCACTCATCGGCTGATGGCGATGTGCATGGCTTGTAAATTGATCAGACAGAGAGTCTTGCTCTGATTGGAGAGAGTAGTCGTTCTGGATTGGTATTGGGTGAGGAAGAATCGAGGCTGCAAGCAACGTTAGCTACGGTCTGACGGCATGAATTCGATGCGCGTCGAGTGCGTGGGTGACGAGAATAAAGAATGAACGTCAATCAAAATCTGGTTGGCTTGAATGGTCGCTGCCTTGTGTGCATCGGATGAGGCTGTCCTTGTGTCACACAGCGGCGTTGCATGAGCTGTGATTCTGCGACACCTTCACGCGAAGGAATCTTTGTAGCGCCGAATATTCCATCTTCCTTATGGTCTCAGAAAGCCAAGCAAGACCAACAACACCAGCTGCATTTCCGTATTGACGCTCAGAAATTCAGCAATAATGGCGGTGTGGCGGTTGATGATGATGCTCGGTTCGATCGCCAGGGATCAAAAGCTGAAGCTTACCTTGTTCCATGGCTAGTATAGTACCCATAGGTACGAGCATAAAGCTGGCGCTTTTCCGTCGATTTCTGATCGTTCTTCCCGACTTTTCGTTCCGAATTTTGCTCTTCTCTGGCGCAGGATACCAAGATGTTCTTTGCACGTCGATGTTCGCTCACTGGACTCGTGACTGTGCAGTCTATCTGCGAGACTCGACTCGAGGAAAGTCTTGGCGGGATATCTGGTCGCCGGTCCAAGCTTCCAGCAAATGCGCCAAATTGTTCGGGCCGGGCGCAATCGAAGCTACGATGCTCGCTAGAAGCGCAAGCGTCAACGGCGCGCAACCTAACGTACAGTGACGAAGCCGCGAAGATAAGAGATCCAGGATGCTGACACGCGCGATCTGGACGACACACTCAATTTCGATTTGAGTTCGGTCTCGCGTTTGCCGATGTGCTTTCTTTGCACGTCGTAGATAACTGCATGATGTTAGCACCATGACTGCATAGCAGGGCGCCTCTGGATGCTGGACATACCACTGCGGTGCCCAAGGGTCGACTCGAGTGGATGTAGTCTTGAGACCTATCGCAAAGCACCCTGCAGATGTTCGAATCTTCAAATTAGGTGACGAGTGTTCGCTAGTCAGCACAAGCAGCTGGGTCAGTGATCGCAACGTTGTGGGAAGCTTGGCGATGCTCGAATGCTGACATTAACGGTGGGTGCTTGTGTGTGGTGTGTCGAATTCGTCGTAGTGTTGTGTTGCGAGGACTGACATCGATTATTTGAGGTGACTTCGTCGAAGTCGGAATGCTCGCCCTAGACGCTGAATGTGCTGGAGCGTCCGACACAACCGTGCCAAGATTGGCGTATGTAGACAATGGTGAAAAGGTATCGGCGAGTTCGATGTCAGGCGACGACTTGGCTTCGAACACTGCTGCCGCGAGTCTCTCGGTCCGTTGTATGAGTATTGTACGACCTTGCTGCTCCCAACCGGGACTAGCAAGAGGACAGGACAATCTCAATCGATACTCCACAAATGTTGACCAGATCTTTGCAGGACAAAGAGGCGAGGGACTTTGCTCGCGGTGAACAGAGAGATGGATGTTTTGCAGCGGGTTGGCGGGTCTGCATATGACAGGTAGGGGTTGCCGACCTTGCACTCCAACACCCGTCATCGCCTACTCGACAAAGAAGAGAAGCGTCGACCTCAGGCCTTCTCTCGTTACCAGCATACTGGGTCGAGTCAGCCTCGGAAACAGATCGTATTGACCGAGCTCAGACCATGACCTCCTCTAGTAGCAGGGTTAGTGGAAAGCTGCATAGCTAGCTTGGTCTCCCCAAAAGCGGACTATTCTATGCCCTGCGACGCAAGGAGCAATCAACCATCAGTTTTTGACATGATAACCTGATGCCAGCAGGATCAGCGTCTCAGGCTAGCTCCTTTACACCCGCCGAGTCAGATCGATTGCCAGAAGCGACGCGTTAGTAAGTCGATCATGGCAATCTATCCAATTCGCGCATTGCCGCATCGCGCCTGCATGCCTCGATCTCCCTGTAAATTATAGGCAGTGCACGAGTGACGGGCTAGGAATCGCTCCACCTCTTCGACCTGGTGTATGATCGTCACCATGGATGTATTGGAGCCGCTTGCACGGCACTGCAGCTCGCGAGCCTACCAGAAGGATGCCCTGATGCCTCTTCCGGTCGGCCCGGTTGCCGATGTACTGCTTATGCAGGTCGTTGCGAGGCTAGCACCTGTAGGTCCCATACATCCGGCCAGGCATTTCAGAGAGTCTGGCAACATGTCACGAAGGGCACTGTGCTGCGGAAGGTCACGCGGAGCTTTGACAGCGTGGTTGTCTGAGCTTGCTGTTGGCACTCCGCAGCGCAATCAACCGCCACATTGCGCAATTCGAGTCACTCAAACAAGCCTCTTCAGCACTGTAGGAGGGCTGCGATTGGCTGACGATGTTGATGTATTCGTGGCGCTGGCTGCAGCGCGCAATGCCATGACAAGTCCACCACGATCTCATCCCGTCAATAATGCGCAGCGTCGTCGAGTACTCCATCCCGTGCTCGCCGGCTCTAAACAGAAGTCTGCCGCGCATCCCTTGGGCGATCGACCACCCTGTCAGCCACCATGCATCCGCACCGGGTCGTCTGCAAAATAGCGGTGGAGAAGACCAACCGGAGAGTGGAGTTGGAGTGTGGGATGAGTGGCGGCTTTCCAGGCTAATTAGTGCACGGTCCACCGAACATTTTCCGTGCAAAACTGCAACTCCTCTTCCATCTCTCATACGTTCTTCGGCGGCGGCATCGGCGAGGAATCCTTGGACTTGCCACTTTCTTACTTCGTCTTTCTTTCGCAGATGATTGCGATAACATCCCCCACCAATAGACCAGTAATCATTGGATACCAAACCAGAATCAGGTCATTCGGAGCCGTCGCACACTCTATTCGGATCGTTGAACGGGACCCTGCCTGGCTACGACAAAGAGACCCCCTATGATACTGTTTCAGGTGGGCTCAGATCACCAGTCAACGCCGTAAACTGCGCCATGCATAGACATGGCTTGCCTAGCCTGGAATGTGTCTCATTTGCTGTCTTCTAGAAGATCCATGGACTCTTTCACGGCTGGCTGCAGGACAGCGCTGGCACCTATAAGTACAACCGTCACCGCCACTTTGGCCCCACAGTTCTGGCCTTAGTGACTGACACGGTCGACTTACCTTTTGACACTTGATTGAAAGGAACGCCCTCATCTTGTGGTTGATGGATTGGTAGCTTACAACCAGACTCTGCCGCTTGGCCGAACACTTCATTGTCTGGATCGGAAGTTGCGTGCCTGGCGTGGAGATCTGTATAAGACAATTGAATCACATCAAAAGTTTTGCTCCACACTTCATAGTAAGGTGCCCAACATTGACAGAAGTTGGTGTCACACACGATGGCAGTCTGCAGGACCTGTAACAGAAGCTCTTTCAGGAATCGGTCACAGTCCTGAGCCGCAGCCTCAATCGTTGGCAGCCGCTTCGTGTTGACAACAAGCTGGTCGACATGTGTCTGTGTCATGCCAAAACCATTCGTAGGTCATATTGTAAGTGCTGTCCCTCTGTGCATAATTTACCTTTCCAAGCATCACATGAATTCGCTCTCAACAACCACATACGCTCTTTGCCTACACCAACCGCATCGAGTATCAACCTTCCGCATCCAGTAATTGTGCAATGCTCGCACATCCTATTGCCGGACACAGCAGGCCATGGACCCGCTTCCCGCCATCACAGGACCTAGCTGTTCACCAACTCGAAACGTACGCTGACGACGACTGACTGGGACGACCATCCGGATCTTCTGCCTTCGCCTGTTGCACAAGAGCACGCTGTTCAAAATCTTCCGGCGACGAATTTACAATGGCTACAATCGCTGCTCGGATTGCTGACGCTGTACGACCGGGACAACATCAATGGCGCAACGCAAACATCACACACGCTCGAGCACATCTACTGGGGAAAGGTTCGCTGCAGGATGCGAATGGAACCGTGATCGAGACAGGATCTTGTGGGCCACGACATACGCCTGTCAGACGTGCATCGTCAGTCAGACCTTGCTCGAACGACGTGCACGCGCGGCAGCAAGACTCCCAAGGCCCAGGAACCCGTGTCAACAGTCTTCTTACAGCAGTAGGACCAGACCACATCTCGAAACCTGTAGGATGTGAGCACAAAGGAGCACAATCTTGAGATTTGCTTCTTGCCGTTTAGTATGCTACAGACAGACCATGCGTTCTCTCGCCCGTAAATGCACGACATCGGGCCGAGAGGATTGCATACGGAGCTTTTCTTAGCCACCATTGGCGCGGAGAGGCTGGCTGCTCGGCATGAAGAGCGATGATCCGGACTGCTTCGATCACTGCTCGCGCCCTGGCCCCGACCAAGCGCAGCCTCGCACGACGAGGTACAGACGCGTAAGCCTTATACGAAGCCCCGTAGAGAGCACCAGCACGCCTGACACTTGGCCCGCCCTCACGACTCGATTATCGATGTTGACACGTCAGCATAGGCGCGTAGGCGCGTGCGAGCAAGCAGAGCCAGCCAGTCGTCTCCGGCCTAGTCGTCCCCCGAGGATACAGCAAACAATTCCCCATGCTAGGGAGGAGAAGCGCGCTTCATGCCTCTTGTAGACTCCTTCGAGCACTCTCCTGGCAATCCTCCTCCTGTGGGCGCCACAGACAGACGAGCAGTCCCGCTGTATTCTGGCTACGCACACTATGCACTGGATTTGATAGACACTAACCCGAAGAGGCAACTTGAAAGATCCTGTTCCGTCGTCTCCTGGGGATGCGATCAGTCTACAGAAGCTGCGTGTGCGCATGTATACTGCCCCTGTCTCGAGCATTTGTGCAGTCAAGATGCTGTACAACTAGGTCGCATTTACTCTCGTGCGCTCTTCACCTTTTCACCAGTCTCATGCTCCATGTCCATAACCAGGCAAGTCTACAAGTACCATCAGGTCGTGCGAGTAAAGCGACGAAGAACGATGCGAAAAGATCCAATGCTGCACAAAACTATCTACACGCACTCTTCACAGACACCTCTAAACCTCGATTAACACCTCCATCCATACATCAATACTACCCGTCACCAACATCAATCCGCCCATCCAACCCACTCCCTCCCCACAACCCTCCAAACCCTAACCTCCCCACTCCTCAAATCCCCCAACCTCAACTTCTCACTCCTCACCCCTCCCTTCTTCTCCCTCCCCTGCTCCCAAACCCTCACGGCCCGCCTCGTCCCATCCCACTCCTCCACGACCCCCACATGTCCCGCCCCAGAAGCATGAGTCCCATACTCAGCCTTGTACTTCTGCCGCATCGTCCCGTGGTGGCCCTCGAATTTTGCGTTGCGGACGGTGATGATGTCGCCGGGGCGGATCTCGTCGTTTTGGAGGATGGAGGCGTTGGCCAGGTTGGCGTAGACAAGGGCGCCGTAGGCGCGGGTACCGATTGGGAGGAGGGCGTCGGCGTGGGCTTTGATTGATTCTAGTGGTAATGCGGCAGGAGTGCCGTCGCTGACCGTGCTATCCTTCTTGCTGTGTCCCACACTCCCGACTTGTTCCGCTATTCTGCGGCCGAAACGCTGCCAGTAATCTTCCAGCTGATCTTGTCTCGGCTTTGGTGGCGGAGGTTCATGTCGTTGTTCGAGTTGGATGTCGGAGGGGTCTTTGGAGTCGTATTGCGCGGTTATGACCGTTTGGCTATAATCCATATAGAGGATATAGATATCCTTCGATATCGTCGTCCGGCCTCCTCGGCGCGATTTCTGGCTTTCTTCGCTTTCCGATAGGATATCTATGCCGTTGCGCGCCTGGAGGGAAGGAGGGAGTGGCTGAGGTGCTGTCCACCATTGTGTGTCTTGGCTCAGGTCGAGGTCGTGCGCCATTTGGCCTTGGTCACCGGCCGGTCGTGATTGCTCCATCGATCTCCTTGCTCCACTGACTTGACGTTGAGTGTCCATTGATTGCCTTGTCGCTGAGCGCGAAATACCTGGCTGTACAGGGGGTGGTGGTTGCGTTGAGACGGGCGGCATAGGTGGCGCACGTTCGGCTGCTGGAGGTGGTGGCGGCGCTCGTTCAGTTGACCTTCGTGGTGGAGGTGCTGGACCAGGAGTCGGCATGTCGTCTGCGGAACTCTCTTCATGGATCATTGAAGGCACATCAGGCGGTATTGGTGGTGCTGCGATGGGTATAGCGCCTGGGACTTGTGGTGGCGGTGCTCTTGATGCTTCTGTGTACTTGTATGGATCGTACTCGTCATCATCATCTTGCGTTTGTCTACCAGTTGGTGGCGGCACAGGCGGAGGTGCTCTAGGTGTGTCCATAGATGGTCTAGACTTCGGTGGCGCAGCTTGTGGTGGAGGAGGCGGCACAGCTCTAGGAGCGTTCTGCTGCGGTAGTGGAGGTGGAGAGCTCACGGGTGTCATCTCGTCAGCGGTCGTGCTGTCGCTTGGCTCACGAGCATGACCTTTGAGCGCGTCCTTGTGCGGTGCACTTGAAGCAATATCAGTATCGTAGTCTCCCTCGTAGTCACTCTCGCCACGCTCCGTCTCCTCGTTAGCGGCTGCCAGAAAGTCTGTGTTGGTTCTCGTCGGCACCGCAGTCGGTGGTGGAGGTGGTGGCGGTCTTGGCGAACCTGGCGACATTATGTCGCTGCCAGGCACAGGCGGTGGCACACGACTTGCTCTCTTGTCCGATGTTGCAGAGCTAGGCTCGTTGCCAAAGGCCGATATACGCTTGTTGCCGGGTGACTGTGGCAGTTCACGAGCAGGCACAGGTGGAGCGCCTGTTCGTATAGGCAATGGTGGCTCAATTCCAGAATGCTCAGTCGAGGATCGCTTCGCATGCATAGACATCTCATCATCGGACTCGGAGCCAGGACCAGGCGATGTCAGCGCAGCAGCAGGTGGAGGTGGCGGGACAGGCCGGGACTCTGTTGGCGGTGGGCGAGGTACTGGTCTAGAGGTATCGCTAGGTGGCAAAGGATGTACGGCACGTTCTTGTGGTGCTGCCGGGACTGGGCGGTCTGCAGTAGTCATGTCAGCGTGCCATTGAGTGATTCACAAAGAACAAAAGTTGAGATGATCTGCTGAGTATGCAAGCTCAAACGGCCTGTAACTCACAGCACTTCGTCCTCTTCACAATCTCGACTCTATAATTAGGCGAGCTCAAGTTCTTACACGCCTGCAAGCACATCCCCGCGGCCGAACGGCCAAAATCCACAACGGACTTTCGTCTACGCAGAACAGTTCTGGGGTGCATCTCACCTTTAGGCACAGGAGGAGCCTCGCCACGATCCATCGTCGTCGACCGTCTAGGTGGCGTAGGCTCCTCATTCTCGTCATCCGCCTCGACATCTCTCGGTATCGTCCCAGCTCTGCTCATGTGATCGGGCTCCTCGACTTCCGGGCTCCGTACTTTCGGCATCGCACCGCCCATGCCCGGCATTGCGAGCATTTGCGGTATCTGAGGTGCTGAAGCCGCTGCTTCCTCTTCAGGATGCTTCTCCCTGGTTGAGCGCTTCTTCGCGGCTGGAGCTGCAGCTGGTGGCATGCCAAAGGGATTAAAGGGTCCGCCACCTTGTTGACCACCTGCTAGTCTTGCCATGCGTTCGCGAAGGCGCTGCTTACGCTGTTCTTCCTCATCAAGCTCCTCCTCTTCGTCATCGCCTTGATTCTCGATCGTATCCTCTTCGTTGCCGACATCAGCTCCGTGCAACGGTGCAGCTGCCGCTCTGGGCCCCGGGAGTGGCTTCTCGTCTTCGTCATCTCCGGGGCCGATTGTGCCGGTATCATCCTCGGTCAGCTCACCAGCACCAGACTGGTCTGCTTCCTCGCCACCACTGAGGATCTCGTGCGCAGGTGCCGAGGGCAAAGGTGACATTGGATCAGCTGGCCGTCTTTGGGACGAAGGTACCCTGGGTCGCTCTCGGTTGACATCCAATGACTTTCGCTGAGTAGGTACACGCTCAAGTCCTTCACCTTCCTCCGCAGCTTCATGAGCTGGCACTGGAGGAGGGATGGATCGCTCGGATGACTCGGATGCTTTCTTGACCGGTGGCTTCTTTCTCGGGGCTTCGACAGCATGTCTATTTCGTGCAGCCTCCTGCTCTTTCTGTAGCAACGCCATACGCTCCTTCAAGCTCATCGGTTTTGGTGCGTCTTCTTCATCCTCTGCAGCTGGACCATGCGAGTCACCTGTCAACCCAGCTGCTTCCGCGGCCGCATGATCTTCCTCTTCTCGCTGTCTGATCTCTGGATCCTCGTCGCGTATGTATGGTTTATGTACAGGCTCCACCTTCTGCACTGGTGGTATGTATGCATTGCGGCTGGGCGGCGGGGCGACGAATGGCTTCTTAATGTAGTCATTGCGAGGCGCTTTCGTCCCGAGCGGTGCAACCGGAGCAGCTCCTGCACTGTTGAAAGCTGCGATGCGATCCTTGAATGCATTCGACTTGGGTGCGATGGGAGGAGGACCGGCTTTGGCTGTGGATGTTGCAGCCAATTCGGCAGGCGCTGGTTTCGGAGCTGGTGGTGTGGCCTGAGCAACAGGTTCTCTGGTAGCTGAAGGTGGTGACTTGACTTCCTCATCTTTTCTGCTTGGCTCGGGTATGTCTACAGATGGTGGCTGTGGTTGTGGCTTAGAAGCCGCCGGTACGACGGGTACATCCTCTTGCTCCTCATCTTCCTGTCCACGAGTAGGCTGAGGGACTGCTTGTGCTTGTGGTGGTTGAGACTGCTGAAGCATTGACTTTGGCCGCGCTGCCCTCGCAGGTCTCGATGGCACTTCTGGCTCATATCGTTCTACAAAGTTCTTGGGAAACAACCCATCATGTTTCGCCCCGGAGGCATCCGTGTAGTCACCCACATACCAGTCGTCGCCCTCAAGCTCCGTGACATTGATGACCTGGCCAATGGGAAACTTCAGATCGTCGTCATGCTGGCTGGTGTACTCGTAGATGGCTTTCACCTTGAAGGGCATTCCCGCCATGTTGTCGCAGAGTGCGATATCTGCTCGCCAGGACCTTCGTATATGTTGTTGTTGTTATTGTCGTCAGTCGACCAAAAGTGATCAGCTCTAGGCTCCCTCCGCAAATGCTCCACTTGATCGACGGTTGCTTGTTTCCAATATTAATGCGCATGTAACAGGTCGCCGAGGCCTCGATGATCTGCTCTTCCCGATCGTGTGTGCCTTGCGATAACGTGCTTGCTGTCAACGCTATGCTTCCAGAATGCCACGCATGCAATATGTCGGGAATTATGCAGAGCTGAAGGTACAGCAGAACGACGACCTCGTGCTCGAAGGATGACGAAACCAACCCGCGTTTCAGACTGTGACAACCTTAGGCAATTGCCGCTTGCCTAAGCTTTTGTGGCGTTCGAGACTAGCAAACCACAGCCAAGATATCGACTACGAAGACTGTCCATCTACAGTATCATGCAACAACCTGCATACGGCTCCCCAAGACGATGGCATTCAAGGTCCCTGTAAAATCCATATTGAAACAACCCGGACCAAGACCAGACGAAGCAGAAGCAAAATCCGCCCGCGACCAAAAGAACTACACCCTCGCCTTACAACACGCCCGCAAAATCCAAGCCCAAAAAGACTGGCAAATCCGGATCGTGAACGCCATCCAAGTACTCCTAGACTATCCCACCACATCGCATCAAACGGGAGACGAAGTAGATGCATCAAAATTCATCGTCCTAATTCAGCCCTTCCAACCCTCGGACCTGGACGCACTGATAGAAGAACGTGTCGTTGATGGGAAATGCGGATGGCCTCTCTGCTCCAACGAACCTCGGAGCGTGAGTCTAGGCAAGGATGCAGAGTGGAAAGTAGGCAAGTTCAAGATGGGGTTCTGTTCAAATGCGTGTGCGAAGAAGATGGCGTTTGTCAAGACGCAGCTGAGTGAGATTCCGGTCTGGGAGCGAGATCCTGGTATCAGTATCTCTATCACGCTGCCCGATGTTGTCGGGGTGGTGGCACCTGTGACGAAAGATGATTCTTCTGTGCCGAACGGCAATTATGATGTGGCGAATGCCATTCATGAGCTGGCCCTCGAACGCGGCGAAAAAGCTACATCGTTCAGACCGAATCAAGTTATGCTGGATCAAATCGTTGAGAAGGCTGGTGTTGTGCATAAGCCTTTGTCGGGCGTGCATGGTGCAGATGTCTCGAGTACTGCTATTGAGGGCTATGAGCCCAGGGTCAAGACCAAAGTTGGCTTTGTAGACGAGGACGAGGAAGGCAGCGAGGATGGTGATTGAGTTCCGGATCACAGCGGAAGCTCATCTTGACTTTATGTCTACGATTCTATGGAACTGAAAACGATCAAATAACTTCACCCGACTCCCCCAGAAAAGGACAGATGGCAGGTCGTCCTGGAAACAGGCCTCTGCTTTGATGCCACCCAATGCATCTCTCAACATCGCGAAGCCTAGGATAGCTTCTCCACGAGCGCCGCGCTTACCATAGCCATCATATATGGAGCTGGGGCGGCGGTGAAGACATAACATCTGCTCGTATACCGAAGCTCTTCGATCATCGCACAGTCGCCCGCGAGAAATGCGCCCTTAAGACCGAAAGTATCGAAGAACGAACCGAATAGCAACATTCCTGCGTTGAATTTGGCACAGAGCGCTACGAGCTCTTGGAGTGCGCACGAGGACGGCCGTGAGCATATCTGTGCTATGTCGATGTTGGCGAGAAAGACTGTCAAGTGCTTCAATTTGCTTCGCAATGACAGCAGGCGCTGTGTCAAGATCGCCAGGAAGTCCTTTGGGGCAAAAGCAAGGTCGACAATGAGCGTGACGTGACTTCCTCCAGCCAGCGAGATTTTGGCCAGATCGAGCATGTCGTCGATACCCTCGTACACTGCATGAAGAACGCCGGATGACTGCCGAGCGATTCGACATCCATCGACGATCGCCCGCGAGGATATGGCAGGCCGCAAAACACGATGGTTCTTACGACCCTTAATAGTCCTGCAAACAGCAGCGACACTTGACATGAGTCCTGCTTCCGTATTGGTGTAGGTCATGGCTGCTGTCTGGCTCGTGGCCTTACAAAGAAGGTCTTCGACTTCGAGGTGCGCGGGGTATGTGCCTAGTATCCACCGTGAGCTACCGGAACCGAGACCATATGAGCGGCGGACGATGTGGCCGGCGTCTATCATAGATTGGGGCAGGCAGTCTGGAGATCTCGCATCGGCATCTAACCGCGGGGCAAGAGCAATCGATCGCGCTTTCTGCGCATCCAGAAGACTGTGAAGAGAATCAAGTGCGTTTTGTGTCTCTTGCTCAAGCAGGTCATAGCAAGGGTGTCTGGCCGCCATGGCCACGTGCTGGGCAAATGGACGCCGGGATGAAGAAACGACGTTTGAACTCACAACACCAGCTGCCTCGCATGACCGGATGATGGCGTCTATAAGCGCACCGACCTGCGCATCAGAAAATCCCGCCGACATACCAATCCTCACTCGACTCTGCCACATCGGTACGGCAGGCTTGCTGAACGGGGTCGCTGCCACTCCGTGCTTGCGAAGTTCGTAGGAAAGCTTGGAAGCTTTAGTCGGACGGCCGCCATGGATCGGTAGTATTGGCATGGACGGCTCGCCGTACACCATGACCCCGGCCCTTTGCAACTCATGCCTGCAGAACATCGACATTGCTCTCACACGGTGGAGGTTGCTGCAAAGTCGTTGGGGTTGTCGAAGAACCCACAATGCTTGCAACATTGCAGACGTCGAGAGCGACTCTCCTTCTGCCTTGAGCTCTTCGTCGTGGCTCGCGAGTCGCTCGGCAAACTGCTGCTTTGCACAGACTATGCCGCCGACGCCGCCGACAGCTTTTGACAGTGTTGTGGTGCGGATGTCGATCAGGTCTTCTGGTACGCTATCGTCGGGATATGTATCGTTCCACCATTCCAGGCAACCTCGACCTGTCTTGCCAATGGAGAGGAAGGAATGGGCTTCGTCGCAGACCAATACGAAGTCATATCGAGTCTTCAGTCGATACAAACTGCCGAGATCTGGTAAGTTGCCATCGAGGCTGGTGGTGCGTCAGTTTCATGCTATCTCATAAGAAGCCGTTGGCCCGGCCTACCTGTAAAGTCCTTCGACGACAATCATCACGTTCGTGTACTGTTCAGCGGCTGCAACTCTCACCATTTCCTCCAATTCGCACATATCGTTGTGCTTGAACCTGCGTCGACCACCTGTATTCGCTATCCGTGCTGCAGTCAGAATAGAGCTATGCGACTTTTCGTCCATCAGGACCAGCCAGTCCGAAGTCAGGATGGCGGGTAGTGCGAGCATATTAGACTGATAGCCAGTCGGTGTCGTCAAACAGCAATCCATTCCCCAAAACTCCATCACCTCCTTCCTCAAAGCGTCTTCGATCAGTGGCACATCCCGACCGCTCACTGGCAGATCCTCCAGGCACCTTCGATGCAGTTCTTCGTACTTTGCTGACATACTATACATACCAGCATAATTGAAGCTGCCGCCGTTGATGAGTGTCTTGTCACCATGGCTCCCATCGCACGTCCTCAGCCGGATCGTGTTCAGAGTGGGAGATGTCGTGACCCGCTTGTTACGTCCGAACCACTGATACCATGGCTGCACCACGTAATGGGCAAAATCCCCTTCCTTGGACAGGCTCTTGTGTCGGCTAGGTAGATCGGAGAGATATGTGCGGGCACATCCGCCAGAGAAAGCCAGGAGTTCTCTGCCCTTTCCCAGGATCGTGATATGAGGTTCGATGGGGGCTGGGTTGCTGGGGTTTCGATCGTCATGCTCAAGGGTTGTGTGTTTGGTGCGTTCTTTGGTACCGCCGGCCTTGTCACTACTGAGTGTGGCGAGGGTGGAACAGCTTGATGAAGTGAGCTCTCGGACTAGGACGCTTGGCCTGATCTTCTTCGAGTCCATGGGTGGGAGTAGCATTGCAGCGTATGATGATGGTCAGTCAGGAGGAATTGCTTGACACAAGAAAGTAGTGCGGAGGTCAGTCCACCAAGATGTGAGGACGGATGGACGAAATGTGGTATAGAAGGAAAGAGCGTCGTAGGCGTCACAGGCAAGATGATCTTTAGTACCTGTCTGAAAATCTGTTATGCGAGGACCTTACAAGTCGTGTTCCACTGCCGGCATCCCCTGTGCGCCAGCGACCACATGCTCCAGATGCAGCTGCCGCTTCTGAACGAGCTCATGTTACAACCCCTTTGAGTTGAGCATATCGACTGGCCTCGGTCCTGGCCTGCTCTATCCTGTCGTAGCTGCTACCGCCATTGCCGTCTACAGTGGCTGGCGCTCTACCGGCTAGATCGGCGCCACACATGGTGGAAGTGTGGTACTGCTGCATGGTTATACTCGTGGTACCTCTGAGGTGATGCACATGAGACACTACCGTGCTAGCGGCTTGCAAATCTCCATATCTATTGTAGTCCTGGTCGGTGTGGATGGTTGTAGACGTCTCGGACCAGAACATGCATTCCAACCGAAGCCAGATCTAGAAGATGAAAGGACTCTCTCCATAAGCGTATTCGTGGCTCGATATAGCACGTGGGTATGCAGGGTCGTGGGCGACGCAAGCCACTGCCGAGATTTTGACAGGGCTATCAATATCAGTCGACTCGGGTATCACCTCACCCGAATTCCCGGTAAACTGCAAATTTGAAAAAAGCCGACGACGCGCAGCCACCGAGTCTGGAATCATATGATGTTCAGCTTTTGAGACGTGCTAATTCCCGAGCTGCGCTGATCTTGACGGCGCTCTGCCCCGTGGGTGACTTCTGTCGCGTAGATAGCATTCGGGCGCTTGGCCCCTTTGGTTGTTGTAGCTGAAATCGGAGACTTTGATGTGCTATCAGGGAGACGATCTGACACATATACGTCCATTCGTGTATCTACTTCGACGCTTCAAGTGGTCACTGGATTTCTGGCAATTGTTGCTGTATATGTCACTCACGGCCTGCACTTCACCATGAGCTGGAACGTTGAAGACGACACATATCCTTGGAGCTAACAGGTCCCGTCTACTCGGCCGGCGAATGACTTGTGCGTGCTGTGTTCCGAGAAGTGAAAGGCTCATGCATGTGAGTATGATTGAGATGTCTATAAGGAAACACGATTAAATCTCCACGCCTGGCCAAGCCACTAGCCTCTGCTTTCGACCACGGCTCTACCAACGTTTCGTTCGCATCATCCTAAGGATACCGTCTACGCACTTCATCGCACACCAGAGCATGACGACGTATATCGGGCAGAATTCACCTGGTCATGGCGTTGCTTGGTGAGTATTCAGAGACCCGCAGTCAGCTTAAGCTTCGTCTGGCACGTGGTCTGGAAGCCAAATATATGGACCCTTCTGTCTTCAGGCCATACAATCCAGTGTCGTATGTAAGCGTCACGAAGTCTTTTCTACTGTCCTCATATTACCATCTTTTCTCCGTCATAGTGGCCCATTTCGCCACGCTGCTGGGAAAGGTCGTATTGCCTGGCCGCGTAGTTGTCTTCAACCCCATCTCAAGATGTATATATCCAGGTCGCTCATGACCCTGCTCGTCATGTCTAGAATTCTCACATCCAGATCTCTGCCTCGCAGCGACTACCATCGTCCATGTCAAAACCGAAGCCAAGATCACCACAGCTTGCAACCATGCCTGTCAAACGCCCTCATTATCTCATGACGACCAGTGACCACAAAGACACCACCCCAGAATCTTGCGATTCCTCCTCCGCCTCATGCAAGCGGACGACACTGAAGGAAGGTATAGCCATCCTAAATGCGCAAGCAGACCCAGGTATCGCCGGCTACGGCGTCTCAACACCAGACCGAGTATTCAGATGGGTCGAGACTCAGCGCCAGCAGCTCCAAGATCACAACAATAAATACCTCGCCCAGGAGGCCTTCACTCACCTCCCAGACTTCGCTGAGAAAGACGAGAAATTTTCAAGTGATGTCCTGGAAGCCTGGGATCCAAAAGGAAGATACTATCTCCTCGCGCCCGTCAAGTTCGGCGAGGCATATACCGGCATTGATCAGGAAGGGCTGGTGAAGTACCAAAGTGCGCAGCTTCGACTCAAGAGGGAGGTCTGTGGATCGCGTCCCACATATGAGATGTCTAGGTCGGAAGGGGTGGTCGAGAAGTGGAGACGCGGTGTCCTCCAAGTAGCTTGAAGGAAGATAAGAATGTTTTGCGTACCGCGACTAGTGGTTGGAGAACAGGAATTCAGGCCGAGTCGTCTGTGATCGCGAGGTTACTATATGCTTTTCGTCGCACCTGATTTTGCTTCGCGGCGCCCATAGTAAAATCAAGCATAGAATTGCTACAGAAACAATGCATACCAGTCTCGTAGCTCCCTATAGTCATCTTGTCTTCACAAAGTGTGATTCCGTTTCAGACCTCGTATGATGAGCTAGAGGTAAGCAAGTATCCTCACTCGTGGACTGCAGCCGAAAGCAGCCCCTTCATATTGTCCTCGCCTCATCGAGCAGGGTATATACAGGCGTCGTCCTGCCCAGATAGAACAGTTCCATCGTATGCAAAAACAATTAGAGTCGTCAAGTCGCTGTCCCACATCGACAATCAGGCACTGTGTTTCCCCAAGAAAGCCAAAACCTCACCATCAAAAGAAAGCCCCTTACAGCAACAATGTCTCCGCCATCGAACATCAGTATTTCTTCCCGCCCCTCCGGCCTCGACCCCAACCACATCGGCGTAACCCTGGCTCTCGAGCTCCTCGGCGAGTCATCGACCTCAGAAAACAACTACTCGCTCGACACTTCCACCATCGCCTCCAGCCAGGTCGGCTCCCTGCTAGCTTCCAACGGTCCCTGGACCGTCTCGAGTTCCGACTCCGCCATCTCCTGGTCCATAGCCGACACCCCCTCACCCGGCTCATCCCCTTCAAGCCCCAATCTCAACTTCTTCACCCCCGAATCCATCATTCTCACCCCACCTTCAACCGCCTCCACCGACTCCACTCCCCCAGACCTCGACGTCCCCGACATCCCCATCGAACCCTACATCCTCCACCACCGCTTCGGCAGCCGCAAGAGTCAGCACGCCAGCACGCAAGAAATTAACGAACACCTCCTCTTCCAGCGCGCCGTGCTCGTGCAGAAACAACGCCAAGCCAAGTCCGCCAACCAAGACCCAAAAGTCAAATGGTGGACCCTCCTACTCCACCAACTGCAAAGCCAGATCGACGTCCTAGAGAGGCATAAGCGAAATACCCGTCTCTGGGCCGGCAAAAGGACAGCAGCATGGTGCTCGGTTCAGGCGCATATTACCCACATCACCAACACCAGCAGCAGCACCACCACCGACTCAACAAACGGGACGCGACCAACGACAGAAGAAGGCTACACATGTGGCCTCCCCCTCCCCTCCGGCCTCCCGCCCACCCCTCCTCCCCATGGGGAAAAGCACCCCTCCTCGGAAATCATAGCGGAGCTCAAGGCGAGCGATCTTGAGGCCCTGTGGGCGTTGGAGAGCGTGGAGACGGAACCGTGGAGTCAGGCTGCGAAAACGCAGGCGGGGAGGGGGAGGGAGGCGCTGTATCAGGAGTGTTTGCATCCGGGAGGGGTGAGGATGCCGTTTTGATATGGAGAAGGGGTTGGTGTTGGTGTGACTTGAGCAGGAATGGGGCCCGGGCGGGCTGGCATGGCGGGTGGAAGGGTATCGATGGAGAGGGCCAGGGTCTCTCTTTGGTGGTGTTCGGGTTGCTGATCATATGGCGAAAAGTCGAGGTTCGAGAACGGAGGCTAGCATGGCGGTGGAGATCCAAACATGGAATCGGACGCATATCGCTGCTGAGCTTGGCATGGAGTGTCGTCTAGTCTTTTGTGTTGATTCGTTGGTTTACCTCCTTTCGGCATCGACTGGACTGTCCGACTGCCCAACATCACCGCGTTCGACTCAAGCCTCAACCGTGTGGTTCGAGTTGGCGCAAGGAGGGGCGGGCATAGTGTATCCGGAACGGAGTAGACATTAGCAGGCCGGAAGAAAGGATGTTCCGAAACATCGTCCAAGCATATTAAATGTCTCCCTCACCGTCTCACATCCTCCACGTCCACTTCATCGGGGTCCTCCACATCCCTCCACTCATCCTCCTCCTCTTCCTGCTGGCCCTTCGAACTCCCACTCCCAGTCCCCAGCATCTTATCCTCATCTTCTACCTCTCCCGTCCTCCTTCTCTGCAGCCCATTCCCCACCCCAACACTCCCCCTCATCCCAAAGAAATCCTCCGTCTGCAGACCCCTCACATTCTCACTCCTGATACCCCTCATACTCCGCCCTTCTCTCGATTGCATCTTGATGTACTCCCGTACCGGCACCATAGCAGCATCTCGACAAGCCTCCTTGATATCACTCCCACTCATGCCCGCGCTCAACTTGACCAACATATCGACGTCAAATGCCTTCTTTCTCCCACCCTGTCCCACACCCCGGTCGACCTTCGTCTCCCGCAACGTCAACTCAAAGATCGAGCGCCTCTGCCCCGCATTCGGCAATCCCACGGGAAACTTCTTGGGCATGCGTCTCAGGATAGCCTCATCGATGTCTTGGATTCGATTGGTAGCGCCCAGGATACAGATCCGCTGACTCCCTCCCTCACGTGTACTCGAGGCCAAACCATCCCAATGCGTCATAAACTCTGCTTTAACCATACCGCTCGCCTCATGCTCCCCCGACCTCCTCTGTCCCAACACAGCGTCAATCTCATCAATAAACACGATCGTCGGCTGGAGTTTCCGGGCTAGACTAAATACAGCAGCGACGAGTTTATTGCTATCGCCATACCATTTCTCCGTTAACGTGGAGATATGGAGGTTGATGAACCTTGCGCCGCTCTCTCGCGCTAGGGCTTTGGCGAGCATGGTCTTGCCGCAGCCGGGTGGGCCGTATAATAGTACTCCTGATGGTGCGGTGAGGAGGCTGGAGTGGGAGGAGTAGAGGTGCGGCATTGTCAACGGGTAGATGACGCTTTCCCGCAACTCCTCGATGATTCCGTCTAGACCGCCAATGTCCTGGAATGTCACGGGGATCTCGTTGGGGGTCACAACTTCCATGGCTATTGTTTGTTCCATGGGTGTGAGGACCAATGGCTCTCTTCTGTCTTCCCGGTATGCGGCGTCATCGTCGCCATATTCGTCTTGATCACGGGGTTCATCGTCGTCGTCGTCATCTCGGTCGTGGTTGGAGAAGATGGACTGGAGGCGGTTGCTCGCTGCTAGGGCTTTTTGCTGGGCTTCGGCTTTGGCGCCAGCGTCGGGATCGAGACGTTTGAGCACTTCGCGGACGGAGAAGTAGGCGAGGATGGGCTGAAAACATAACATAACATTTTAGTGGTGCTTACACGAAGAGGGTGGATGTTCTATGCAAGCACTTACGAAGCCGATGAGGAGGAGCACATCTGGCAACCAGGACACGAGGGTTTTACGATCGCCTGGCACCATCTTGACGATGGTGATACTGATGCGACAACAGAAATGGATGCTTGATGGATGTTATGTGTTTGGTTGTTGCATGTGACAGTCGATAGTAAAAGTACAGTATCTATGTCCAAGTCAAGCCACATAGACCTATGGCGTCAGTCTTGCCGAAGTAATTCCGACCAAGTCGCGTCTGCCACGGCCACGACGCGTCGTCCAGAACAAACCCATATCATTACACCATCGAGTAATAGGAATGGCACCAGCGGCGACAATAGACATCGGCCCAGCCAGCGGACCAAAAGTAGACCTCATCCCAGAAACCAAACCCAATAGCAACGGCCATCCCTCACCTCAACCCTCGCCACAGCACGAGGAATACCAATACCTCAACCTAATCAAAGCCATCCTAACCAACGGCGAACACCGCCCAGACCGCACAGGAACCGGAACTCGCTCCCTCCCCTTCCCACCCCAACACAAATATACTCTATCAAAACCCGACGGAACCCTGATCCTCCCCCTCCTAACAACCAAACGAGTCTTCTTCCGCGCCGTCCTGGCCGAACTCCTCTGGTTCATCTCCGGCGACACCAACGCCGCCACCCTCCAGGACCAAAACGTCAAGATCTGGGACGGCAACGCCAGTAGAGCCTACCTGGACTCCATCGGCCTGACGGACCGAGCAGAAGGCGATCTAGGCCCCGTCTACGGCTTCCAATGGCGACACTTCGGCGCCTCATACCAAGATTGCCAGACCGACTACACAGGCCAAGGAACCGACCAACTAGCCTCCGTGCTCCAAAAACTCCGCTCGAACCCTTACGATCGCCGGATCATCCTCTCTGCATGGAACCCCGCGGACTTGACCAAAATGGCCCTCCCACCCTGCCACATGTTCGCCCAATTCTACGTCTCCTTCCCCCCCACCTCCCCAATAAGAGAAGACGGGAGCCAAAAAGGCACCCTCCACGCACTCCTCTACCAACGCTCCTGCGACATGGGTCTCGGCGTCCCCTTCAACATCGCCTCCTACGCCCTCCTCACCCACATGCTAGCACGATGCGCGGATCTCGTGCCGGGAACGCTGACGCATACGATGGGGGATGCGCATGTCTACGTCGATCATATCGCGGCGTTGGAGGAGCAGATTCAGAGGGAGCCGAGGGAGTTTCCGACGCTGGAGATGAGTGAGGTGGCGAGGCCGGCCGGGTGTGAGGTTGATGGGTGGCACGTGGAGGATATCAAAGTGGTGGGGTATGAGCCGCATAAGGGGATTGCGATGAAGATGAGTGTATGACTGGAGTCTGGATTGATTTTTGTCCGGGGTTTGAATGCGGAAAAAAGCTGTATATGATGAATAGCAAGTCTCGCTATCAAGGAGACGGGACGGCCGATTATGATCTAGTGTTTGTTCATGTTCATAACCACTACCTAATCTTATACAAACAAGGCTTCAACACCCGCCCTTCCTCCTCCACACTCACCTCCTCCCCCTCTTTCCCCTCCTCCGCCAAAAACTTCTTCTTCTTGAACTTCTCCTGCGCCGGAACACCACCACCCATCCTCTCCCTCTCCCTCTCAGCATCCGCAACACGTTTTCCCCTCGTCGGCACAGCAGCCTTAACGAATTCCATCTTAACAAACATCTTATTGCCCAGATCCACCGACCTCTCCCCATCCTTCAGCACAAAACCCCTCCGCTTCAGAACCTCCACGAAAGCCGTCACGTCCGTTTCTTCTTGCTTGACGACTTCCTGCCCATCAACTTCAGTGCGGAGGAGGGACTGCTCGTCCACTTCCTCATCTACCTTCGCCTTCGCCTCAGCAGCTTTCTTCATCACAGCCGCCTTCCTCTTACTACCGACACTATGCTCCACCACTTTACCACCCTTACCCACCCTACCGAATCTTGATTTGATCTCCGCGATCCACAGCTCGCCTTTCCAGTGCAACACTCTATAAGCCTCCTCGATGAAAGAAATCCAGTTCGTGCCCATGAGTGCGAGGCAGAAGATTGCGACGTCTATGCTTCCGTCTCCGAGGGGCAGGTTGGCAATATCGGCTTTTGTCACTAGTGGGGAAGGACTATGCAAGTCGAAGGAGTGGATTTTGAGAGTCAGGGTGCTGAGATCGTTCGAGTCACTGAGGGTTTGCGCCAGGCGGGCATCGCCACAACCGAGATCGGCTAGGATGGCTGTACCATGGGTTCGGGGTAAGACAGTCGGTTTGCCCGCTTCCTCTGCATTGACTTCTGGTGCAGGGGGGGCGCGGCCTTTCCCTCCCTTCTTCTCATGATAGCGTGGAGGTTTGACAGCACCTCGAGTCCGTACCGTAGCGACGAAATTGTCCAGTGGATTCTCCGGCCAGACCTCGACTTGTTGCCGGAATCCGGCATGGTAGTCCTCGAACATTTCTGGGTTTTGGTCGAAGAGCGAGAGCGCTGTAGCGGAGGGGGCGGTGTAGAGTGTTTGGTTCAGATGGCGGAAACGGGCTGAGACGAGCTTTTGGCGCATGGCGGCTTGCATGGGGGTGAGTTTTGCTGTAGCGGGGAGTTGTGGTATTGGTGGCGGTGCTGCTTTTACCACAGCATTGGCCTGTTCGCCACTTGGTGCTGCATTTTTCTCGGTAGGTGGCTGGCCAGACTTCTTAGACTTTTTGTCCTTCTTCATCTTCTTCACTCCATCCTGCTGCGATGTGACCTCGGGTGCCTTTGCCACCACTCCATGTGTTTGAGCAGCCTCCTTCGGCTGATCAAGCTTCTGCCTCTTCTTCGCCTTCTCCAATTTCTTCTTCGCCTTCAACGGATCCTTGCCCTCGATATGCTGCTCCCACAACTTGCCCACATCTTGCTCCGTCTGCGCTGCTGGGGCTTCATTGCGCTTCCGCTTCCTCTTCTTGCCTTCTCCCGGCGCGGCAGGCTCTTTTGCATTTGTAGCCTTGCTGAAGACCTCTAGTTGAGGCTTCAGCGTCGAATTGTCGACCGACCAGCCTTTGACTGCGAACATTTCTGCTGTACCGATGGGAAATATTTCGAAGGAAGCTTTTCACATGCGAGCGGAGAACTTCCGCAATGCCAAGACGTGCCCTTTTGATCCCTCCTCCACCGACTTTCGACAGCACTCTCCGCTGGTCAGCTTGGCAGGATGCAGATGCCAGGTATCAATCGTCGTCGTCGAAATATACCACTGAACGCTGCTTGACAAGCAATATCGCCAGTATTTGACTGGACTGTCCTGAAACACGACTGTGTCTACCAGTACCGTGACCACAGATGCAGAAATCTGAATAATCACACTGGCGGTTGGAAGGCAGTACGCGTGTAAGCCGCAGCTCGGACGACAATATCGCATAGTAATGCAGTATATGATGGTGTGATGATCGAAAATTATGACAGTACCGTGATTCGACCCAAGCCGCACCAACTCTCACTCGATCGGTCATCGCGCACGCATACGGCTTCATGTCAGTTACAGCGTCGATGCACAGGTTTGTTGTAATTCGGCAGGAGATGGACGAAAAGTGAAGAGTTTGTGCAACGTAGTGGTTGGTATTCTCATCAGACATCAGTATCGTCTGGCAAATCTATTGACAAGCGAACGTAAGAAAAGCTCGCTGCTATCAATCAATCGGAACACATTGTCCCTTCGCCTCCCGCCAATCCATAGCACACCTCACGCTCAAACGCGAACCGATTCAGAAAACAAAATTCTCCTTGCCATCATCCATCTATGCCGCGCCAGCGCTGGCAGGCGGCGAGTAGACCTTAGTCACCTGCTCGCCAGCACGAACAACACGGCTACCATTCCCATCCTTGACGATCATGGCATCCTTGTTCTCACCGGCATTGCGCTTCCAGATCTCGACTTCCATGCCGCCGCGGATAACGCCTACTCGCATGGTTGAGAGCAAGTTGTGCGCGGCGTTGGAGTGGTTGTAGACACCGCCGTTGAACATGGCGGTGGCGTCCTTGCCGAGACCTGACTTGATCATGGCTTTGCCACCAGGGTGGTCGTTGATGAAATCGGAGACGTCGTGCACGACACCAGCGACGGCGATGAGGCCACGGCCGTTGCTGACTTGGTCGACGTAGTCATCCCACTCCATGACCGGAAGCTGGTCGAGCGGCACACCCCAGTCGAGCCTGGAGCGCTTCTGGTCGAGCTTCTTCTGTTGTTGCTGCACACGGCCCTTCTCGATCTCGTTGGAGCGGAACTGCTTCAGGTCGTAGGCGAGGCCCATTTGCTTCCAGGCCCAGATGGACCATTTGGTCGGGTCGTACTGGTGCCATTCGATAGCGTTGCGGTAGTCAGATGGGAACTCGTGGTGGAAGTTGTGGTAGCCTTCGCCGAGGGTGACTAGGGCGGTGATGATGTGGTCGCGAGGGCTGTTGCGGTCGTCGAATGGCTGGTCGCCGAGCCAGTGAGCCAAAGAATTAACGCAAAAGGTGGCCTGCTGCACGAAGAAGATGCGGAGGATACCGGCGTAGATGAAGCCACCGAGCCAGTCATTCCAGAGGAGACCAGACACAAGGCATGGGAAGATTAAGCCCATGAAGAGGACGACCTTCAGGTAGTGCTTGTGCTGGAGCTGAACAACCTTATCGTCGTTGAGGTCGGAGATGTCGGTGCGGCCGATACGCTTTGGGTTCTGCTTCATCAACATCCAGCCGAAGTGCGAGTATATCAGACCCTTGCGAACACTGTAGGGATCCTTCTCGGTGTCGGTGTAGCGGTGATGAGCACGATGATCACGAGCCCACCACCTGATGGAGCCCTCGACGGCGCCGCCACCAACAGCAGCCAAGAAGATCTTCAATGGGACGGTCGCAGAGTATGATGTGTGTGCCCATAGCCTATGGTAGCCAGCTGTGATACCGAGGCCAGTGGCGAAGTAATATGCAACTGCCCAGATGGCGGTAGGAAGACGAAGTGGTGTCCAGATTGCAGCAATGCATCCGGCTATTGGGATGCCAACGATGAGCACCACGTTCAGCCAATTCACATGCTTGTACCAGTTTTTTCGTGTGAGTGGTGTCTCGGTGATGTGTGGCTTCTTGGGGTCATATTTCTTGTTCCTGACCGGCTCTTGAGGTGCAGGCTTGGAGGCCGGCGATGGCTGCGAGGAGAGGAATTCCGGGTCCACAGCCATCATGCCGGCAGTTGGCTGATGCGAAGGCATCGTGGTCGTGGTAGGTGAGTAGCTCGCTGGTTATGCTGCTATGCTTGCAGGTAGTGATATCTCTGCAAAAGGTGGGATGTAGTTGTGCTCGAGCCTGAGCAGATAAGTGCACTCGCAGTAGGTAACGAAAGTGAGCAAGTCGGCAGGTGAGAGGTGGCCGGTGATATTGTTGTAGGTGGTATGAGAGGAAAGGACAATGCAGAGACAAGTGGCACGAAAGACTTTTGAAGCGAATCACTCGTCCAGTGACGGAAGCGAAAATGTGGGGAAATAACACAGAGCACCACCCAGGCGATTTTGCCCGCAGCTCAACACTTCATTCACTCGATCTCTCCCAGTTGCCGAGAAATAACACTTCTGGCGTGTCTGGATCTCGGCGGTGTGTGTGGCTGAAGGGTCGCTGGGCTTGTCACGGCCGAGAGATTTCGGAGCTAAGACATGATTGGTGCAATGGCTCAACGACTTCTGCCTTTGCGTCATAGTTCGGCAGGGCGATTCCCATCAATAATAATATCGTACGACACGCGAGCTCACGTTTGCATCGCTACAGGCAGCGGGATATCTGCTCACGTCACGAGAAGAGGATGGAGCTGTACAGCTGGCATATTTGTACGCTACCAGCATCTTTACTGTTTAATTCGTGCGTGTTTAAATGGTAGAATCATGTCTCAACCATCTTGTCGCCCCCTCGAGCAAACATTGTCTGTACCGGCTGAGGCGCCGGACGTGCAGATCTGGGGAAGACCGCGTTTCAGGGACCTGCTTCTGGAAGCCTGTCTAGGCTGAATCATCCCTACTGCACCCGCATCCGAGCTCGCGGTGGCAAACATCAAGCTGCCACAAGGTAATAATTAATGACATACACACCCGGCCGTAGAGATGAAAGAAGACATGGCCGTCTGGCTGTATCGTTTACAAGGCAACAGCAATACCGTGAGAGCGTGTTCAGAAGTGCAGCCCTCTCCACACCATCAGAAGTCTCGCATGCTTCTCAACGTTGTCAGCTGCCAGCTCGCTATCTCTCAACGTCGTTCACATGTTCTTCTTGCATTTGCACATGTCAAGAGACGTCGTCGAACCGATTGTCTGCATGGCATGCTGATTATTATTCTAGTTCACCGAGTCTTGGCTCGTTGTCGGACCGTGTCAATGCAATAGCGACGTCAAAGCTGACTACTGTTCCCACTAAGGTAGGTACGCAGGTACTTGTGCAGTAGTGGTTTTACCGAGCTCGGATCTCACTTCTGCTCGTGCGTCTGCCGTGGTGGCAGAGGTATGTAGGGCTGTCATTCTCAATGAGGCGTAGGACTTCACAGGATCAATAACGGCTCCATGTCTCCGTCCAACGCTTGTCCAGTGATTCCCCTGACAGCCTTGACGTAGTCGTCACTATCTGTCGAGAACAACTGCTGGCAAGCGCGATAGCCAGCAGCCATGCGCCCAGCTGTATTCAAGCAGGGAGGTTTCCAATATGGCCGCATCCACGAGCACAACTGTTCCCACTCTGTTGGCGAAGGACTACCTACCTGTGCCTATCAACGATGAAGAGCGCGCAGCATTCGTAGCACTAGAACCAGCCGGCTTCACGATCCGTCACCCACCTGCACCCCACGACCTAGACACCTTCATAACACCAGATGACAAGCTCTTCCAGACAATCCACATTGGCGCCGCCGTCGTCGATCCATCCAAATGGCACCTCGTGATCACCGGCCTAGTCGAGCACCCCTTTGCCCTTAACCTCGAGCAGCTTCGGACAATGCCCAGACACACCATCACGGCCTTCCACGAATGCTACGGTAGTCCTCTCAAACCCGCCACCGAAGCACTCTGGCGCATCGGCAACGTCCAATGGACAGGCGTCCCACTCGCATACCTCCTCGGCCTCGCCAGCCCTCTGACCAACGCCTCGCACATCTGGTCCGAAGGCCTAGACCGCGGCTCCTTCGCCGGGGTAAACGCAGATAGATACCAGAAAGACCTGCCGATCGCCAAAGCTTTCAGTTCGGAGGTATTGGTAGCGTACGAGATCAATGGGCGCCCGCTTGGTAAAGAGCGAGGGGGCCCTGTGAGATTGGTTGTGCCGGGTTGGTTTGGCACGAATTCTACAAAGTGGTTGTCTAAGCTCACGGTGCAGGATTGTCGTGCGATGGGGCCGTTTACGACGGTACTCTATAATGAGGTTGATCCTGAGGGGCCTGAGGGAAGTATGAGGCCGGTTTGGCAGGTTGAGATTAATTCTATGATTACGAGGCCGGGAACGGGCGTCATCGTCGAGGGCCCTGAGGTGCTCATTGAAGGTTGGGGCTGGGATGCTGAGCCTGTTGAATGTGTGGATGTTAGCGTCGACGGTGGTGAGACTTGGGAGGCTGCTCGTGTTGAGCCACGAGTTGATATGAGCTGGCAACGCTTTCTTCTGCGTCTGAATCTGCAGCCTAGGAGGTACACGGCTATCGCTCGAGCTACAAGTGCTGATGGGAAGGTGCAGCCGTTCAAGGGACGGCGGAATCATTGTCATAGCGTCAGTTTTGAGATTGTGCCTCTGGGTGAGTCAAGGTGAGATATGTTGTGAAGATGATCTATCGAGCATCTGCACCAAGCGTATCACTTCTTGCAAGCCTGATCTGCTCTCAGCAGATCCAATTGCGTAGTAGATGCCGATCAGTCGTACGTGCGGAAGCCGGGGTTTCGCAAACATTGATGCATGCGAGTCCAGTCTTGTATGCTCACCGACCATTTCATTCCATCATCCAGCATTGCCTCACCACCAGCGCTACTAGTACATGCCCCAATCGTCTGGGTCCGTCGACCTGAACTTGTGTCGCTTGTACGTCGCACGTTCGAAGTCGACGATGTAGCTATACGCAAATCAGAGAGTGCTGAGAGAGAGGTTTGTGCTGGTCGAGTAGGCTTACCACTTATTCTCTTGCTCAGACCAGATCACATTGCCGAGGTGAGCACTGCCATTGTCGACGCCACATTTCTGCACAGATGCTATTGCAATTACAAAGGCTTTTATTGTTTGGACTTTCTCGTCAACTGCTAGCCGATCCCATCCAGACTCGAGCGTGATGCCAGGGACTTTAGTCATGAGGATGTAGTGCTTGAGCGAGAAGTCGCAGAAGCCGTTGCAAGGGCTACCCTCGGTGCTGTCGTCGGATTCATCGTCCCTGGTTGACTCGATCCATCGTGACAGGAGTCTTGGGACGTGCTCGCAGCCTATTCTGTTCAGTAAGGACAATGCATTGGCCTCCCTCTCGGCTTTTGTAACGAGTAGTGCACGGCTGTTCTGTTCGTCTTTCCTTGATATGCCGTCAGCTTCTGGTGTTTCGCTGGATGCACGTCAGTTGAGATCTCCAACTCCAATTGTTGGTACGAGATCTGTGGCCACTTGCCTCGTGGAGTAGACTTTGAGGATGGTAGGTCCCGTGTACTTGGCTGCACTGTCATCGCCGTCGAGGAGAGGTAGACTAGAGATGTCGAAAACCTCGATCGTGCCGCAATTATATTCCTTGACTTTCAGTCTACAGCAGTCCAGCGACATGCAGTAATCGCCGGACTTTGCATACGTCAGACCAGACTGCTCTTCCATCTCGTGGCGGAGGCACTACTTGTCAGGGGTGTAAAGACAATGCCGTGGTTATTGCAAGAAGTCTGGAATCATTGCAAACGCAAGCTTCCACACAGTCATTCAATCGATCACGTGTAGATATGTGGATCTTCTTCCAGCACTTTCGCTCGGCCGTTTGCAGATGCATATCGGCTTTTGTTCTGCGTGTCAATGTACTTAGTGAAATCGTCCTATCTTTATGGGCAGCGGTATCTGGTGACCATAGCTAGACTGCAAGGTGTTTAGCCAAGCCGAGTATGTCGTGGAAGATGATGTTTTATGAAGTTGGAGTGCGAAGTAGGAAGAAAGTAGAGTGAAGTTGAGGATGAACGATCATGTGATAGCGTCGATGCAGATTGGGAAGGCGCGAGACGGGAGCGCCCACTGTCTGAAACGCGTCAAGTTCAGGCAGCTTTGAGTTTCGGAGAAGAGTAGGATTACCATCTAAAGGTCTCTTAAGTCAAAAACTGCATTGGAGGAAGATAGAAAAGCTCAGAACTACACTCACATCGACAATGGCTGCGATGATGCCAGGACCCGGCAGCAACAATGGCCAATCAGGCAACCCATATGAGCATTACGACTCACCTACAGTGGAGGACGACGATCTGATAGATCCTGATGACGGTAAGGTCAGGAACACTCCAGAGTACTGACGCACATACTGACGGCTATAGCCACCCTCGACGACCTCGACGACCCGATCAATACCTCCGACCGCGCACCCCTGACCGGCAACATCTCCTCCACCCAAGCCAACCAGAACAACCGCGCAGCGAACAATACCCAAGGCTACTTGAACTCGGCAATACCTGGCGAAGACAGACGGGCACCTGTTAATACTATCGACGAGTCGGTATGGGAGACATTAAGGCGAGATCTGCTGGCTGTGTGGGAGAAAATGAGGCAGGTGCTTTGGCCTAAGTACCTGCTTGGTGGTATGATGCAGAGAGGTGGTGGTATGGGCGGTGCGGAGAGAGGAGATGGGAACAGTCTCGCGGGTGGTGTTGAGACTTTGCGAGGGCTGGTGGGCAGGTGGCCTGATGCAGATGCTGTTTTGCAGGGCGGTATGAGTGAAGGGCTGAGAGATTGGGATCTGTGGTATGTTATTGTGAAACCCTTGGTCGTGATACTGGGAGGACCACTTGCTGACACGAATGACAGGGGACCACTGTTATTCTGCCTGCTGCTATCATTCCTTCTCTCACTCAACGCAAGAGAGGATCAGCGGTCACTGGTCTTCAGTGGTGTCTTTGCCACAGTATGGCTGGGCGAAGCGATCGTCACGATGCAAATCAAGCTACTCGGAGGCAATATGTACGTGCCTCCCATTTCATCAACCAGCATGACTTCACTGACATCCATGCTAGCTCCTTCTTCCAATCCGTCTGCATTATCGGCTACACCCTCTTCCCTCTGGTCATCGCCGCGCTACTCAGTGCATTACGAGTACCGACCATCGTCCGAATACCAGTGTACAGCGTTCTTGGACTCTGGTCACTAGCCGCAGGTGTCAGCATCTTAGGTGGCAGTGGCGTTGTCAAGAACAGGGTTGCGCTGGCTATGTATCCCCTTTTCGTGTTCTATGTTGGGCTGGACTGCTTATGTTTTATTTCATAGTACAACGAAGAGTCGATTGAATGAGCGAGGCGCTCGGTGTATGAAATGGTATGTAGCAGTATACTGATATCGATGGCACCTTCCTCCATGGTGACCCGGACGTCTCCGCGCCCAGGCCCTTCCTCCAGGCTGCCGTGAGGCTTTCCCGACACGACACTCTCTTGTCATCTCTTTTACTATAACGCAACTCCATCGATCAATCACTATTCAGAAGTGGCCGTGGCACCGCGCCACGCCTCATTACGGACCTCTACATGAGGCCTGATCGACCATGTCAGACGGTACCCAAAGACCTTGGTTTTTGCGATCTCACAAACGCGGATCGAGGACGGCGTAGACTTGTATGGCTTTGAAGTCACACAACGCGAAGGCATACGCCCAAGAGATATCACGCAAATCTAGTCCACGATGTATGTCTGTGCACATACTCAAGCGCTGAAACTGGGATACACGTGTCCGCGAACGCCTTCTGCTACGTCCGCTGCTAAGGTCTCCTATCTTTGGTACAGAAGCATAAGCGGGCCGCTCTGCAAATGCTTGCCACATGGTGCTGTGCTGTGTCCGCGTGCTGGCAACGACATACTAGAGTGAAAGGTGGGCTGCTGCCCGCTTCTGACTCTCTGCGCTGGCGCTTTGGATCTGGCACCATAAACAAGGGGCTATGGCCCAACTTCTCGACATCCTCCACACAATTTGATTGCGACCACAGAGGGTTGCACAGGGTGGGCATCCGTGCAACATTTATCCCGCCAGTCCTGCGTCACATCTACACGCACATCTCAAAGTCCTTTCTGGTCACGATGGTCCTCCTTGTACCTGTGCTACTCGTACTACTGCTCACACCCTCACTCACCACATCAGCTGCCCTACCCCAGGATGGACTATCACGACTCACAACTTCTAACTCCCGTGAGCAGAGCCGTACCACCGAGGTCAGTGATTCGTGGATATCAGCGAAGAACGAGGACTCCAACCATACAAAGCGTGTTTTGCCAGCATCGCAAGCAAATCCCAGCGTGATCAACACGAAAGAGTGTATGGAGACGGGCTTGCAGCTGATGAAGCTGATGTGGGCCGACGAGAATGATGCGGAACGAATCTACCAGCAATGGACGCACAAGCACGGGCTGAAAGCTCCGCTATTGGAGGCGAACGAGTTAAAGCAGTACTGGAGTTCTCAGAGTAGTGAGCAACAGTGGGTTACTGACTTCCAAGCACAAGACTTTCAGACCGCATATCGATACATCTGCCCGCACAATATGAATGTTCCCGGGGCTCATTACTTTGTCACTTGGGTGAACGACAAATCAGGGGCTGGGAAAGTCACGGTCGACAAGGAGAAACATGTAAGCAGTCTTTAGACCAGTCCAGTGGTGCGTATCTGACCGGTCTGCCAGGTCACGAAAGCGAAATTGGCTTTCGTCATGAACATCCCAGCGGGCATAATTACAATCCAGGAGGCCCAATCGCCAACGGCGCTATTGAAATCTGCAATGCCCGACCTTGCTCAGGCCCAGATAGAGCCGATGCTACCTATCCCTTATCACCGATCCAATGTTCTGTTCGCTGCTATTCGAAGTGAGCATGGACAGCACCCATATACCGTCCGTTGGCAAAACTGGGGATATGGACGACGAGATCTGGAGCGCCTTATGGGCAAATTGAAAGAGATCATTGTGGCTCGTGCTGCTATGCGTGCGGACATGCTCCAGGCTGTCGAGCAGTGTGTCTACCAAGAAATGGGTCCTGAGGAACCTGGCATGCAGATCGGAAAGATTCCAGCATTTCCCGGGGTACAGTTCACTGCTGGGTCTAGGTGAGCTTGCGCATAGTGTTCCAGCTCTCTCCCATGAGAAGTACAACGCTAATACGGGTTTCCAGCTGCTTTTACACCATACTGGGCACGAAACCAAACACAATGATCGGCTGGTTGCTAGCATCGCACCGGGACAGTCCGGACTACCGTCGCGGCCTCGGCCATACCATCTTGACCGGTGTACGGGTTTTCACCACCGATGCTCCGAACGACAATGGGCAGACGCCGCAGCTTCCGACATTTGTGTGGTCTTTGGCCCCATACACGGCTGCATTGGAGCAAAAAGCTTTGGCAGAGCAACAAAAGCCATTCAAGAACACATTCGGTGTACAGCTGCATCGACCTCCGCACGAACTGGAGGAGCACGATGAGCACCGCGGGAAGAATCCTGCTCGGGACACCACCGAACGAGAAATAATCTGAGTCGACAGGGTGGTCGCTCATTGTGTGCGCAGAGTCTGAGAAATACGTAATCAGAGTCCTATGGTGTTCTGTTCTCGAAGACTGGTGTATTCCGATGGTATGATGGTGGTTCTATGCTTTCAGGCGTACCTTTTCACGATTTATGCTATGGAAACTTGGGAGGGTTGTAGGTAGTGCTAATGAGGACATGCTCTTGGCGATAAAGAGATACGACCGAGTGGGAGATTTCACCATTGGCTGCTGCAGGACTCGTGTTAGTCCGCGATTTTGGCCATTGATACATATTTGAGGCTGAATGGACATGCGCTCTGATAGTTCCAGAAGACGAAACTGGTGATGTAAATCACGCCGTGTGTAGACCAGGTGCGTACTTATCAAATGCTTCAAAGTACGTTCGGCTCATGCTTCCGTGCAGCATTGGCCGTGAAGCCTTGTCGAACGGATCACGGTCTTCTGGCATGGTAATAGTATTCTCCTATAACCATCTGCCATCATATGATTCCCGGCTATGTGATCATGGGCATTGCGCTGGCCTAGGGACTCGGACATGCTATGAGCTGTCATCACCACGAGATTGGCTGATGGCTTCGTGCTGGCAGGCAGGGCCAACTGGTATAAAGATCCACGCCCTACCTCTCAACCAGAAGCCTTTCCATTAATCACATCCCCCTTTCCCTCGATCCTTCCAAGCATTCTGAAAGTCTTCTCACCAAACATCCCCGGGCCTGGGAAGGATCTCCAAGCACGATGCTAGGTTTTATACCGAGCTTGATATATTTCCTAGCCATCACATCCGCGGCAACAGCTGCACTTCCGGAGTATGGATCGACTCTCGACGGAAAGTCTGTCGACAGTCAGGCAGCACGTAACAGACCTGCAGGCAAAGGTCCCACCGATGTCGAAGGATGTCAACTACCGCCGTCGTCCGGCAACAACACCAAGCATGCAATCCTCGACGAGCGTGCAATGCCAGTCCATTGTGCAGATGTAAACGTCGCAAGCTACGCCACCAAAGGCGGCATACTCAATGGCCTGATGTGGGCGTCGGAGCAAGCCGCGGAGCAGCAATACCAGAGGATCTACGGGAAGCAAGGCCTAGACAACGCTTACTACACCCATTCGGAGATGACGAAATACTGGTCTCGCCACTTTGCCGGGGCCTATGCAAAGTCCCCGCGAGATGCGATGCAAGATCCAGGATTCCAGCACTTCTACCAGCAGATCTGTCCGGACCCCTGCAATCGCCCCGACCACCACGTCTACATGTCCTACGAGAACAACAAGCCGACACAGGCCACGGTGAGACGGAAAGACCCTCAATTAGCAGGGCCATACCAAAGACCATAGAAGTGCTAACGACTCGATCCGCAGGCCTTTGGCGCTCGATATAATTTCATCCTCAACGCCCCAGCCAACATCATCATAGTCCAGAACGCCCTCTCGCCGACGGCCAGGTTCGAGCAATTGAGAGCGTCGGGACTCTTACTACCGGGCGCACATCTCTTCCATCCCGACCACCTCTCCGACATCCTGTTCTTCGAGGAGCAAAAGCAGCGCACAAGATATGCGTGGAACCAGCGATGGACCGAAGCGGCCCCATTCGACACGTGGACGCATAACCTGAGGAACCTGAACACGGTGATCTTCATGGGCCATGCAGGCTTGTCGCAGGAGACGTTGTCGGTGGTCAAGCAGTGCCTCGTGCTCCGCGCCGGGACCCAGGGCCTTCCGCATTGGCCGGGCCTCGTATTGAAGGCGGGGGATCAGTAAGCCTTATTAC
Source organism: Recurvomyces mirabilis (assembly GCF_035927965.1). Lineage (NCBI taxonomy): Eukaryota > Fungi > Ascomycota > Dothideomycetes > Mycosphaerellales > Teratosphaeriaceae > Recurvomyces > Recurvomyces mirabilis. The sequence goes on along the minus strand of NW_027041962.1, from coordinate 110,307 downwards.
CCTTGCAACAGATCTATATGTAGACATCAGCACCGAAACCATCGAGCTAACCACGCCACAGCTGTTTCGCCGCCATCTTAGGCACTGATCCGAACAAGGCCGCGGCGTGGCTGTTGGCCTCGCACAAAAGCCCGCAGGGCGGCTACGGCGCTAAGATGCTCTCGGAGCTACACATCTTTACTACGCAACAAGGTCCCAGTATCAACCAGTATCCGACGTTCTTGTGGCGGGTCGTGGACTGGACACCGCAGCGCGAACAGGAAGCACGTGCGCTAGAAGCAGATGTGCACACGCCACCTGGACAGCCTCATGTTTCGTGAGATTCCTGTCGTGAGTATGTGGAAGAGTCAAAAGCAAGTGTTCTTGAGCGTCTGGTCAGCCTCATGATCCGTGAGATGAGGATGGTGGAATTGTGGATGAGAATGGGTCGATAAGGGACTCCTGTGCGATTCCATGGTTTCCTCCAGAAATCCCGGCAGGTTGGTTCCATAAAATGCGGTAGCTTCAGGAGCTCAGCGGATATCCTTACCACCTTGGCAGCTTCATGTTTCGTGAGAGTTCTAGCGGTAGAATTGGTAGATGAGTATGGCTTAGCAGCGGTGGCCTGAGCCAAGCAGTGATTTCTCGCGATGTCGAAGGGTGATCGATGAGTGTGCAGGCAGTCAGCGAGTCTTGATTGTTCTTGCATCCAGCCTTCGATAGTCAGCCAAAAATGCACAATCACAGAACCCCCATCGGCCTTCGGCACGAACAATACTAAGAGTCCTGCTAGAGACGTGCTATACTTAATCCACATTTCCTCAAGGGCCTTTGCCTAGTACTCGCGCAGGGATCGTAAAGTTGCGATTTGATATGTCGGAATTGAAGAGGTGCCGAGGGGGTACCTTGAGGTAGAGTATTGGCATACTGTACACCATCAACACAGGAAAGCTATAATCACACATGCAAGCTCACTAGATCATTAACACTCGGCTTTTCGTAGTCCGCCGCGCTAGATCATCTACACCACATCGTCAGCGCCCTCTCCCCAACAAAACAGCAAGAACTCAAGGCACAATCCCACTAACCCTCTGCCGCTTCCTCCCGCTCGCCGGAGCGGTACTCTGCGCCTCCGCCCTTGCACTCCGCTTCTCCTGCTGATCGAGCACGAGACTAAGGACATCATACCCGAACTGCGGGAACTCGAGACACATGCGCTTGAATTCCGCCTCGGCCTCATGTCGCAAGACATGACTGCGTGTGGCCCAGAAATGCGCAACGGGTTTCCGGATCGTGATATCGTCGGGACTCGTCTCCGTGTAGACGAAACGGGCGTAGGCGATTTCGCCCCGGGCGGTGGATTGTGTGAGGGTGATTTTGCGGTGCGCCATACTCGCTAGCGCGGGGAGGCCGAATCGTTGCGCGAGGCTGTAGACGCGGGCGTGGCGGAGGAGGCCGATGCCGTCGTTGTCGGGTTGGGGGACGGTGGTGTCGTATTCCATGCTTTGGGTGCCGGTCATGCGGGGGTAGTAGTCGGATTTGTAGAGGTATTCGAGCACGCTGGAGGTGGCTTGGAGGTCGTCGTTTGCGAGGTCGATGGTGCGGGGGGTGGTGGTAGTCTTGGAGAAGACGTCGACTTGTGCGGCGAACCAGGGGGATTTAGTGAGGAGGGCTTGGTGGGCGGAGAGGGTGGTTTGTTCTGCGCCTTGGCCGACTACGAGTTGGATGATTGGGGAGCGGAGGTAGCTGTGCCCAATGTCTTAGCGACGTGCGTTGTATGCGCCTTGAGCTGTCGTCTCGCGCTTACTCGAGGAAGGTGGTGCGCTCAGGCACATCTGGCTCAATGTCCTCCAACCCTGTCGGCTCGTCATCTGCATCCACCGCCTCAGTCGGGTCCAGCCCTGTCGCTTCTCCCATCTCCTCGTCGCCGACCACCTCATCGATGATCTCGTCCGCGTCCACCATTGCTTCTCACTCAAGTATCGCGGTTGGGTGAGGTGGTGTCGTCGTGATCACGGAAGATGTTATGGTGGCGGTGCTGGTGGTGGTGTCGCGACAATGAGAGGGAAACAAGTGAGCGACTACGCAACAATGATCGACTGATGTTGGTTCGCGGGTAACGAGAGTGTCAGTGAATGCGACGAGGTTCATCCATCATTCATTTGACATGCGAATGGCTGGTCGCGAAAGTGGTAGCTGGAGCTCCGCATCGCTTTTGGCGCTAGATCATATATGGCTCGTTCCTGCAGTAGCGCTGTTCGCCTGCATGTCGACGAGAAGTCGCACACACTTCATCCGACACACATGTATAGTCACAAGTGGAGGCCCCATCTACGATTCACTGGACTCATGCTTCCACCTGTTGGTATCTGCCGTAACGAATCGTAAGGGACAAGTCGGAAGGCAGACACTCGCTCAGTAGCAATCTGAGGATACCTGCTTACCCTCCCACCTTTTCTCACACGGAGCAAAGCATCTTCAGACATACGAAAGCAGCCACCGCATAGCGAGGCTGTCGTCATGTGGATAAAGTCACTATGAGATCAGGTATAAGTAAGATAGCTTCCGGTTCACGTCGTCGAGCATTCTCAATCCTGCAACTGCCATAGTCAGTTGCAGCTGTGCATTCCTTTTTCTCTCCAACAACCTCTTCTAGTCCGCATGACTTGGCCACCCGTGAATCAAACATGGCGGACATCGATATGGCGACTTTGCCAAATGGGCTCCGAATCCTGACCATCCACGCCAAGGGATCTGCCTTTCTTGACCTCCCCCGTGAGCTCCGCGACCTCATCTACCACGAAGTCCTGACCGAACAACCACTCTGGCACCGACGCCACCTGTCCGGCTGCGCTTTCCGCGATCTCAATGCCGATTGCGAAAGGCCAGTCTTCATGCCCTTGAACATCCACCTAGAGGACAATGTTCCATGGCATGACATCGAGGCATGTGAGGAGCTATGTCGCACTCGCAAAGACCTGGGTCTCCAGCGTGTCAACAGACAGATTTCTCACGAGACGGAGGGACTGTTCTGGAAGCGGAATACCTTCTGCTATGATGACGCGGGTATGCTCCTCCTGGATATCGGGCCACAGAAGCCCAATAATGCGATACGGAATCCTTGGGCCGGAACTCGCCGTCAAACCATGCCTCAGAGCGTCAGGCTCAAGATCCGTAACTTGTCGTTCACTTCAACTGGCTGGCTTGATGGAATATCCCCGGAGATCGGTGAAGGTATCCTCAGAGCTTTACACAATCTGCCTGGACTAACGTCCGTCGAGCTCCCGCCCACGATCTGGCACAAGAACATCTCCGCACTAAACGGCCAGCCCCTTCCTCACCGCCTACAGTGTTCCGCCGGGACTTTGAGAAGGATCTTCGTAGGCCCAACTTATGCCCGACTATACCTGCACATGGCCAAGCGCATCCGGGCATCGTCGTGCGATCGTGAGCCAGCAGGCCATAAGAAACGTTGTGTGTGGTGCCGATTGGATGCTTTGGAGATCCAATTGCAGATGGCTCGGTGGTCGGACAGGAGTGGCCATTCTGTGCTGGGCAGTGAGATCGATCTCCTGAGCGGGGAACTTGTGACTCGGGCTTTGAGGAGATCGGTCCCGGCTCATCCTGGCACGGTGGCGCCATATCGGATGGTCGTCAAGCCGAAGGAGGGTGTCGAGCAGGAGGTCACCATCTATGGTCTTCCTATCCTAGACGCCTCGGGAAGACATAAGCGTCAAATTCACGCGCGCCTGGCCAATGTCCGCGCCAGCACTGCGGCATTGAAAGATCGTCGTCTCCGCTCCGCTCTCGTCGGGGACGATGATATCGAGGATTTGATACCGGTCAAACATACGGTCAAGAAAGTCAATGACGCGCCGACCGTTTGTTAATCTGTAGAGGATGCTGAAGACGAAAGAGTAGCTGCCCGGCAGAAGCGAAGGGATGATCAGGCGATCGAGGAGGTGATGCAGGAGAAGCATGCGGCTCGTAAGGAGCGCAAGAAGGTGAAGGGAAGTATGAGACAGCTTGATTTGCAGAAGAAAGCTGCTCGTCGGCGGACGAGCAAGAGGGGATGATCAAGGGTTGTGCGGGTCGTGTGTATCATTATTTTGAATGAGAGGCAGCATGTTGCTTGAAGACCCTCAGAAGCCCGACCCACTTTAATGCTTTATTACTGCTACTAGTGTACTGGCGTAAGCACTCGGTCGTTCACAACTCGCTCGTTCATGACACGCCACCTTGTCCGTGTTATGAATGAGGCGAAGTTCTCAGCAATTGCCAATAGAAGAGAACGAAAGTCGCCCGCAAATGAGTCAGCCCCCACATCCGGATCCGAGGGCTTCCGAGCCTTTGCATGTGAATAGGCAGATGTTTCCAGCGAGTCACAAGAGCTGAAGATCTGCCAGTCATATGGTAGCCTAACACAAAAATCACTACTGCATCTCGAAGATGGCTAACGTACCGGCTAACGTACAGCGGCCGAGATGCTTTCTCGATATCAACATTGGAGAGCAACCGGCTGGTCGATTGACGATTGAGCTCTTTGCTGACAAGACACCGAGGACATGCGAGAAGTATGGTCGCAACCCTAAGCTCACCATAGCTGCCCATGCTAATCACAATATGTGTGTAGCTTCAGGCAACTGTGCACCGGCGAGCACAATGGCATGTCCTTCCAACAAGTCCCCTTCCACCGAGTCATCGACGAGTTCATGATCCAAGGCGGCGATATAGCCAATGGTGACGGGACTGGCATGCAAAGCATATACGATGGAGAGTTTGATGATGAGAACTTGGACTGGCGGGAGATGGATGCAGCGGGGTTGGTTTGTTCTGCTAATCGGGGAAAGAATACGAATGGTAGTCAGTACGCAACCTGAATATACTCCATGCCTGGTCGGGGTTGAGTTGCTGACTGTTCGATGCCTACAGGTTCTTCGTTACTCTCGAGCCGTGTCCTCATCTGAACGGCAAGCATACAATCTTTGGACGATTAGTATCTGGACAAGATGTGCTGGAGAAGATCGCAGAGGTCGACGTGGATAAGGGTGACAGGCCATTGGAGCCCGTGCTGGTTGCGAAATGCGGCGAGCTTGAGCGAAAGAAGAAGAAGACTGAAGCACAGCCTCAGCCGCCTACACAATCAATTAGTGGGGATAGAGGTCGAAGAAGAAAGAGCAATCAGTCGGACGAGGACATGGCTGATAGTCCCGAGCCACCCAAACCACGAAATCGAAGACAGAGCGACCACGAGGTCGACGAAGGTTTGCGTGGAAGACCTCGGGCACGATCAGGATCAAGATCAGACTCGAATGCACTGTCAACCACCGGCGAAGAGGAAGGGAACGAGGACTCCCAGTCCCCGGTACTGAAGCACAAGCGAAAACGCAGCAAGTCTCCAAGCCGACACGTGGATAGAAGAGAGGAGCACGCGGGAGAGAAGCGCGAAGCAGAGGACCCGCGCGAGTTCGAGCGAAGGCGGAGGAGTCTACCGAACCAGTACGGAGACGACCGATACAAACGCGATTATGGCGGAGACGACAATAGATACCGTCCTAGTCCACGACGAGGCGGCGAGGACTATGCTGGAAGAAGACAGGATGATCGATATCGTCCTTCGCGCGATCGTCGTGGATACCAGCAGCAGGACGAGGGTCGACTTGGTGATGGTGGAAGACTAGGGGGAGGAGGAGAAGGGCATGACGATCATGAGCCGCAGGTGAAGTTCAAGGGAAGGGGTGTGATGAAGTATCGTGAGCCTGGACGACTGTAAGAATCGTAGTCTTCGACTGCAAAATGCCTGGTACGAAGCGAAAGTACATGACTGATGTGTACCGATAATAATCTATTAATTCACCATACCTCGACGACTCAATACTGTCATCATCATCATGCGGCTGATAATCTCGATCAAACCACAAATGCTCATGCCTTTCGACCGACTTTCCGAACTTCCTGTTCCTGGCAAGTTTTGGCTGTCACTCTTTAGCCTGATATGACACGGACCTCCATTGACTCCACACTCCTCCCCGCTTGCCCAGATCCGGAGTTCCGGACACTGCTTTGCCGACATCATCACCTCATCTCGCAGCCACTTTTCGCTCCAGAGTAGTGCTCGCGGCAGAACGAGGAGCGTGTTTGCCATGTGGGAGGTGCGGCAGATTGGCGCTGGACGGACGGTAGAGTTTGTGGACACGATGGTGTCAGTCTGGTCGCTGTCTGCCTGTGCCTTGCGGGTGCTCCGCTCCGAGGCTGAGAAGTTAATGTATGGTTTGCGAGTAAGTATATTAGTCTTGTTGATCCTTCTCCAAACTTCTCTGTCTCGTCTGGTTTCCATCTCCCGCAAACAACCTCTCCACCAGACATATTTCAAGATGTTCTCTACGGCCCTCCTCGCCTCTGCTCTCGTCAGCTCAGCCGTAGCTTGGCCACCAGGACCACCTCACAACAACCCATGGGGTCCGCCCAATGGCCCATCATCCGGTCACCCTGGCGCTCCTCCCAGCCCGGTAGCTTCCCAACATCAATGGACCCTCAAGAACTTCACCTCCCTCGTCGTCTTCGGTGATAGCTACACAGATGACTCGCGTCTGGGCTACTTCATAAACAACAAGGGTGCCGCACCACCCGTCGGCTACAACAACCCAGAGAGCCTGCACGCCTCCGACGGCGGCCGAATCTGGGTCGAGTACGTCAAGCAATACACCGGCGCCAACCTCTACAACTACGCCGTCTCGGGCGCCGTGTGCAGTAACGAGATCACGCCTCGGTATTTCAGCGCGATCAATGCCCCGTTCCCGGACATCGCCGGCTATGAAGTCCCAGCCTACCTGAACGATTCCGCTTACGTCTACCCCAACGGAACGAAATTCATGGACGACCCGGCCGATGCCACCGTGTACGCCATCTGGATTGGTACCAATGACCTGGGCTACTCGGCCTTGATCCAAGACGAGCAGGTGGCGGGCACGAATATCACGACTTATGTCGATTGTGTGTACGATCAGCTAGATCGCGTGTATGCCAATGGCGGTCGTTACTTCGTCATCCTGAACGTGGCACCGTTGAATTTGGCCCCGGAATATGGTATCCTTGGTCAGGGCGGAGTGGGTCCGAATCAGTACTGGCCGGACAAGAGTGGGAATATTAGCGAGATCTCTGGGCGGATGCTTGAGAGCGTGGTCACTGTCAATTCGCTATATAAATACCGCACCCCCTACGAGGTCGAGCTGGCGAAGAGGTATGCTGGGGCCAGTTTCGCCGTGTATAATGTGCACGATGTGGTAAGTCTTTCGTCCAACCTGCCGATTCTGGCCACTTGAGAGAGAGAGAGAGATCTGCTCATCTGCTAATGATTCGACCAGTTCCAAGATATCCACAACAATCCCTCCGCCTACCTTAACGGATCCGCGCCACTCAATGTCACTGGCTTCGTCAACCACTGCAACACTACTGGTGGCAACTGCGTGGCCAACACGAGCCCGGATAGTTTCCTGTGGTACGATGAGTTGCACCCGAGCGAGCAGACGCAGAGGCTTGTAGCGAAGAACTTTGTGGATGTTGTCAAGGGTGTCAGCTCGTATGCTACTTACTGGTCGAGCTAGAGGGGAGGAGTAGTTGAGACTCGAGGGTCTGTAGTCGAGTCATGTCGGGCACATTCGCGAGGGGATAATGTAATGTCTTGATGCTGTATAATGCTGAATAAGTGATAGTGCTACACTCACTCCCTCGCTACCTTCACATGTGACTCGACTCGCAAACACAAACTAACTTACCACCTTACTAATCGCCAGGGACGAGCAGAAGCCTATAAGCATTTCAATCTTCTAGTCCATCGCTGAAATACATCATACCGACCGACCTCAACGTCTCATCCCACGTGATCGCCGACTCAAGGTACTTCGCAAGTCGCCTACAACACGATGGCAACTCCAAATACGCCCTTTCGATTACTGAGCCTGCTACCGGAACTCCGTGTCATGATCTGGGAGCTCTGCCTCGTCAACGACGGGTTGAATTACCTCGTTTCCTGGGACGACGCGTCGCCTTCATTCGACTGCTATGAGAATATCGGCATCATGCAAACATGTCGCCAGATCCGCCACGAAGCGTTACCCGTTTTCTACGGCAAGAATGCATTCGGGACTACCCTCCGTGAGTGCCGAATCCCATGACTGGAACGCTGGGTGGCGCGTATGACCGACTACGAATTCGGACTGATTCGGATAGTCGGCTTTGACACTTGGCTTGGCGAGGATATCGATTGTGTGAATACACTTGTCGTTCCGCTGGGAGGGAGACAAGTTGTTATCAGTCTGGGGGAGCACGAATATTGCGATGGATGCACCAGCGTTAGCGAGACCAGTTTAGATTCCAAGGCTACTGTGGAAAGAATGCAAAGAGTCGTCGAGGGTTTGGAACAGCGCAACGGTTGCAGGATTCTGACGAAGCTTGGGTTCGAACAGCTGTGGCAAGCTGCGGTAGGCGAACGATGAGTCGACTTTGTATCAGCTCGAGTCTTCGATCGTACAGGGACTCGACAAAGGTAGATTCGCCCCAGGAACAGAAATCTGCAATGCATTGAGGTCTGATGCATACCAGGTTCGGGAGTAGCATGATGATGGCTACGCTTGGGAGCATTGCAGAACCACTGAGACCTCGCTGTAGCATCAGACGACCAACTCAACAAGCGGAGCAGCCTGACCTACAAAGCATTATTCGGGGCAGGCTCTTAGATAGGTTGGTATTGCAGTGAAGCATATATCTATCACTTGCGCTCGAACTATCGCATTCACCCTAGCGAAGATGATTCACATGCTCGAATGACTTGCTTCACTCGCTTAACCCTAAAGGCTACGTATTCCCAGCCCCTCTTGTGGTTCCAACCCTTTTCCTCGTTTCACTGATCACAACATTTCTCCTCCGTGACACTTCGACATGCCGCACCAGGTTCGCTGCAAATTCAATCCACCAAGGAGAAACGGCGACTAACGGCACTGCCTGCTACATCCTAGCACTACCTCCTGAGCTCAGGATTATGATATACGGCAACTGCTCCACCTTGAAAGACGGGTCCACTATCATGAATTGGGACAACAACCCCAATCACCCCTACCGCCAGACCCGTGCCCTCACACAAACCTGCCGACAAATGAGGCAGGAAACACATTCCCTCATCCACGGCTCAAACTGTCTGGAATTCTCCTTTCAACATGACCGACGCCCCAAGATCGAAAGCTGGATCTCAGCGCAACAAAATGACCAGGTTTTCAATTCGATGCGTCAATTCAGCTTCGCCGAGTTCCATGGCAGCTGGCCTGATGCAAGTACGACGTAATCTTTACGCTGCACGACTTGCAACGGCCCATTAGCTTTAACATAGAGTGTCTGAAACTCGACCGCGGTCCCAATATTCGGCCTATGATAGAGAAGATGGTTCGTGGGATGGGGAAAACATTGAAAGGATTGGACGAACGGGACGGGCGCAGAATTTTTACTAAGGCCGCCTTTGAGCAGTTGTGGAAGGTAATGGTCAGTGTCTTGGTGAAACAGTAGGCGTCCGCCGCGACCGGGAGGCCGGTGAGCTTCCAAGCTGGTGCTGATGCTGATGGTGACTGCATGTGATTCTGCAACACAGGCCCCGACCACGGTGGTGGGTACTTGCGCTCGCTGATTGTCGAGAACGGATGGGTCAATGATTAAAGATGGGGTTTTGGTGGTACTGCTGTAGCGAAGTAAGGTGATCGGAAGAGAGTCGCTATGCACGCTATCAAAAGCCCAAAACATAGCAATAGCGAAAGTGAATCTTTCGCAGTCATAACGTCATCATCACTGATTCCTCCTTGTGATCCCATCGAGTGAAAGCCGAGCCCAGCCCAATTCAATGCCTTCTCGTGTCTGCACCATGCACCTAAGAAGGAACGACCCACTCGACATCGTCGAGCGTCAATGTGCTCCCTCCATGCCCGTGCCGTGTATGTCATGCGCCGGCCCCTTCGTTCTGTTCATTCCCGAAAACGACATTCTGGCCGCCTGAAGTGATGTGGTACGTACTTCTGGGTATCAATATGTGAGGAAGAAGAACATCTTATACTCGCTGCCGTCAACGAGAATCGAGTCGCGCTTCATGATGCGAAGCTCATAACGCGCTAAGCTCCGCTGGTCGTGCTGGTGTGCCGTCCGGTGTAGGATCAGCAGGCTTCTCCTTCTCATCCACGCCTTGGCCTCGACAAAGAGGGCAGGAGTTTCGGCCTTGGGTTAGCCACTGAAGATTGTGTTAGCGCATATATACTAGCCTTTCTGGTTCGCGAGACGCTTACCTGGTCAATGCACTCCTTGTGGAAGAAGTGCTGACACTTGACCAGCTTCCGACCGATTTCCTCCGCCTCGAAGTCGCACAAGCACACCAAGCACCTCTGCCCAGCCTCCAGCTCCACGCGATCATCGCTTTCTATAGCGGTGGCAACTAGCTCAGCAGTCTTCTCCGCGTCACTGAGCTCTCCCTCCGACACTTCCGCTACATTGATATTGTAGATTCCACCGGCACTCTCCACATCCTCCTCGGTAGCTACTGGTGCCTTGGCTGGACCGAGTAATGCTGAGAGCAGCATCATGTCCTCGTATGTCGGATTCTCGGTGAAGAGACTCGGTGTTGTCAGAATAGGATGGTTCTCCGGGTACGAACCACCAAGCACGTAGATGATCCAGCTTCGGCTGTCATTGCTGGTCGATCTGCTCTCGTTGCCTGTGTTGTTAGCTGCAGACTCCTCTGTCCCGTTTGAGGTACTGCTTCTCGACAGTGGCGGCAGATTATCAGGCTCGACCACACCGTTTCGACGGGGGTGGCCGGACGAGAATCGCGGGTAGTGGATGTTCGGCAAGGTATCGGATCGTCTATGCGAGTGATAACTGAAAGGCGAGATTTGATCGTCGTTTGAGAGGAGGTTAGTCGCAGAATGGGAAGAGTGCAAGGAGGAAGTTTCTTCTGTGTGCGCACTTAACGGGCTTGCAGCCGAAGCTCGGTGCAGCGCACTATTCCGCCTCGAGTCGCCACCAAGCTCACGTATGCTATTCGCAACAAAGGAGGCTGGCCGGGAGTGGCTAGGCGTGCTATTCCTGCTAGAAATGCGGCTCAATTCAGGGCTCGGACTCGCTGGCGTGGCAGGTGGTGGTCGAGGCTCGAACGCGGAAGACGAGCTTGCAACACTCCATGGCCTCTCTCTCCTTCTGTCAGGTGAGCGATGGTCTCGTTGATCGTCCAACCGGTCACTGATTCGATTCCTGCCCATGCCGAAGCCACCCATGCTAGCTCGTCTTCGATGGCGGAAGGATGTGCCGTTTTGTGGTGGCCGTAGTATCGAGTCGATGCTATCGTGGCCGTGTGCGCCAAGCGCTGTGGTAGGAAGTGGGTTCGGGAAGTTGCCAAGCGCATCGATAAATGGTGGCAGATCGTCTGCTGCAGATCCAGCTCCGCCCGCGGATGGGTTGATGGACCTGATGCCAACTATTATGATAGGCACCATCCTTCCATCAGCACCTATGCTATCACTGGCCTCGCTTGGATCACCAAGGCCAGTGCTCAGTGGCGTAGGGCTGCTGTTTCCAGACCCGAAGCGAAACATGCGAAAGAAGTTCAGTGGACCTTCTCGTGAAGCGCCTTCACTATCACCATCACCGCCTTGCCTCAACGCAGAAGCTATCCGCCCATTTTGCAATGCTCGCAGAAACCCATCAAAGCTCCCATCCTCCCCACCTGAACCTAAATCGGCCATGCCAGCTTGTGTTGTGAGACTTCGAGCCTCACTGAGTGCTGATGGATCGTCACCAATCAGTGTCGCTGCCGTTGCTGCCGCTGCCACAGACAGTAGCCTACTGAGCATCGCCGCCTGGTCCTCTGTGCCTCCTCTTCTTGCACTTGGCTGTGGTGAGCGTCTCCGCCGTAATGATGAGGTGAAGTGTCTGAAAGGTCGATTAGACCGTAAAGCGTTGAACGTGGAAACTGCGTTCGAGCGACGGCTGGAGGTGGAGCGAGCGAGCATCTCCGGCTCGTCGGCAGAAGTGAAGGCGTCGTTGTCAAAGGTGGAGCTGACATCAATGGATGGCAGGCGGGGTGGGTAGTAGTCAGCACCGTCACGGTTCATGCCGGCACGGACATAGGAGGTGCGGTGCTGGAGCAGACCCAACGCCGGTCGCACCTCACTCATTGGACGGTGAGGATATGAGCGAGAAGGTGTATCCGATCGGCCTAGCAAGTTCCTGACTCGTGTTGCTGTTCGGTGTAGACCTGACCGGTGAGCAGCATCGGCGCTGGCTGCCTCATCTCGCAAGGCTGGCTGCAGCATCTGCGAGAGTCGGTGGGTGCTGGTCGTGCGTGGGCGTGGGCGAGATCGACTCTGCCTGCGGCCACTGTGCTGCTGCCGTAACAAACCACCATCATCCTCCTCCACCAGCGCAGGCTGGCGTATCGATTGCAAGATGTTCGACCGCCGGTTCTGCCAACCCGTCCTGCTTCGCCTGCCCTCCTCAGGCCTCTGCTCAGGCCGTGAACCGCTCTGGCCCATGATGATCTCCTACGCCTGCACGGTCAAGGTGGCGTGATATGACCCATCTACTGCCTTTCCATATCTGATGTCGTTGAAACCCGCTTCTCCGCTTGTCACTCTCACTCAAAGCCGGCTGGAACGTGTTAAGAATCGGAGCAATAGTATTAGCAATGAAAAGCAATCAACCCTCGCAGGCAGAATAGAAGTCGGTCAGGTGAGAGATACTGCACACGCGCACACGAGAAAGAAGAAGGCGTGGAGGAAGTGAGACGGCGCGGGCGTGGTGGGTGGATGCAAGCCTGACGCTCCGCCTCGCCTGTCTGTCTGATCTGTCTCCAGCTTCTTGTCGCAGCCAGCGGTCCCGCAGCCCTCCCGCTTTCCGCATGCGCTAGCCTATGCACGTCTCAGAAACACACTCATCCACCCCCACCCGCCGTCAAAGCATGCGCGTGCACATTATTGACCAGCAATTAGTCTGCCAAGTTTCACATCTGACCTACGCGGCCGAATAAGTGCTGGGAGCGCGGCTGGCGATGTCAATCTAACAAGCACGGGCGCAAGGCACGGCTTGCTTCCACATCGACCCTGGCCATGTTTGCACCGATATACCGACCCGTAAGAGGGAAGCCTACATTTTCTTCCAAACGCAGCCAAGTCCGAAAACGCAAGCGTGAGGCAGACAATGAAGACTCTACCGACGATGAGATTATCGACCTCAAATCCTCGCCCCCACCAGTAAGCGCACCAGGACCACCACAACCAGCTTATCACCATGCCATAAACAGGACAGATCCATACCACGTAGCTGGACTCAGTCGAGAAGATGCGCTACCACCTGCGCCGTTCCCACATGCTGCTACGAAAGCCATCAAGCAACTGCCCTCGATTGAAGAGGAATTTGATAACTTGAATCCGCCACTCTACGTGCCCAAGGTTGCGGCCGAGGATCAAAGTCAGTCGCTGAAACGTCGACACATCGACAATCTGACGACTTTACTGCATACATGTACGCTACGAGGGGACTGGGAGCGGGCATCTCGAGCATGGGGCCTTTTGCTCCGCACTGAAGTGGCAGGCAGAGGCATGGATGTTAGGCAGCAAGGACGGTGGGGTATCGGTGCTGAGTTGCTTATGCGGCGCAAAGCTGCGTCGGATCAGCAGACGAAGCCCTCCGTCAGCAGTACTGTTCCCGAAGATGAAGATTTCATCCAGGAGAGCGATACAGTAAACCAACCTTTCTCAGACGAAGGCTTTAGATTGGCTCGGGAGTACTATGAGCGCCTGATTCTGCAGTACCCGTATACTCAGTACACACGCCACACCATCAACGCTCAGGTCTTCTATCCGGCTCTGCTAAATGTATGGGTGTACGAGGTACAACACCGATCGAAACGACGCCGGAAGCTAACTGCAGAGCAAGACCAATCTCTTGTCAGCTCGAGTCAAGCCTCTGACGACGGCTCACACAGCAGTGACCGACGACATGTTCACGAAGCGCGAAGACAGGAGCTTGAGGAAGCACTTCCCATTGCTCGGCGGATGGACGAGCTCATGGTCAGTCCACCTTACGACAGCAGCGTGGCTCTGCTCCACCTGCGAGGCATGGTAGGGCTTTGGGTAGCGGATCTTCATGCTAGCATAGCCAACGCTGCTGAGACGGAAGAAGAGTCCAGCGATTACGGTGTGGACGGCGATTTTGACTCTGCTGAGGCACAGCGGTGTCGTGATCGCTCTGATGCTGAGCGTCGAAAAGCACTCGTCTGGTTGAGGAAAGCTAAGGCCGCTGGTAGTCGGCTGCCGAACACTGTGGACACGTTGCTTGACGCTGATGACAGAGGCGGGTAAGCGTACGGCATCAAGATTAGAGTAATGGACTCGTTCCGTTGACAGAGGCCATGGCACTCTCCTGCTAAGCAGGTTGCAAGTCACGCGGACGCTGTACCGTCGGATCTTCCCGGTCCATGCTGTTGTAGATCCCCTTCGTGCTCGGCGTCGGAACATCCTTCACATGGCCGTATCGAATCGACAGCATCGAGTCAATCACTCATAAATCGAAATCTCCATCTTTTTAGATGAAGTGATATCGAGGAACAGCACCACCTTTGATGATATAGTCTTGATAGTCCACGTACAAAGCTTGTCACTTATCGGACTCCACGAGCGATCGCAGGATTCTCGAAGAGCCTTTTGGCTTTGTTGAAGCTCTCGTCGAGGCAATATACTGTGACCTCGGGTAAATGGTGTTCCGCGCCTATGGCGGCGAAGTCGCGACTGACCAGACGCCATTCAGTCACTTCGGTGGGCTCTAGGAAACTGCATGTCCAGTCCAGCAGGTCGCTTGGGAGCTTAAAGTAGTGCCATTTCTGCAAAGCAGCTGTTGAGGATGCGTGGTTTACCTCGGATGTAGGTTTCGTGTCGAGCGCACGGACGTCTTGTAACGCGTCAACGCGTTAGCTGTCAAATAACAGTTTCTCAATCTCGACGGTACTGTTTGCTCGCAGGGGGCCCATCGCTTTGTATCACCCTTGGAAGCACCCTCGTCTAGGTGCAGCCCTCACTCTTGTCGTGTTCACGATTACTTCCTGGCATCAAGGGCACGCACGTCACAAAGAGACTATGGCGATCACCGACCTTCCTGTCGAGCTCTTGCACTAGATATGTGGCTATTGTGATAACGTCTCAAGCTTTCGCCTCGTCAGCCGCCGCTTTGCAGCTGTCGGGGCAGATTATCTACTGAACGAGGTAGAAGTTACAGCCTACTATCTACGGGACAGCTTCGAGACTCTGAAAGCCATCGCACAAAGTCCAGTCTCACAAGGCGTTCGCAATTTGTGCTTCGAAGCCGAGCGCTTCGAGCCTATGACCTACAAGGAGTGGGACCGTCATCGAGCTTGGCAAGATCCAGAAGCAAAAGCACGGTGGCGCGCATGGCTTCGCGAAATCATATACGTCGAGGGAGAGCACGACCCACGTACTGACAGGCACAACAGGCGGGTATACCGTCGTGCTCAGATCGAACGCAAGGGTCACCACACTAGGGTGCAGCTGAAAAAAGCTTACAATGCTTTTCAGGCGCTATATACGGATCAAATGACACTGCAAGAACAACGGACCCCTGAGGAGGCTTTCGCAGCTCTGTTCAAAGCTTGCCCGCGACTCGATGGTATAAAAATGACGATGTGCAACGAGCTACGCCTTTCGACTCATCACAGAGCTGTAGAAAGCGGCATGGTCGAGCCCTCTTGGGATTTTACGAAGTATCACGTCGGCTGTCACCAACTTGAGTCACTACTGCTAGGAGCAGCTCAATCAGCGACTCCATTGAGAACGCTGGTTGTTGCACCAATATCACACGCGTTCTTCGACCTGAGCGGCAACGAGGCTTAAAGATCTACAGTGCAATCAGCGGACTGAGTGAGCTTCACTTGGGCATTGGGCCTGTTTTCGAGAACGATAGTGGTGAGCTTCAGCCTCATCTTCTGGAACGTGTGTTGCACGAATTGGCGGCTCGTAAGATCGAGAAGTTCGTGACCGCGGCGCCTCTGCTCACTTCGTTGTCTGTGATGGCTCCGAAGATTTACGGGACGGACCCAGGCAGGTCTGTTAATCTCCCATTGCGAGACTTCGTGGGGTCAAGTTTCCACTGGACTAAGCTGCAAACGCTCACCTTGCGATTTGTATCATGCGAGCAAGAAGAACTGGTCAAATTGATCAACAGACATAAAGACACTTTACAGCGGCTCGAACTGGCTGGAGTCAGCTTCACATCAGGCAATTGGCCAGATTGTTTCAAGGCGCTCGCCGGTACGCTTCCTCAGCTCAAAACAGTGCGCCTGCGTGACTCGCTGGAAGCGACCGATGGTGAGAGTTTCGAATTTGGCGAATTTGCGTACGAAAGCATGAAGAAGCATTATGAGGGCGACCACTCACCAAGTCGTGCGTGGGCACGAGCGTGGGAACGCTACATCATCCAAGGTCGTGAAGAACCGATTTGGGATCTGGACTACGATGCCATTGACGAGGAAGAGGAGCTTGATGGTCCTTACAGTGATGAAGAATTTGTCCGTCGACTGGCTGAAGGCGACGATTCGGGGTACGACTCCTATTGGGATGCCGGCCCCGAGATGTATGATTTTGAGGGTTTACCTACTTTGCTTCTGGAATAGGCCCACAAGCGTGCTGAAAATCGGCCAAGAACTTCCATCTGCTCAAGTCCTTCAAGCCTTGTGCCTTCCAGGAGTTTAAAGTCTTCGGCCACTCGTCTACCACTCCTTTCAAGGTCCAGTCATGCGCCATCACAGTCAAAACATTCTCGTCGGCATCGAGATCCTCGGTCTTGCTCACAGTCTCACGCAAGACAGGCTCATCATAAGTCCCAGCATATCTCCTCTCCACACCCATCCCAGCAGTAAAGTCTTGCCACTCCAAGATATGCTTCTCACGACTTCCATTCCTGAGTATAGGCTCAAAGAAGTGGCCAGGGCAGGTCAAAGCATATATGTCCGGCACAGGCGATGGAGAAATGCTATCTGGTAGCTGCACGCCTTTGCTTGGACGAATCTCGCCACCGTGATGAGCCGCGTCGCCGCACATGTGTATGAAGTCGGACCTTGGCGAAACGTTTGTGCGTGCTAAGGCGCTCAAATGGCCGACGGCATGGCCGGGCGAGTCGAGAATGTAGAAGCTGCCATCGCCGAAGTAGTCGAATGCTTTCAAGCCTCCGATCTGCAAAGTGGTGCTTTCAACGTCTACCTCGAGCACTTTCCGACCTTCAAAGTCCGAATCAAGCGTTTGAGCATTCGGATCGGTCGGATAAGCAGGCGTGAAGTTTGCCTTTGTCCCGGCTCCCACGATCAGCTTGGTAGTCGATGGGAAAGTTGAGACGTCACCGGTATGGTCGAAATGCCAATGCGACCAGATCACACCTTCAATCTCGTCCAAACTCACCCCACCGTCGACCAAGATCTCTGATACATTCTTCTCGATCTTCAATTTCTTCAAGATCCCATTGTCGAGATAATGCTTCAAGTTCAAAGTAGGTGGCAAGTTCTCCCAGTCTTTGCGGCAACCGAGGTCGTAAAGAAGTTTGCGGCCGGATGGGTGTTCGATGAGAAGCGACCAGGTGCCGGCGCTGAAGTAATCAAAACCTTTGATTGTTGGCTGCCATAGGTGGCTGCATTTCATGCCGTGTAAAGTCAGTGTTGTGTCAATGGCACTGACTTTGACGGCGACATTGGATGGCGGGACATTGGTCGTATTGGATGTGGCATCGGACATGGTGACCTAATAGATGTGTGTTGACAACGCTTGGAAAATGTGTGGATGGCACAGGCCTGTGTCTATGTTCGAAGACAACTATAATACAAGTCAAGTCGCTTTTAACAATCGGCAAGATCCAAACCTTATATGCTCACCGTCGACTCATCGTGAGCTATACCGAGGACATGGATCAACGTGCACCTATTTCGACCAGACACCGCGAATAGCTAGCGCTCATACTTCACGATGCACCTTCCGTGGTTGTAACGAGTTGTCTTTGTTGATACTGCGCTCTGCAATGTCCAGCTGAGGATAACGGTAGGCAACGCGTCTAGCTTACTCCGCTCTGGTCGCCTTGGCATCAGCTCGAGATCGCGGGCATCATATCATGCCGAATTTTGTAGGAAGACGAGAACGGCAGTATATTTACTCGGTGAGTGCGCTCTACCTGACTACATGCTCAATCCCACTAAACGAGCTTCTCCGTTGCACCACGACCCGCCTCATCTCATTTACATAGAAACAACACTCCCAATCCTCATAATACTAGCCACTTCCTCATCAATCAACGGCCCCTTGTACTCCCTCTTCCCTCTAACAAAATACCAGATCGTACTCAATATCATCACCCCTCCCGTCACCACCACACTGTAATTCATCGTTGATGCTGTCACGGGTGTGGCAGGCGGCCAGACGGACCAGAAGATGACGAAGATCATGTAGCAGCAGGCGTAGAGGTTGTTGGCTATACCCAGCACGCCGGGCAAGTGCCAGGGTCCCCAGATGAGACGAGCGTTGGCTACTTCTATGCGGCCAGCACCTACTGATGGAACGAGATCTTGCGGCTTGCTAAATTTGGCATCGGATGTGTCCTCCATGGGTGGGAAATGGCTTGTCTCACCAGCTGGGCTGACAGTCTCGACCTCGGTGCCGTGGGGGTGCACTTGACCCTTGATGCGGCGATAGAGCAGAAGCGCGCATGGTAGGAAGTATGATCCGTAGAAGCCAGTGATGGTGAGGGATATCACGTCGTTGAACGCCACAGATGAGCCGATATAGATCAGGGTGAGCAGCGCAGCTAAACCAGTGACCACCAGGACGGCATTGACGGGTACGGAAGAGCGGTTGTTGACTCTGCCGATGAAGCTCGACCAAGGCAAGCCTTTGTCGCGGGCGAAGGACCAAGTCATGCGAGATGCAGTGGTCGTGATACCAATGGCGCAAGACCAAGTCAATGCTAGTACTACCGCAGTCATGACCGTGGCACCGGCGACATTTCCAACACTGTTGTGGAAGATCTGGATGTAAGGAAAGCCTGTAGCAGTTCCCAATACTGTTTCTGCGTCGCCGAGGCAGTAGAGGACTGTGATCATCATGGCGAATCCAACCGCGCCATTGATCAGCATAGCGCCTAGAATTGCTCGAGGAATGTTGAGAGCAGCGTTCGACACTTCTTCGGCCAAGTGTACGCTTGCGTCTGCACCGACAAAAGTGGCGACGTTGCCGAGGAAGCCGACGCAATAGGACAGCCCTTGTGTTGGCCATCCCCCGGTGTTGAACGCGGTAAGCCAGACCGAAGCGTTAGTGCCGAGCTGGGGAGTCATGACGAGCAGTGTTGTTAGGATAGCGACGAAGCCTGCAATATGGAAGACCAGAATGAAGACCTCGAATCTTGGTAGCCAATGCGGTATAACCACATTAATGAGGATGCAGCCTACAATGACTGCCCAGGTCAGAAGAGTGCCTTGCCACGGCTTGCCCTCGTAATTTGGATTGTCTAGAACCATGGCACCTTGGATCATGGTGCCAGCGAACAGAGTCTCCGTTGCCACTGTGGCGATCCATGCCAGAGAAGTCAGCCAACCGATGACATAGCTGCAGACGGTCCTATAGCGAGGTGGAGCGAGCATATATACCCAATAGTACCTTCACGAGCAGTATTAGCAGTTGACGCGTCTGGGCAGTGGTGCTGTGGGAAGAGACTCACTGGCCACCAGCGATAGGTGCCAGACTAGCTAGCTCGGAGATAACAGTATACACAGACATGGTGGAGAACCACGCGATGATGAAGCCATAGACGGCTCCCGCCGGGCCGCCATTGTCAAAGGCTTGGCTGAAGAGCGCGAGGACAGTCTCCCAGGTTATCAATTCGCAGACTGCGAAGCCGAAGAGGGAGATGAAGGAGAAGCGGCGCTTGAGGACTTGCTTCTTGCCAAGGAGTGCCAAGGTCGCGCTGTCGGTTGTTTTGATGGTGTCTGACATGGCGATGAGGTGCTATGGAGCTTGGTGAGGCTTAGCAATAACTTAGGATTCTTGGCGAGGCGGTTGTTGCGTATGGCTTGTTGATGCTCTTGGCTCGAAGTCGTAGATGGCGCTTTCGCAAAAAGGAATTTAATAGATGTTGCTTTGGACGATTAACGTCTATGTTTAGCGGATGGACTTCAAAAGTAGGGAGAAGAATTCGATCACGTATTCCATTAGGCCTCTTCGTCCTCTGGTCGTGGTATAGAAAGTAGAGGTGAGGTTGGAGATAAGGATGGTGAGAAGTTCTAGATGAGGAGAAACGGACAGGCGAAAACCTTCAAGCCGACGTTTGGTTAGCGTGGAGTCCACCTTGTCGTCCACGAAGCGCCACAACTTGAGATCTTGAAGTCTGTCTGCTCCTGTGGGCAGATTCATGCGCATCGTCTGACCGAGGCTGAAAGATTCTTCCAGCCTTTCCGTCTCGTCTTGCATGGGAGGGCGATGTCGGCCAAAAGGAAGACATCTAATCTTATCTGAAGATCAGCTTGAAGCACGTGCCTTCACGCTAATGCAAGATCTTAGCGCGTTCGATACGTCATGAGGCAGGTACGATCGCGTCTGAGCAAACATGAAACACATCTCAAAGTCACGATTAAAGGTTTGGACTTTGGTAGATTGAACGGGGGGGGGGATCCTCTAGATGCATCAGCACAATGCCACCACACGTCTCGCGAAAGCGTGCCCGGTCTCCATCGCCAGCACCAAGGCCATCCAGCAACAATAAAGCTACAGGCAAAACTCCTACCAAACGCGCCAAGCCTACACTATTCGAGACGGCAGATGCACCTGCAAAACGTAGAAAGACGCTAGAGGATAAAAAGAACCTGCTGGACGAGCTGAATGCGGACGACGATGACGATTTGGTGAGCGAAGCCGACAGCGACGACTTTGAGGATGTGCCTGCTGCTAAGCGAAGAAAGACGGCCAAGGAGCAGGACGGGAACGACGGGGAGGATGCGGATGAGAGTGAGGAGGAGGACGATGGCATGGACTGGGAAGACGTAGCACAGAACCACTCATCCGCCCAACCGACGCCCGGCCCCTCTACGGAACATGAGATCGCAGATGTCTCCTTCTCGCTCAAGGACGATGGTGGCGTGGTTGACGAAGGTGTGCGGATTCCTGGTCTAAAGAAAGGACCTACAAAGAAAGAGAAAGCAGCACGTTACTACTCGCACTGTCTGCATGTCCAGGCTTTACTGTGGCACAACACTGTCCGCAATGGCTGGCTGAATGACAAGGGTGTACAGAAGATGCTTGTCAAAGGCCTGCCGGAGGGTGTCAAGCGAGAAGTAGTTCGGTGGCGAGAGGCTATGGGCACATCGAGTAAGGAGGAATTGAAAGCCAAGAAGGATGCCGCTACTGCGCAGGCAAGAAGCAAGAAAGGTCGAAAAGGCAAGGACAAAGGTCATGGTCGAGACTGGAATCATGGTGCCGAGCATGCGGAGCAGGGTGTGCCGAACATGAGTGCTGGAGATCCACTGCTGCGGCTGCTTAAGGTGCTGACCGCATACTGGCGCAAGCGTTTTACCATCACTGCGCCTGGACTGCGCAAGCAAGGATACATGTCAATCAAGAGGATGCGAGACGAGATCAAGCACTGGCAGGCCAACAAGACGGATATGGAAGAGCATGGCGAGCGTATCGAGAATATAGACCAGCTTCGACACTGCGCTGAGGAATGCGAGGGTTCACGCGACGTTGGCGCGCAGCTGTTCGCTGCCCTGCTGCGAAGTCTTGGCTTGGAGACACGGCTGGTGGCAAATCTGCAGCCAGTGGGCTTGGGTTTCAGCAAGGCTGAAGAAGCCAATGCGAAGAAGCTAAAGAGCAAAGCCACGCAGGCAGCAAAGGGCGAGGCGATGTCGGACAGTGATGTTGCCGTGATCACGCCAAAGAAAGCATCTGCCAAGAAGGCCAAGTCGTCAAAGAAGCAAGATCGACCAGCTCGGAAATCTATTCGCGGCAATCAGACCAAACCAATCAACATCGATGACTCTGATAGCCCATTGAGTGATGCACCGTCCGATGCAGGCGTTGCTGCAGTTGACGAAGACGATGAGATTTCTCTCATCGATATCACACCCGCTACCATGAAGCGAAAGCCAAACAAGAAGTATGATAGAGAGCTGGCCTTCCCAAACTACTGGGTCGAGGTGTGCTCGCCGATCTCGCACAAATATATACCTGTCGACCCTATTGTTTTGTCCACGATCGCTTCGAACGACGACCTATTGCAGACCTTTGAGCCGCGTGGCAAGAAAGCAGAGATCGGGAAGCAAGTCATGGCATATACGATCGCCTTCTCGTCGGACGGCTCAGCTAAGGATGTCACGGTACGGTATCTGAGAAAGCATCAACTACCTGGCAAGACAAAAGGCATGCGTTTGCCCGCCGAGAAACGACCGGTCTACAATAAGAAAGGTAAAGTCAAGCGTTATGAGGAATATGACTGGTTCCGTACAGTGATGTCGCATTATGATCGACCGGAGAACAAGCGGACGGCAGCCGATGATCTCGAAGAACAGACCGATCTCAGACCGCAGAAGCCTGAGAAGCAGGAGAAAGAGGTCGAGAAGGAAAGTCTGCAGTGGTACAAGCAGTCCGCCGAATTCATCCTCGAGCAGCATCTTCGTCGTGAAGAAGCTATCTTGCCAGACTCTGAGTCGGTCAAGACGTTCACAGCAGGCAAAGGCGACAAAGCGAAAGAGTTCCCTGTCTTCCTCCGCGAGGACGTCGTGACGTGTAAGACTGTCGAGTCATGGCACAAAGAAGGTCGCGCGCTGAAGAAGGGTCAGCATCCTATGAAGATAGTGCCTATGAGGGCTGTGACACTTATTCGCAAACGAGAGATGGAAGATGCGCTGCGTGAGACTGGTGAGAAGCTGAAGCAAGGGCTGTATAGTTGGGACCAGACGGATTGGATCATACCGGATCCGATCAAGGATGGTGTTATTCCCAAGAACGCTTTCGGGAACATGGATGTGTATATGCCCACAATGGTGCCGAAAGGTGCCGTGCATGTCCCTCTGAAGGGCACGGCAAAGCTATGTCGTCGGCTGGAAATCGATTACGCAGAAGCTTGTACTGGTTTCGAGTTCGGCAAGCAGAGAGCTGTTCCTGTTCTCACTGGTGTGGTGGTGGCGGACGAGCATGAGATCTTGGTCCGTGATGCGTGGAAGGTCGAGCAGGAAGAGGTCAAGCGGAAGGAGGATACGAAGCGGACTGCGGCGGCTTTGCAGTGGTGGCGAAAGATGTTGTTGGGCTTGAGAGTGTTGGAGAGGATGAGGATCGATTATGCTGATAGTGGTGGGAAGGAGGAGGAGATGAATCCTTTTGTTATGAAGGCGAAGCGGGAGGGTAAGAGTGTAGCTTCGAAGTCGAAGGCTGCGCCGGAGGATGCGGTAGAAGATGACGACCAAGGCGGTGGCTTCTTCTTGCCGGGACATGACGAAGAGGAGGTGCCACAGACACGTGCAAAGGCGGACGCACAGATCGATGATATGGAGGGTGGTGGTTTTATGGCCGTCAGTGAGGACGAAGAAATGCATGCGCCAGCTGACGATGGTCTCTTAATCGAGGACCGGATGGAAATCGATCACAAGCAGCCTCCGCAGAATCACGCTCCCATTACGCCTACGTCGCTCCAGTCGCTACATACCACCGCAGGTGATGATGACGACATGGACGACAGAGAAGACATTGCCGAACCTGCAAAGCTACCGATCAAGCGCAACCCGACCGAAACCAAGCACAACACTGTCAAACCAAGACCTCAGCAGACGTCGAAGCGTCAGTCCAATCAAAAGCATGTCGTCAAGGATGAGGAAGAGTCTGAACTCTCGGACCTTGAATCATCATCTGACGCTCGAGATGGATCAGATGATGACGATGACGAGGTCAAATCTACGCCATTCTCCCCCCGAGTCGTGCTGCTGTCTTCCAAGACGACACCGAAGACCCGAGCCAGACAGCCGAAGAAGGCTACGCCGCTGAAGAGCCAGTACTTCGCTGCAAGCGAATCTGACGCGCCAGAGGGCGAGGAGGATGATGCCGACGACGATGACGATGAGTCTGAGGAAGAGGTTGTCCAGCCTTCGCGCACTACGAAGAGGACTAGAGGGACCACTTGAGCATGTTTGTCGCTTGCGCTTTATCGAACAACCGGCAAGATAAATGAGAAAGTCCTAACGGTGGGAGCATGCTGCGGTCAGCGGCTTCATCATCGTAGATTTGCGGCTACTTATCAAGGTCCTGTATGAGCCCATTTCGTCCCAATGCTTGCATGAGCTCCTACACCGCTCCAGCCCTCGCTGAGTATTTTCAAGGCCATCAACAATCTGTTGTTGGGGCCGCTCAGACCAATTCTCCAAACTTGGACACATTCCAGTGGCTGTTCATTCATAGCTTTGCCTCATATTCGGACGCATTCGAAGGGCTGTGGCACGCATGAAGACCGTCCATTCCGACCGCTCTCAGCTTATTCAACGTCATCGCGGCTCTTGTGACTTATACTGCTCATGCAGAGTTGTTTCTGCACGGATTGGAAGGCGCCCTCCTGGGAGTCCGCCCCTAGAATCGGTGCGGCTCTCTCGATTCCTATGATCTTGGTGATGTCTGTGTATTCCACTTCCCAGTCGTTCTGCGCCTCGAGTGGCTTGATCGAGCACAGAGTCTCGAAAGAGCGGTTCCTCAGCATGATTGCACTGCGTGCTGAGGGTGTACGGTGGTGAATCGTCAGAGCTTTTGATCTCATCCATCGCTGGCGTAATCTGACGATCGTTCTTCGTAGCATTTCGGTGGCAATCCTGAAGCTGTCGAAGAATTCTAGAAGAGAAGAGCAGGATGTCTTCTTGTCGGAAGTCTTCAGCATCGGGGCTCTTCGCATGCGCGAAGCACCAATCGACCGCGGCTCTGGTATGGTTTGACGTCGCCCACCATACCAGATCGAGCAAGTGCTCCTCGTCCGTGTCTTCGCCGCGAACAGAGAAACGGAGACCATTACTCGCGAATAGGACCAGATGGACTGGCATACCAAGAGCAATCTCGCATAGCGACATACCGAGACACAATAGACGATGCTGGTTATCATTCAGAGCCTTGACGGGTTCAGCTCGAAGTTTCGCGTTCTCTCGAGCCTGGTCTTGGTTGCTATACGCTGGAATGTGATTCTCAAACCACAGATCTGCATCTGTGTCCAGTCTTGTCGTGCTTCTGGAATTCTTGTGTCTAGCTTGTTTTGTCAGCATAAGAGGCGCCGTGCCATTGTCTTCATATCATGTGATTCGACATGTGCATATACTCTCGGACCACGGCGTGGTCCACAAGAGCAGCATCCAGTATGTAAGCCGGACGGCATCGAGAGCACGCTCGAGCCGCCGCAGAGCAGGCTCACGAGCTGCGTTCTTCTCGTGCAGAGACCGAAGGTCCTGTGCCGCGCACCGCTTCCATGGCGCTCTGGTGCCGCTGCGATCCGGCAGGTCATTTCACCGTTAGCCTTCGCCAAACCACACTCGAGAAGAGACTCACCTCCAAGCGCACCATTTAGAATCTCGTTGATATGCAAAGCTGCTTCGTTAACGTATGCACGTGCTTGGAGGGGATACGGAACTCGCACTCGTTGGGAGATTGGCGAGTCGGAACAAGGTGGTTGGGCTGTTAGCAGATCGGTGGCCAAGACACGCTCGTGTTCCAGACACTTCAAGTCTAACCAATCGTCACCTTGTGGCTCACTCAGTACAACGCCATAGCCTGGTGATGTCCAGGTGACTTCTTGATGCAACCGGGTGAGTATGGACGAGAACTTCTCCCTATGGTTTCGCATAGACCATATGGCATGCACTTGCTCTCCAGGCGATATGGTAGAAGTTAGGTCTAGCTTGGCCCTCAACTCCTCTAGTGCACCACTCGAGAGTGTGTCCAGTGTGTTCATGGCTCTTTCGAGCTCGGTCAGTGATTGTGAAAGGTGCTCGCTCCGCCACAGCACGCCGATGATCTTCCTTGCAACAGAACGACTGACCATGCTGGCGGTCGTGCAGGCAACATCCCAGGTCTCCCAGTCCTCCTTCATCGGGCCTTCACTGCTGACTGCTCGCCGTTTCTTGCGTCGATGCTCCGAGGAGCTCTGGTCGTCGTCCTCCGTAACACTGTACGACCCATCATTTATGTCTGGCTCCTCGTTCTTCGAGATTGCTGTCGCCACTTTGATGTTTCTGTAACGGAGAAGCTCGAGATTTGAGGCACGATCTCTAAGATGCTGGGCACCCAGGACGTATTCCAGTTCCTCGTTTGGGAGTAGTACTCCATGCTCGCGATTCCACTTTTGTTTCCAATTCTTATAACTCTGCTCAGTGGCCTTCAATCTCGATCGGTAGCCTTTGACGATCAGAGCATAATTTTTGAATTTGCTAGCAGTCAGACTCAGTTTTTCTACGGTCGAGACAAGCAATCCTGCGGCAGCCATTGATGTACGATGAAGGTCACACTGAACAACGCGAAAATGAGGCAGACAACCACAACAGACTGCAGTGGCAAGAAGCAAAATTCAGTGTCCAATCGGGATCCAGTATGGTATCACGCATGGCTGCTAATGGCACGTTCCCGCGTCTTATGGTAGAGCGTGTAGATCAAGTCTGGCCTCAATTAGTACTGCCAGGTTGGCATCGTACCAGTCGCAAGTCGGCATTACTAGGCGAGGGTGGACTGACTGGCGAGCTACCACTGATGATCGGTCTCATGAGCTTTGCGTTCCCACAGACACTGATTGAGTCCGGCCTTCAGAAGTTCAAAAAAAAACCTGTCGGCTTGGACTGGAGTCGTGTCCCGGCAGGGGTACCAAATTGTGAGTGTATGAAAGATACCCGGCTCTGGTCTTCCACTGACTGCATACCAGGGCAGGAAGCTTGGGGTGTGACGGTCCAGGTATGGTGTCGTGAGCAAGAGATCGATGCCGCAGGATTGAAATGTCTCGAGCAGGGATGCTTTGGGCCATTCTTTGCATGACAGAGCTCATCCGGGACCTACGACTTACGCCTGTCGTCTGATAACATGATACGAGCGAGACACCTTCTCCCATGCACCTGGAGCTACTTCCGGACAGCTACTGGACCCTTGGTATATGCCACTCAGTAGCCCTTGTTCAAGCAAAACTGGGACACACCCCGTTGGCCTTGTCACCAAAGCAAGTACGATGCACATAATTGATCGTGATCTCCCCAGTCTTGACATCATTCCCAACTGGCCAGTCCAGTGGCGCGCTTCCACACGACTTGCAGCCATGATTGTATATGTTGACGATACCAGCTTGCACGTCCCCCATCGTACAGCCCGAGGTCTTTTGTGGGAAGACACATATGAGCTCCCAGCAGGCGACTTGCTCGCCATCAGCCACTGGGATGTCGCTGTAGAGATTCGAGATTTCTGACTCTTAAGTTAGCTTGGACGGTGGTAATGTTGATTTGCGGGTTCGAGAAGGGGTGGTGTATACAATTGTATAGCCTCTCTGGCAGATTAAAATTCGTGCCGCATTCTGATGAGCCTTTGCAGTTGATCCCCAGGCGCGAGACGGTGGTGTTGATAGCCATGGCGGCGGCCGTGAGGGGAAGGAGAATGAGTTGCATTGCTGTTCTATCAACAGCTTTTTTGGAAGACATCGAGCAGCAATAGCGCAATGGTGATTGACTTGTGGCTCCAGTTGCGCAGCGCGAGCCATCGTCGATTCTGCCGTGCTATATATCTTCGCCCTCGGTGTGTGACTATTTTCGACGATACTTCCAGTAGTACTCGAGGGTATCTGGTGCCATCTGTAACAGATCATGTGGGCATGTTGTCGCACAGATGTGGTACTATCATTCCTGTCGTCTCACACGTGCTGCTAGACGTTGACACTTGACACACGGTGTCCTTCGTGGTACTTGTTAGAGACATCGGGAGCAAGGAAGCTCGAGCAGCGAGAAGCACGACCAGGATAGCTGGCAATATGACTGATAACGACGTTGTGCAGTCTGCTTTGTGGCTATTGTTATTGGATTCCACGTGACTGTAGGTGAACGTGATTGTTTTATTTTCATGGTCTTGATATTCGTAGCTATACATCTATGCATAGCTCAATAGCCCCTAGCCATACCGCTCCAAGAGTCTCACACCCTATAGACCCATGAATAGCGTGAGCATAGCTGGGTAGTTTGGTGTGCCTAGATATCGTCAGTACCTATCACTTAAAGGCGGTAAGAAAGTCTACGACATACCGAGGCCAGTTACTGGGTCCCACCCCTTGGCGCACGTGAATCCTGCCTCGCCACAACCCGGGTTGGAACCAGTGGTGATATCATGGAGTACACCTGGATTACTGTAGAGTGTCGGGTTGACGAAGCCTACGGTGCTCTTGCCCGCTTTCAGACGCTCTTCGTTGATCCTAGTGAGGATAGCTGCAAAAGCTGGCGAGGATGCGGAAGTGCCGCCGATAAGGGTCGGAAGGCCCTTGTTGAAGATGACGACGTTGTCACCAACAGCACTGACATCTGGATATCCCTGTGTGCGTGTTAGCTATAGAATGGTCATGAGCTGGATAATGACCTACTCTGCCAATGCGGTTATAGATGCCGTTGTTGCCGAAACAGCTTGTGTTGTATGTGCAGCTGTAGTACGGATATGGTGGGTTGTCGGTAGCGAAGTAATTTGCAACAGCCGATGACTGGTAGCTTGGAATGGGATAGATGTTGCTTGATCAGGTTAGTCAGAAGTACATGCCGCCCTGCAATCGGTACACACCTAAATCCACCCCCAGATGCGAAGCGGGTGACAGCGACTTCCTGATCTTGCGAAGCCTTAGCGCCAGGAGGAAGATATGTTGCCCCAACGGTGGTGATATATGGGCAGGTGGCTGGGAAGTCGGGGTTGAAGATCTTGTTTTGTGGCCCGAGACAGACAGTAGCGCCACCGCTTGCGTCTTGCTGTGCAACACCAGAGTCGCCGCTGGAGACCAGGACGGACACACCCTGCATACCGAGTTTCATGAACTCGTTACATTGACTGGAGAGGTCATCAGCTGCTAGAACTAGTACAGTGGCGGAGACATGCATACCGACGCTGATAGCTCACAGGGAGGTCTTGCTCTCCTCCGCCGTAGCTGATGGAGATCACGTTGGTGGGTTTATACACACCGCATTGCAGCGAGCCTTTCTGTTGAGTTTATTAGGACTTGGACTAACACACGGCTCTGGCATTGTACTCACATAGCCACCAGCGGCAGGGTCCGGGTAAGGAGGATCAAGTGGACTATTGCCAGTCTCGTTGAAAGCAGAATAGGTGCAGTACGAGCCGTCCTTCCCTATGGTCAGCGAGATGCGGTCGATGTGCGCAAAGCAGATACTTACAATTGCGTCCAAAAAGTTGTTCAAGAAGCCGTTGTATATGTAATTAGCCTCGTAGACAGAATCATCTGTTTGGTACAGGATCGACTTCTGCGGGTAGATCAATGGATAGGAGATCTGGAAGTCGAGATCCGATTCTGGACCGGCGTTGGCGACAGTGACTGGTGCGGTTGCGCCGTCGATGCCATCAAGCGTAGGATGGGTGCCTTGCGGGATGTAAGAAGCCAGGGTAAGGAAGAATAGGTTGAGGTCGGTCTGAGAATAGTAGTCACCCAGATCCTCGAAGATGCCGAGCTCGTTGCCTGGAGTGCTGGTGCTGCCCTTGGTGATGTTGTACATTAACATGATACAATTCGGTGTGATGACTTTGTCGCAGTAAAGATCGGCAAGAGTGGCGAGCGTGGGTAGGCCACCTGGCAATGGTAGGGTTGGTGGTGGGATTGGTTTATGTCCACTGCCAATCATGGTACGCTTCTCCATCTCGCCGGAGGCTGGCTTGCGCGCACGAGTGGCGTAGAGCTTGATGCCCGGCGTGACGTAGTCGACGTGCTCCTGGATGTGTGATGGCAGGTGGTATCTGCGTAGGTGTCAGTGCCATAGGTGAGTCTCGTAGCTACCAGGCCACATACTCATCGCAAGCAATACTGGCTTTGCCAGACGTAGAGTGTTCGTAGAAGTGATACTTGGCTTTCAGTAGCTCCTCTACTTCCGAGCTCTTGGCGTCAAATTGAAGCCATTGCTTGTTGGCGGATTGACTGATCCTGTTGGCTTCGATACCAGCGGATTCCAACCATGCTCGGACAGTATCGACTGCCTTGGCCGCAGGCGCAAAGATGTCGGCGACCTCCTCTGAGGTGTAGTGCTTGCCGAATGATAGAGAGTCGGGGTGGGCTACTTTCATAAGCAGATCATGGCCTTGGTCAAGGTTGCTTTGCGTGAGGCCAATGCGCATGGGTAGCTTCACGTCGCCATCGAGCCGATCAAGTTTCGTCCACTGAGATGACGGCTCTCGACGTTCGTGCAAGACATGGCCAGGTGTTGGTGCAGCGAACGATACTGCTGCTGAGGAAAGGCCCAGAGCCACAAAGCTAAGGAGATGCATGATGAGGGCAAGGGAGAGGAAGGGCTTGCATTGGGTCTGCAGAACGAGGTCCTGGCGGGAACCACTTACTATCATATATGAGCTTCCCACAGACGCCTGAACAGCTTGTGATGCATCGTGAGGTTGCTTCCTCGGTCCCGTGAAGGCCAGAGATAGTATATACGCTTGTGTGTCGATCCTTAACGATCATGGAGACGTACGCCGACCTATGGGTGGTCGCCAGCCAAGTATCTAGTGCTGATCGACAACACTACGACAGCGGCGTCGGAGTCCATCCCAAACAATACTGTTGTGTGGGTGCGTGTCCGAAATAGGCAGGAGGACATGCTCAGGATATGCTTAGATACGGGATCCTGCCGATATTTAAGCTTGATGGCGGCAGACTCTACGCTTCTCCATCTTTGTGCTGCTTTAGTCCAGGTAGGTTGGTTGATGGACTATGGCTCCACCACTCAGTCGGATCCCTAATGAAAAGTCTAGAAGTGGACGTTGCTGGTGGCGCTACGACTCCCTCCTAGGGGTGTCTTCAGGGCGCCTTCCTCTTGTCTACACCATCTGACTATGCATCTTTAGATCAACCAGTCTCGCTTGTGGCAGGCATGCCTGGGATTCATGTGACCTCGGCATGGATATGGAGGTCGATCAATGTTATCGTGCAGGATACGCAGAAGATGCTTTTTGGACCCCACCTATGAGCTTTGGCGTCCCATTTCTCGACCTCGGTCGCGCAAAACACAATCCGGGCAGGACATGCATGAGAAGAGTCAATTACACCGACGTGATAGACGGATACGAACACCTTTGCTGCTTCTCCGATGTTTACTATCACAGCTGGCCGCGAACTGCACGAGCGAGCATGGCCGGCTCATCCACAAATGTCCCTTACGGCCACCGTTCATGGGCGACCGGCTAGCTGGCGTGACCGCTAGCCCTCACATACATCTCGTCGAGATCGTTACGTAGAGCTCATATCTCACACCCACACGTAGAAGCTTTTCCTGGTCCGAAGATCTACTCAAGATCTTCCCACTCCGGCACATCCCACAATCCGGCAGCACAAGTCAATGCCATGGCAATAGCCTCACCCTCGAGACCAAGCGCCTTCCTTGTCATCTCGACCCTCGCGACATGCTTCTCAATGCGTTCTTCCATTCCCTCCCACAGCTTGCAATCGTTTTGGGCCGTTCAAACCCCAACTCCAGTTCCGTCCTGCGCGAGAATGTAATGTTAAGGCGAGAAAACCCGGGCGCCGTCGCTGCTCGAATATCTCAAAGTGAAACGCCGTGGATGTTTGAGATACTGGGCATTCACGATCGCAATCCACTTTTGCACACCCGCATCAAGCTCAATTCTCCACGGCCAGGCCGGTAGAACCTGAATTCTGATCCCTGGTAGAGGATTGGGAGCGCTTCAGCTCGTAGTTGACTAGAGGCGTAGACAAGAGGTGGGTAGAACTCCGTACCATAGCATACTCTATTCACCGTCCGTGTTCTTACACGTTTGTCGTTAACGACGAACTCGTGAATCATCGATCGAATCTTTACAGGGAGGTCCAGGAAACGAAAGGGGCGAGCGAAGCGAGACAGTGCAGCGTGCAGGGACCGAGCGGTTTCGCAGGAGGCCTGCGGTATACGTGCACGCAGCGCCAGACTGACTTTGTGCAGCATCAGGAGCCGAATAGACTCTAGGCGCTGGTTTTCGTGGCGTGGAAGCAGGAATGGCAATTCCATCAGACGGCCCAGCGTTCCGAAATGGGAGGCGGTGAAACCTCTTGCGATGCAGACAGCCATCATGCGTTCCTCCCACTCCCGAAAATTCCCTTCGTAGAGCCAGCCCGCTTCTGTGAGCCGGCTGTGAGAGTTCATCCTTGGTGTGAAGTGGTAGTGGTAAGGTCGAGTCTGTACCGAGAGAAGTCTTACGATCCTAGTCTTATAGGTATGTCATTGGATCTATCGATCACGAGATCATTTCCGTGGACAACGAATATTGAGGCGCTGCTGATAGCTACCGAATGAGTGCTCTGTGTGCAAGTGAAGGCTTCACACTGAAGCAAAAGTTGTGAACAAAGCATTTGACTAAGGCATATCCTGGTGAAGGATTGAGATGACCAGCAATCCGGATATCGACCTTGAACTACCCACTTGTTTGTGTGTGGATGAGGGAGAAGATAGCATCCGCACGGCTTTCGCATAAAGTACCGGCAGCAGCGGACTCGAATGGGCGGACCACTGCCCCTATCTTCCTGACCTTGAAGACGCCCTCTCATCCTTCACTCGCCCACAACTCCGGGCAAGAAGTTATAGCAATAACAATAGCCTCTCCTTGAAGACCCAGAATATTTCTCGTGCCCTCCACATCAGCAACATGCTTTCAGATCCTCTCCCTCAACGCCTCGTCCATGACTTCTTCGCCGTCTTCACGGGTTTCATCGTCAGAGAACTTCACGTCCAGCCCCACCCCTGGATGGTAGGTGATCGTAACATCGAAACAAATCATGTAATCGTCGATGTAACACCGCGCCATAAACCGTCGCAGATGTCTGTAACAGCGCTTCTCGATGACTCCAAAGAAGCGCACCACCTCGTTGATAATGTTGGGTTGGTGAGGGACGAGGTTTTGGTGAGAGAACAGGGTTTGGGAAAAGAAAACCGGTAGTGCTTCCGTCCGTACGGCGCTCGAGCTATAGAGCAGTGGCGGGAAGAAGGCCTTTCGCCCACTGACCTTGGCAAGCCCATGCTGCAGGTCATAGCGTATGCGCATATTATACCCATACATCGCGCTTCTGATCTCGACCGGCAGGCCAAAGAGTTGAAAAGGCCGGCAACGAGCGAGCAGGGCGGCTTCCAGACACTGAAATGTGTCGCGATCTTGGTCTGGTACACGATCCAGGAGTTGAGGCGAAAGATTCTCGAGCATCAAGGCCTTCAGTCGGTCTTCCCGCTCGAAGAATAACTCCTGGTAAGTACTCCCGCGCGCGCGATTTTCCAGCGCGTCCAGAGCTGCGATACGCGACCGCCATTCCGGGTAGTTGCCTTCGTAGAGCCAGCCAGCCTGCGTGAAGAGCCCGATTGAATTCAAAGCTGCCATGCTCGATGTTGGGAGATGTGTTTCTTCCGTGGGGATCGCGGGATCGAGATATAAGCGGTGGGATGATGGAAGCTTTGTAGTCGATCATGCAGCGATGTGTCGTGCTTTTATATGCAGTGCATGTGCCCTGATCAAGGGCTCGGCCATATCTGCTGCTGTATCTGACTCGTGAGCAGGTGAGTTGAGTAAGCGAGTGAATGATGCTGACAGCGGTCCGTAATGAAGGAAGCTTCAATAGGAGTGATGTGAGAACGTGACAGGTGGTCGATCATGTTGTAAACTTGGCAAAAGCTATCAGCACAATGGTATCTAAGTGTCCAACACATACCCTCCCCACACACCACGCTCTAATCAAACTTAGCAAAAGCCAACTCATACGCCAACCCCAAAGTCAACCGCGCATGCTGCAACATATGCCCGAAATCCAAAAACTCCACCTTATCCTCCGTCGTATGAATCTTCTTATCCGAATACTTGAAATCACTCTCAATGACAAACGCACTGGGATACCCCGCCTTACTCGCGCTCGCATGATCGGAGCAAGCGTAGCCGCATTTCGTCTCGATGTATGGGATGGAACAATATGTGGACACGACTTCTTTGATGAAGATCGTGAGGCCCGGGTCGACGAAGTCGGTGATGACGCCGACGGATTCGGGTTCGCCGGCCGCGAGCGTGGCGTGGGTGTAACCGGTCATGTCTTGTTGGAGCATGGCTTTGATGTCCCGGCCGGTTTTCTCGTAGGAGGAGAAGATGGCTTGGGAGCCGAGGAGGCCGCCTTCTTCGGCTGAGTACCACTACGAAATTGTCAGTGAAGGTTTACGCGGATGAGTTTGAGGGGGTGGCTGCGGCTTACGTGGAACTCGACGGTGTTCTCGGCCTTGCCGTGCAGAATATCCTTGTCCTGGAGTAAGACGCGGAGGGCTTCGAGGATAGTCACCGTGCCTGAGCCGTCATCGTCTGCTCCTGGCGCAGCCAAGATGGACGGCAAGAAGAGGTTGATGCTGTCCTGATGCGCGCCAATCACAATCGTCTTCTCGCTTTTACCGGGAAGAGTAGCAATAATCGAGTTCTGGCCCCATGGATGCTCAAAGAACTGTACCACACCAGCGCCCGCTTCCGTCAATGTCTCATTGACCTGGTCGAACAACCACTGCGAGGACTGCTTGCCGTAATCGGAGCGGTAGTATCGGGTATGGAAGCTCGTGAACTTCTCCAGGTGCTTCTTCATCAACTTCTTATCCAGGTTCTTGAGCAGCGGGCTGATGGTATCATTGTAAGCCGTCTTAGATGGATACTTGACTGTCGCCTTGTCGCTCGCAGCCAGGGTCTGACCTAATTCAGGCGTCCCAGTAATGTCGAAAAAGTTCTTGCCTTGGCTTCGGAGCTCCCATTTGTCTTCTTCCGTCACCCATTGTGTGCTGCCGGGTTCGAGCTCGATCAGGAAGCGCTCAGCTTGTACCAAAGGGTTTTGTCCTGAGGCGACTTGGTTGACAGCGGATCGCAGGGTGGAAGGGAGGGTGAATGCTTGGGAGAGGGAGGCTGCTGTGAGCGCTGTGATGGCTGAGGTGACCTTCATGATGCCTTGCTATGTGGGTGGTGTAGAAATGAAGGTGTTAATGTGTATTATCATTATGGTTGCTACCTGATTCGAGCTGATCTGTCGCGCACGCGAGCTGGCCCCAGCCATCGTCATCATCGGAGGTGCTCGGCGTCCGAAAGTGCCGTTGCGCAGGTACGAGAAGGCGGGGTTATGGCTCACAGCCAATGAGGAGAAGCATGTTTGTAAGAAGGCCGGTGTCGGCGTGAAACAGCTTCGAAGTCGAGGAATATCAACAGAGGTGTGTCCAGAGACGAGAGAGGCACTTCTTCCTCCTGCCAGCTCATTTACTACCGCAAATACCGAGAGCAGACCAACACTCATACGGCCTCAATAAGATTTGCCACAACATGCCTGGAGCAGTCAAAGGTCCGCGGACGCTATACGACAAGGTCTTCGAAGACCACATCGTCGACGAGCAGGACGATGGCACCATCGTCATCTATATCGATCGCCACCTGGTCCACGAAGTCACATCACCTCAAGCTTTCGAAGGCTTGAAGAACGCTGGACGAAAGGTACGAAGACCAGACTGCACTCTTGCAACCACTGATCACAATGTCCCCACCACGCCACGGAAGAACTTCAAGAACGTCAGCCAGTTCGTGGAAGAGGATGATAGCAGACTGCAGTGCGAGACCTTAGAGCAGAATGTCAAGGATTTCAAGCTTACATACTTTGGTCTCGGTGACAAGAGACAGGGCATCGTGCACATCATTGGACCTGAGCAGGGGTTCACTTTACCTGCTACGACTGTAGTATGTGGCGACTCGCATACCAGCACACACGGAGCCTTTGGTGCTCTGGCCTTCGGTATCGGCACGAGTGAGGTGGAGCACGTCTTGGCGACACAGACTCTGATGACGCAGAAGAGCAAGAATATGCGAGTGCAAGTCAATGGCGATTTGGCGGATGGTGTCAGTAGTAAGGATGTAATCTTGCACGTGATCGGTCAGATTGGTACCGCTGGAGGTACTGGCCATGTCATCGAGTTCTGCGGGTCTGCCATCCGAGGACTGTCGATGGAGGCTCGCATGTCCATCTGCAACATGTCTATCGAAGGAGGTGCACGAGCAGGCATGGTTGCTCCGGACGAGACCACTTTCGAGTACCTCAAGGGTCGGCCCTTGGCACCGAAGGTCGACAGTGCAGAGTGGAAGAAGGCATGCAAGTACTGGCTGAGCTTACAAAGCGACGAGGATGCCAGGTACGACATCGACGTTCAAATCGACGCCAAGGATATCGTACCGACTGTGTCATGGGGTACGAGCCCGCAGGATGTGGTGCCCATCACTGGAGTTGTACCAGGTCCGGATGATTTTGAGGACGCAGACAAGAAGAAAGCTTGCAAGAGATCTTTGGAGTACATGGGTTTGACCGCGGGCACAAAAATGACCGATATCGAACTCGACAAAGTGTTCATCGGCTCCTGCACAAACGCCCGTATCGAGGATCTCCGGATCGCTGCACATATCGTCAAGGGTAAGAAGGTCGCACCGAACCTCAAGCGCGCTATGATCGTGCCTGGTTCCGGTCTGGTCAAGCGTCAAGCCGAAGATGAAGGCCTGAATCAAATCTTCGAGGACGCCGGCTTCGAGTGGCGAGAAGCCGGTTGCTCGATGTGTCTAGGCATGAACCCAGACATCCTGTCTCCCGGCGAGCGCTGTGCTTCAACCAGTAACCGCAATTTCGAGGGCCGGCAAGGAGCTGGTGGTCGTACACACCTGATGTCCCCCGCCATGGCTGCCGCCGCAGCTCTAGTCGGTAAACTAGCAGACGTTCGCAACCTCTCCGGCTACGAACAAGCCCTGCCCTCCTCCAAAAAAGCACCCAAAGATGTCGCTCCTCCGCCCCAAGTCGACGAACCAGACAGCGATGCAGATCTCGACAACATCCTCGACCTAGCCGAAGACAGCCAAGGCAACAGCGTCAAATCCAAGGCCCCCTCAAGCACAGCCGGCATGCCCAAATTCACCCAATGGAAGGGCATCGCCGCCCCTATGGAACAGACCAACATCGACACCGACGCCATCATCCCTAAACAATTCCTCAAAACTATCAAGCGGGCCGGGCTGTCCAAGGGTCTCTTTCACGCTGCCCGTTTCAATCAGGATGGGAGTCTGAACAAGGATTTCGTGCTCAACCAGGCACCGTACGACAAAGCCAAGATCCTCGTCTGCACGGGCCGCAACTTCGGTTGTGGCAGTAGTCGCGAGCATGCTCCTTGGGCTCTGTTAGATTTCGGGATCAAATGTATCATCGCCCCTTCCTTTGGCGATATCTTCTTCAACAACACCTTCAAGAACGGTATGCTGCCGCTTCAAATCACGGACACAGCCGCCTTGAACAAGATCGCGGACGAAGCGAAAGCAGGGCGGGAAATCGAAGTCGATCTTGAAGCCCAGCAAGTCAAGGATGCGAAGGGGGTGGTTTTGGCGGAGTTCCAGGCGGAGACGTTTCGACGGCATTGTTTGATTAATGGATTGGATGATATTGGCATCACGTTGGAGAAGGAGGAGAAGATCAAGAGGTTTGAGCGGAAGAGGACGGAGGAGATGCCGTGGTTGGATGGGAGTGGATATTTGACTCGGCATCGGCAGGGGGCGGTGAAGGTTGATGCTGCGGCTGTGCCGAAGACGAATCGGGGGGAGGAGAAGACGGAGCCGTTGGAGTGGTAAGGGGGGTCGGTATGAGTTGGTTTAGGGAGGTGTGGGTGGGGGGTGTTGTGGGTATGTAGTTATGGTATATGATGTTCACGTCCTTGGGGAAACACACTTACACGGTTGCGATTGAGGAATGTGTCCAACCAGGTGGTCGTAGTACCGGAGTAACTCACGAGCTGCTTTCTCTGCTGTGTCTATGGACGGCACCTGTTGACCACACGCAAGGCACCTTCGTCTTGGGCCGAGCTCTGGTACGTTGGAGACGACCTCTTATGAGGCTGTTATTATCGCTCAAGAAGCTGGCATGTTACCAGTGGACATCCTCGTGAGATCTTTGTAAGCGCTCGTTTGGTTCCGTGTGCTGATCGAAATTTGATACGATATCTTGTCAGGCGCCGCGAGTCGTGCACATACTCGAAAGGGTGACTGTAGGAGAAGCTACTTTTGGAGACAGACTCTGGCCGATGTTCGATCACAGGCGCGTCCATTGGAAGCTCTCAAGGAGAATTTAGGAAACCGTTTCTCACCCACGTCCAGACACGTAACCAGCACAATGGCGTAGGTCATCGTGGTGCGTTGGCTTCGATGGAAGATATTGTTGCTTTTGCCTAACACAGTGCTTGCGTCGCCGGTTGAGATCGACCAACTCGAGAGGCCGTACCTGAGTGCACACACGGTCGACATCGAATGCATTTTGAAAAGGCCAGCTACTTCAAAGTGACCATGTAAGAGTACTCTGCCAAGGCTGGTGAGTCTTGAAGCACTTCTAGAGCCATCACCTCATATCGTTCTCTTTCGCTATGTCTTTCGATTCACCCTTTGTCGTCGCCGAGCACGTCTTCGAGGGCCGACATATTCGCGAGTGTCCTGCTGCGACTGCTCTCTCGCATGAAGACATCCTCCGGCTCCATACCAAAAGCTATACTCCGCGCGAAGTACACACAGGACGTGCTCGAGGCGATGTCACCATCATCGCCGCTCACGCCAACGCGACCCACAAAGAGGTTTACGAACCTTTCTTCGAAGAGCTATGCCAACATTTCAAGGATGACGATCAGCAGTATTTGGATAGCTGATCAGACTGCTCAAGGCACGAGTGCTGTGCTCAATGATGAGATGCTCGGTAACGAACCGCATTGGTTCGACCATTCCAGAGATATCCTCTGTATGGTCGATACTTTCCGCTTAAGCATGACGAAACCGATCATCGGCATCGGGCATTCAATGGGAGCGTCGCAGCTCGTGGCAGCGGCTCACTTTCATCCTGGACTGCTTGACGCGCTGGTTATGGTGGACCCGCCGATATTCATGACACGATCTCCGTCCACCAAAGCAATGCTTAGGTACTGTTTCCGCAAGCCCGAAGCGTATGCACCTCGACAAGCTGCAGAGGAGGCGACGAGAAGAAGCCCGTTCTTCAAGACCTGGGACAAACAAGTTCTGCAGAGGTTTCTCGAGACGGTCTGGGGAGACGGTCCGACAGTCACGGTTCCTGATGACAACTCGACCAAACCTACAACGCCACTGCATATGCAGGTTCGAGGACTGATCAAGCCGAATCCTGATCACATCACGGTCGCACAACCCGTGGACGAGGACCAACGGTATACGCATCCTGATATCCAGCCTACAGCCCCTGTGACCTGGCCATTCTACAGCCCTCACTCTCAAGTCGCATACAGGTTCCTCTCCACACTACGACCACCTGCGCTTTTCCTGCTAGGCGAAGGCAGTCAATTATGCGATGCCGAGGAGCTCGTCGACCGCACCAATGCCACTGGAACCGCTCCTGGTGGTAGTGGGGGCATTACAGCCGGGAGAGTCAAGTCCGTGACAATTCCGGGAGGTCACTTCCTGCCCATGACTAATGTAGCTGGGACTGCGGAAGGGACGAGCAGGTGGTTGGCAGAGCAGATTGGACAGT
The DNA here is from genome assembly GCF_035927965.1 of Recurvomyces mirabilis. Classification (NCBI taxonomy): domain Eukaryota; kingdom Fungi; phylum Ascomycota; class Dothideomycetes; order Mycosphaerellales; family Teratosphaeriaceae; genus Recurvomyces; species Recurvomyces mirabilis. The sequence goes on along the minus strand of NW_027041962.1, from coordinate 70,479 downwards.
GCCAGAAACGCGAAGAGGCGTTCAAGCAGCGGTGGGAAGTGAAGAGCTTGGCTGAGAAGCAGAGGTTGGATGGTCGAGTACAGGAGCAGTTGAAGAACTGGGATGGTAGGCCGTCGGTGAAGCCGAATCAAGTAGAGGCTCTGATACGAGGCCGGTTGCGAGGGCTGTGTCGGAGTGCAGTGAGACTACTCACAGCCATCCATGATCCATCTCGATTCACATTTCACGGCAATAGAGATAGGTATTAGAATGATATCCATGCCATCATCCTGTAAACCACGCCGTTTCTATTTTAAAATTGTGCATGCGGTAAGGTCCTTGCCGCGCTCGTGTTGTGCCTGCATGGACACTTCCTGTTCCTGACGAAGATCTGCACGACCTTGCGATGATCGACACACTGGGGTGAATTCAGGCTGCACCAACGCAACCAAGATTTTCCTCATCATTGGTTCACGAGTATTGCGGTCTGCAGAAAAGTATTGCTGTTGGAGGCAAGGCTCTCGTACAGGTGAGGACGACTGTGAACCTTCAGGAGGCTCGATTCTTCTTTCTATCTATACATTCACTACTGCGGTTGATTTTATCTTCGCTCTCACTGTCCGACGACCTCGTACATCCGCTTGATTGAGAGCCGGAAGCATTCGGTTTCATGTTAGGTAGATCAGCGATTTACCTTGTATTGGGCCCGACTTGCGATACGACATAATCACATCAAGTACAAAGCATTCCCTCTGTGCTCCGCCGTTCGACCCTTGGACAGAGAAAGTCATTCGTTTGTTACTACCAAATATGCAGTCTATTGCTATTGCGGCCCTACTGGCCGGTGTAGGAGTGTACGCTCTGCCACAAGACGGCGCAAGCTGCGTCACCGTCACTACCGAAGTCATCATCCCAACTTATACGGTATGGTCTTCAGACGATCGTGGTGTTCGACGACCTTGACTAACGATACATGCAGGACTCATACACTACCACGCCAGTGTCGACCATTACGGCCACCACGCCCAAAGACTTAGGCACCTTCACCTTCTTGACGATCGAGAGCAGCACGAAGACCTTGGCGACTTTGACCACTACTACCACTGATTGCACAGCATCAGGCACTGTGTAAGAAAACCAGCGTAGCCTTTCCGAAGGATGACCTTGCTGACCTTCTCAACAGCTACAAGGAGTCGCACCACACAGTCTACACGACCTCCGGCAAAAGTCCAACAGGCTACAGCAGGCGAGCACTCGGTCTTTCGCCTCGAGCCACGCCCTGCACGACCACCACAACTTTCACAACAACATATGGCGGTACTTATACCTTCATCGAAGCCACTGGCGTAACGAGCACCTACACGGACTATACCGCTTATTCCCAGATCACTGTGACCAGCACGAGATCCGGAGGCTCTGCTTACGCGATCGCCACTGCCACAGCAACGACAGAAGGCGTCTGTGGCTCGACCGTGACATGCACGGCTACTGCTTCCTCGACCGTGACGCAGGACGCCCGCTGTGCGCCTACAGCTCTGGTATCGGCATCGAATGGGTTCGGACTAGAATATGCGAGCGATACGCCCACCGGAGGTGCGGCTTTCGTGACCACTGCGGACGATGCTTCGCAGTGTTGTCAACTTTGCGCGGAAGCAGATCGATGTGCGGCCAGTCTTTGGGATGTTCGGACCGGGAAGTGTACGCTCGAGTTTCCGGTTGATTTCGACTCTGGGGAGCTAAACTGTGGAGAGGGTGCTTTGGTGTATTATGATGCGGGACCCAATCATCCTATGGCTCCCGGTAGTGGACTGTTCGTTGGGACGCTCTGTGGTAATGTTGGATACGGGAGTGCGAAGCCTGATGATGGGACCTGAGTGAGGGACGACCGTGCCTGCGTTCTGCGCGAGGGCAGTCAACTCAGAAGTGGTACATATATGCTGTGCGCTGACATTCAGCCGTCCTTGCGCTTGTACTAGTTCAATCTGTGGAGCTGTACGATAGGTTTATGAGATACACAGTTGGATAGATCTCTTCGATGTGACAAAAACATGCTGGATCATAGCACGATGGCACTGCCAGCCTGCAGTCGTTCCGTTTCACTATATATGCTCGTTGCCTTGATTGTTGTTTCCCGAAGCCTGTTATTCGAGGCTTGTTGCACTTGGCTGCCGTACGCCAAGTCTGCAGCATGAGTTGTCACCAAACTCTCTCTCTTACAAGCTCCGAAGCTACGAGGGACAAGCTCGATGGACCCATCGCTTGTCGAGACAAGATATACGTAGGAAATCATTAACGTAGATATATGTGTACTGTAGGCGGATGCAATACTGACTATGATGAGATGCATCATGTCTCAAGATCGTTGTTGCCCGATCATGCCACCGGCTGCAGCCTTCAGGGGAGAGCGATTCGCGCGGTCTGGAGCTTCCACATGGCAAACCTCATCAGCCTTTCCTCTTGGCTCAGCTTGGCAACGCATGCAGTACGCTGTCCAGGCGCCCAAAGCGTCCAGCGAGAGAGATGACAGTAAATCACGTTCCACGTTTGTTCTTTTCCACATTACACTCCTTCAACATGGTACGCTGATGCCATCGACAACACATCCTTCCACCTGAGAGTCACCCTCCTCTCACAATTCCCCTTACGCTCCTTGACTCGTGAGACTTCCTAGCATACATCGTATAGGAGTTGGTATCCGCGGAGGTGGTGACCAACTTTTAAGCTCACCACAGCAAAGACTCCTTGACAATATCGTGAGCTTGTCGACCTCTACCTACCACCATGGACGGCGTACACCCTCAAATCGAGAACGGAGGGCCTCCACAGCAAAATTACGGACCACCCTCGCAGCAGGGATACGGCGGGACGAAACAACGAAAGCCAGGTCGTGCAAAAGTTTTCACCAGGAAAGACGCCCACCCCGACACGATAGAGGCCCCTTATAGTAATGGCTACGACGGCTCAAGGGAGAAGCAGACGAAGGAGAAAGAGCTACCGCGCTACAACGACAACGGACAAAAGATCAATCATGCCGGCCACGTAGTACATCCTTGGGTTCAGCCTGATGGAGAGTCTGGAAGAAAGGGCTTCAATCCTCTCAAGTTCGTCCAGATCTGCTACCGCTCCACATCGACTGCTTCGAAATGGACGAATATCCTCTGGCCATTTACGATCGCTGCCATGGTGATGCACTTTGGCTTCCCGCAGCATCAGCTTTGGGTCTTCATCACCTGTTACATTGGCATGGTACCGGCCGCGAACTTGGTGGGCTTTGGTGGACAGGAGTTGGCGAGGAAGATTCCGAAGGTTTTGGGCGTGATTCTGGAGACGACGTTTGGCAGTATAGTCGAGATCATCTTGTTCATGGTGCTGATCTCCACCAATGGCGGCAATTTTGCTGTCATTCGTGCTGCCATTCTGGGATCGATACTTGCTAACCTGCTCTTCTGTCTTGGTATGCAACACATAAATGCAACTATATATGCGGATACTAACTCGTGTCCAGGCATGTGCTTCTTCGTCGGCGGCATCTTCCACCCACAACAGACATTCCACGAGGCGATCAGCGAAGTGGGTAGTAATCTCATGCTCGTCGCCGCCGTCGGCCTCGTCATCCCTACGATCTACTACACCTCTCTCAGTGGAGGTCGAGTCACGCCAGAACGACTCACAATGGAGACGGCTCGAATCTCACGCGCGGCCGCTATCATCCTCTTAGTCGCTTTCTTCGTATACGTCTGGTTCCAGTCTAGAAGCCATCATGGCTTGTACGAAGACATCCTCGAGGCCGACGAAGAACGCGATCATGATCGTCACAAGGATCTTGCCAAGGCGAAGCTCACGGCTACTGAGGCTATCATTGCTGTGCTCATTGCACTCACGTTCGTCAGCTTCATGGCTGTGTTCTTGGTGCAGCAGATCGACTTCATGGTGGCGGAGCGCCATCTAAGCGACGCTTTTATTGGTCTCATCCTGATCCCTCTGGTTGAAAAAGCTGCAGAACATCTCACGGCCGTGGACGAAGCGTACGACAACCAGATGAACTTTGCGCTCTCCCACGTCCTGGGCGCCAGCATTCAGACAGCTCTACTCAACACGCCCCTGGTCATCCTTGTCGGCTGGGGACTCGGCCGAGACCTGCTCCTCAACTTCGAGCTCTTCGACGCTGTAGTCCTCATCCTCGCCATCATCGTGGTCGGCAACTTCCTTAGAGACGAGAAGTCGGACTATCTTGAAGGCGCGCTCTGCGTCATGGTTTATATCTTGATTGCGGTCACGGCGTGGTACTACCCTAATCCTGAGCTTGAGGGCGGTACGAGCAGTGCGGAAGCAGGAACAGGGAGTGGTACTGCTGAAGCTGTGCAGCATGCGACTGCGAATGTTGCTAGGGAGGCTGTGCGAATGCTCATCAAGGGCTGAGAGGGGTAGTTTGTGGGTTGTCATGGGTGGTTTCTTGTTCCTGCATGATTTGCGTCTCCCTACGAGCGAGGCGTTATGGTATAGCGCCGATGATTTTAGTGCTCATGCGATTCGAAAATTGATCCCTCGATGTAGGAAGTTTGGAGACATGCAGTCTGTGACTCTCGCAGCAGTGCGGTGGAGTGTGTCTTACTACTATTTGCATTGGCGTATTCGCGAAGCTCTAATACGATGGACGGTTTATGGGCCTTGCCTTGGTATCTCACGCGTGGTTGTCCTTGCACAACAGCCATATTGGTCACACCGACCTTCTTCTTGCCTTGTCGCCTCCTCGTCTTCGTCATTCTGGCGCGCCTTGCACGTCTTTCTGCTACAGACTCGAGATGTGAAGATGACAGAGGTGGCGACGCGGCTCAAACGGCAAACCTTCCGCAGCGGGATGTTTTCGTTCCTGCAGTAGTGGACCCGGCCAATCTCGGATACGGGCCCCTGGTCGATATGCCAGCAGCGATCTCCTCGCAAATTGCTCCTATCTTTCGCAGAGGCCAACCCCTCCTTGCAATACTTCTTCAACTTTTACCTTCCGAGATGATTCTTGATTTTGACCGCTTCCTGTGGGCCGCACCGCTCGTATCGCTTGTGCCACCTCGGGGTGGCTGGCATCTTTTGTCCACCCTCCTGCTCGTGTCACCGAGCTTAGCCATGTGAAACCCACTTTACCCAGCAGACGCTATATGTCAAGCGCATCGACGGCGGCCGATAACCCTGCTGCACTATACGGGAGCGACCTTGAACGACAGGCTTAGGTGGATCGCACTGTCCAGGTATGAGATCCCTATACATGAACTTCCAACCTTCTTCTCTGGCTTCTCTCCCGCTCGGCCTTCCATTGCGGACCTTTTCGAGGTCGTCCTTCTTATTCGCAGATTTCTCTGCGCTCACACTCCCTATCGTTTGTCCATTGTAATCACCTTCATTATGCATCCTTCTCAATGTCTTCGCGTTTCTGCCTTCGCTGCGACCGTTTTGGCGTCTGCGATTCCACAGGGAGCATTGGAGGAACGCGCCGGAACCCCCATTTGTCCCACCTACGCGAACAAGGTCTATACCGACAGCAACAATGTGCAATACACAGTATACTGCCCGGGGTTCACCAATGGCCCAACAATCGCCACAACGAACTCGGCGACGAATTTAGCAGAATGCATGCAGGCTTGCGATAATCAGTCGGGTTGTGTGGCTGCGAACTTCCACACTGGGGTTAACCAATGCTCGTTCATTGGGCCGACAGTGGGGAGCTACGTCTACGACTCAAGCTTCAATTATGCTGTGAAGGTCTCGGCGACCTCGGGCTCCGGTTCTGGCACTTGCTCCTCTGTAGCTGTGACCTTCAACGAGTTGGTCACGACGACATGGGGTCAGAGTGTGAACCTCACCGGATCTATCTCCCAGCTTGGGAACTGGAGTCCAGGACTCGGCGTTGCTCTCAGTGCCAACCAGTACAGCAACAGCAACCCATTGTGGTCAGCGACGGTGAACCTTCCAGCAGGTACTACCGTACAATACAAGTATGTGACAGTCGCTGGTGACGGTACCATCAACTGGGAGGCAGACCCGAACCACAGCTTTGTGGTGCCCTCCGCCTGTTCGACTACTATCAGCGACACATGGCAACAACTCAGCACTGCAACGCCGAGCGCAACCAAATCGCTGTCCAGCATTGTTTCCGGAACGATCACGGCTTCCACGACCAGCTCAGCTGCGCCAACTTCGACTTGTACCAACAGCCCAAGCTCCAGAAACTGCTGGTCCGGCGGCTTTTCTGTCGAAACAGATTTCGACACAAATTGGCCCAACACTGGCCGCACTGTCTCTTACAATTTCGACATTACAAATGTTACTCTTGCGCCAGATGGTTTCACACGACCCGTCTTGGCCATCAATGGCCAATATCCTGGCCCAACTATTGAGGCGAACTGGGGCGACATGATTTCAGTGACCGTCAACAACAAGCTCCAAAACAATGGTACTTCGATCCATTGGCACGGTATCCGACAGTACCACAACAATGGTCAGGATGGCGTGCCCGGTGTAACTGAATGTCCTCTTGCACCTGGCCAATCCAAGACCTACACTTTCCAGGCTACGCAGTATGGTAGCTCCTGGTACCACTCCCATTTCTCCTGCCAATACGGTGATGGCGTTGTTGGCCAGATCATGATCCACGGTCCAGCAACGGCAAACTACGATATTGAGCTTGGCCCGCTTCCTTTGACCGATTGGTACTACCAGACCGTTAACTACCACGCCTCGCTTGCTGAGCATCAGAACGCTCTTCCCCCAGAAGCTGATAACGCTTTGATCAATGGCTCCATGACCAGCAACTCTGGCGGCAAGTACGCTCTTACGCCATTGACACAGGGAAAGAAGCACCGTGTTCGGTTGATGAACACCGCCGTCGACAACCATTTCGTGGTCAGCTTGGACGGTCACCAGATGCAAGTGATTGCATCTGATTTTGTGCCTGTGGAGCCGTTCATGGTTGATACTCTGTTCATTGGTATCGGTCAGCGATACGATGTGATCATTACCGCGGATCAATCACCTGGCGCATACTGGTTCCGTGCCGATATTCAGGACAAGGCCGGCTGCGGTAGCAACTTCAACAACGGCAACATTCGTTCCGTGTTCGCCTATGTTGGTCACGAGACCGAGAACCCGATTAGCACCGCCCACAGCTACACGCAGACATGTAACGATCAGTCAGGTCTTGTGCCTCACTGGAACTCCTATGTCCCGATTGGCAAGACCGGTACCTTCACCGAGCTCACCACATCTCAGCTCCAGCAGAATGAGAATGATGGCTCGATCACAGTGTACTGGCAGATCAACGGCTCGGCTCTGTCCATCGATTGGGACAAACCGACCTTGGAGTACGTCAGGACAGGTAGCAGCGGCTTTCCATCAGATTCCAACCTGATCCAGCTGCCCAATGCGAACGTGTGGACATATTGGGTCATCCAGGAAGTCGCAGGCAACCCCTACAACGTTGCTGTGCCTCACCCCATCCATCTCCACGGCCATGACTTCTACGTCCTAGGCACGGGAACCACGACCTGGACCGCTGCTGACGCGAACAGTTTGAACTACAACAACCCAACCAGGAGAGACGTCGCCATGCTGCCGACAAATGGCTGGTTGGCCCTTGCTTTCCAGACAGATAATCCCGGTGCTTGGTTGATGCACTGCCATATCGCATGGCACGCAGACGAGGGTCTCGCCGTCCAGTTCCTGGAGTCGGCTAGTCAAATTCAGAATGTTGGCAATATTCCATCCGACTTTGACAGCCAGTGTAACGCTTGGGAGAGCTACTACAGCAATAACCCTGCTTACTTGCAGCATGATTCTGGTATTTAGAGGGATCTGTTGTTCGATTGGTGTTCATATACAGATACATACAGACGTAGATCTTCACATAATAAGACATTTCATGATAAGAGCCGAGTCTCATTGACGTGAAATCAGTACCGAGTGCTTTGCCTGATTAGCCTGACATATACACCTTTGCATGGGCTAAGGTAACTGAACGCAATGTCCGGTCACGCCATGATTAGCATTTGAGCGCTCTTTCACTCTTCGTCTGAACCATCCCACTGCCTATTAGACCCCGCCGCGCCTGATGACGGCACGGTCTACCGCAGCTGAGACACGTCTTCGCAGCTCTTGCCTTCTGCCAGCACAGAAATTCAAGCAAACAATCTGCAGTGACAAGAAAAGCGGACCTCGCGACATCTGCACCAGGGCTTTGGCTTGAAGATACCCGTGCTCGCAACATGCACGTGCATTTTTCGGCCAAATGCCCTCCCACAAATCGTTTGCACATCTTCACCACGCCGACCGCTCAACACAACTTCGCCGTGCTGGATCTGAGTGCTAGGTAGGTCTGAGCGGACGTCGAGCTCAATCACTATGTGGCTGATAGGATAGTTCAAGTAATGGTTTTGCCGTGAGAGCCAAGGTATGATCATGCAGTCGCTTGCTTGCTTGATGTTGAGCACGAAGCAATTACCGCCAAAGAATATTGGTAGAACTTCTCCTCTGACTTGGTGATTGATGAAGGCGACAGCTGGACGGGTCGGAAGGCCCTTGATCTCACGTGTTGTGCGCCGACCTTTATGCTCGGGGTAGTATTCTTCTCGCTCGCTGATCTCGTCGGCTGTGGACAGGCACACACGTCGCTGCATGTAGATCGGTAGTAGCTTACTTTCAACAACCTGCCAAGCGCCAGATCCATTCTCTCAGCTCGCGTGGCAAGTCGAGTAATTTGCACTTCGTATCGCCGCACTTCTCGAAGAAGCGTCCGGCACACTCTTCGACATCGTCAGCAAGCAACACGGGTACCAGAACATATGATGGCAGAAGCACTCACATCAACAGGTGCATCGGGTAGAGTGCCCTCACGCAGCATATGTAAAGCTAGATCTTCGAGCCTGCCTCTCTCCTTCTGCGACGATTTGAAGCGACCTTTTGAGACGTTCTTGCTCCAGTCGTCGAACGGAGACGTTTGCTTCACTCCTGATGCATGACTTCCAAGGCCTGCGCGCAGTCTTGTGACCTCTGCCAACACGGCTTGGCTTTGGGAAATTAAGGTCAGGCTACGTCAAGTTATCAGCGTGGTTAGGGGCAAAGGTTAAAGAGCGCGACATACCCTCTTCGTCTTCGCCTTCGGAGCCATGATGCATTATGCGCTCTGGAAGATGTTGTGGCTGATGGTCAGGTAAGTGGCTGTTTGTAAGTTGAAGCTGTGTGAGAAGCGTGAGGTTGTAATCGCAACAATTGAATTTTGGAAGGGGACAAGCCAATTGCTTTGATGATTTGCCCGTGTTCTCATGACATAGCGTTGGGAGCCCAAGAGGCATTGAGATACGATATGGTTAGAATGATGTGCTCAGACGTTCTTTCTCCATGACATGCGATGCTCGTAGACGGACTGCAGTGAGCGATATCTATTCGCTCTGTTCAATATCCATCTTATACACAACAGCAACCCCACACCGCCACCGAACGATCTTCCGAAAGTCCTTGCAGACGCTCTCAGTATAATCTTGCCTTCCCGATCTCGCGGAAAGCGATGTTCGCAATCCATGTGTTAAATTGCCGCAAAGCTCACGAAACGGTGCTCTCCGCTTTTCATGTCAACCACGGCCTGCCATAGGACTCGTAGCTCGATCGTCTCAGTGCGCCATGTAATCTGTCTTGATCATGACAGAGTTTCTTACGCCTTGGGCCAGAGAGATCGTCACATCGGGAGATCCGTAGTAGTCCGACAGGATGGCCAAGTGACGCAGACACCGGCCTTAGAAGCGCTTGGAGTGGTGACCCGTCTGCGCGATCTTTCGCCACGGGCGTAATGTTTCAAGGACTAAGCTTTGACAATGAGGGGAGAGTGAAGTGAACAGTCGCAAGCTGCCCCAAGCTACTCGTCCTCTTCTCATGAAGCCTTTCCCATCATCTCCTTGACCAACCTCGACACCTCCACCTTCTCCACCGGCTTCCCATCCAGCGTCCCACCCGGTCCGATGAGCCTCTTCAACACATCCCCCATACTCGTCGCCTTCCCCCCCGCCGCCCTCTTCACCTCCTCAACGACCTTCTGCACAGCCTCCCTCAATCCCTCCCCACTCATTACCTCCACCCCACCGGCATAGTCCTCCATGATCCTCGCCTGCTGCTCCTCCGTCTCTACCAGATCCTGCCGTCCTGCACTACTGAACTCGGCACTCGCTGTCTTGGCTGCCGCGGCACGTTTGCGGAGGAGGGAGAGCAGTTGCATATCGGATTGTATTGGTTTGTTTGTTTTTGCTGCGTTTGTGACTTCGGCGAGGACCCCACGGAGGACGTTGAGGCGGGGTTTGTCTTTTTGCTGCATGGCTGTTTTGAGGTCGGAGCGGAGTTTTAGGAGGAGTGCTGGGGCTGGTGCTGGTGTTGCCGTGTCCGATGGGGTGGCATAGTGGCGGCAGTGGGCGCAGATGTAGGCTGGACGGCGGGTGGAGAGGCGCAAGAGCGAGCGAGGCATGATGGAAGCCATTTCAGCGGTGTTGAGATGCAATGGGTGTGAGTGAATGCTCAGTAGTCTTACCAATGTGCACTGTATAGCTTTCTCCATACTGGTCCGTGCGTGAATGTGAACGCGATCCACGCGACTCCGACAAGAGCTTGGAAGTGAACTTTTGTGCTGCTATTGTCGCAGACACGTACAATACATGTAGAATAAGCCAGCCACCGGCTTCTTACGAAAATCCTGTCCCGCCCTTCCCTTTGTACAGATAACACACTCATTCACCACATGCTAATAGCGAGTGACTGGTAATGCGCTTCTGGCACCAAGATATCACTTCCTCCACCACCACCACCGCTGCATAGCGCAAAGGAGACGACTCGCCCAACAGACACACACCATGGCTGCTGTCGTGGTGCCACAGACCCCACAGCGACCCCTCCCGGGTGGCTTCATCAACACACCAGCGCCAGCACCCACAATATTCGCTCCACAAGCAGCGACTCTGCGCCAAAACTTCCAAGCCCCAGCGGCAGCGGATCCCAATGCCGGCCACTCGACCACACCCCAGATCTCGCCCATCGAGCGCGCGGCTCGGACAGTCAATGAGACATTGGCACAGGAGCAGCGCTTCCCTGACCTCGAGAGCCTGGTATCGCAGGGCATGAGTGGAGAATATGAGCTGCCCATAAATCCAGCATGGCTTCCCTTTCAAAAGTTGCGCATGTACGACTTGCCCACTGCCGTCATCGAGCAGGCGAATCAGACAGTGGGTGGCCTACAGATGGGAGTAATGCCGGGGTTGAGCCATTGCTGGGCGGTGATGGACAACTGCTTGTACCTATGGGACTACACAGTACAAAACCCAGAACTGATAGGCTACGAGGAGAACACCCATCCCATCACGGCCGTCAAGCTCATCAAGCCCAAGCCTGGTGTTTTTGTCAAGGATATCAGCCATCTGCTCGTGGTTGCGACGAGTGATACTATGCTTTTGCTCGGTGTGGCCACTCAGGTGACCTCTACCGGTGCGAAGACTGTTGCACTCTATAACACGCGTATGTCGATCCATACCAAGGGCCTGAATGTGCGCGAGATTGAGGCCTCAGCCAAGACTGGCCGGATCTTCTTCCTCGATGCTGGGAGTGAGGATATCTACGAGTTTCAGTATCAACAGGAGGAAGGCTGGTTCAGAGGGAAGTGTGCAAGGATCTGTCATACGAGGAGTAATTACGATTTCGTGCCTGCGCCCATCAAGACGGTCGGGCAGTACTTTGGACCGAGCTCGAGACAGAAAATTCTGAGGAGATTGGTGCTTGACGATACCCGCGATCTTCTCTACACCCTTAGCGACAACAGCGAGATCAAGGTTTGGCTGGTCCAGGAGCGTGTTAAGCATGCGCTTTCGAGACCGCTGGCTAGCTTGCTGCAGAATACTGGACACTTTACTGGACGGACGGATCTGCTATACTCGCAAGATGTGCGGATAGTCGATTTGAGCACCATCCCAGCGACCGAGGCGTCGAAGCTGAGTGTGATGGCCACTACAAACACTGGCTGCAGGTTGTACTTGTCAGCTACTCGTGGCTATGGCGGACAGGCCGATGCACAAAATGCACCGAGCAGTATGCAGATTCTACACATCCGCTTCCCGCCCAGAGATCCGAACGCACCCCCGTCACAGCAGCAAGCGGCCTCCAGCTCGACCGCTGTGCAGCCCTATAGTGGCCCACAAGGCACTATTGACACTTCGTCAAAGATGCTCTGCCCAACACAAGCAGCACATCGGTTACCACCTGGCTACTTTCTAGCCTTCCAGCAGCAAGATCCGAACCAATCACGACGAGAACGTGTCTTCTGCGCTGCGCCCGACTTCGCACGCCTCAAGAATCCACAGGACACTTCAGCACTTAGCTCACGATTCGTGGAGTTCGGACAGTGGATCGACCTTCCATCACCTCACTCTATGATTTCAGTCGTCACACCTACCTTCGCCGCCACGAATTCGCCCCTGGGCTTCGGCAACGAGCTAGCAACGCAATTCGACAAGTCTTCGGCAGAGATCGCTGTTATGACGGCAGATGGTGTACAGACGATCCGACGGCGACGACTCGTCGACATTTTCGCTAGCATGATGCGATATGCCTCAACAGACGACGAGGGTCGAGATGGCGATATCAAGCGTTTCGTGCGAGCTTATGGCCGCGGCGAGACGGCTGCGACCGCCCTAGCCGTTGCATGCGGGCAGGGTATGGACGTCACGTCCGAGTCGCGAGTCACCGCTGTGACGGATGCCGACGTTATTGAGGCTGCGCGGAAGGCTTTCATTGACCATGGTGGGAAAGCAGAGTATAATTCTAATGCTGTCGTCGACCGCAATGCAGAGCCCATTGATAGTGTACGACCGAGTCCGAGACATGAAGGCCTGGCACTGTATATCTCGCGACTCGTGCGTTCGCTTTGGCCCGCGAGGGTCATTGTTCAGGCAATCAAACCTGGGCAGCCACCTCAGTTGGTTTCTACCATCGCGCTGGACAAGCTGAGAAGTATACAGCGTGAACTCAACACCTTGTCCGAGCTCCTAGCACGCAATCGATCGCTCATCGAAGGTCTGGCTGGACCGCAAGCCATGGGTCGTCCTGGCTCGAGACAAGAAGAGATCGCACTTCATGGCGAACATCGAGCCATGAACAGCCTCGTGCAGCTCATCAGCAGTATCGTCGAAGGTATCTCCTTCACTCTCGTCCTTTTCGACGAGCGGCTGGAGGATATTCTGGCCGCACTGTCCGAGGAGAGCAGGAGAAAGGCTATGGAACTCACGTTCGAGCAACTCTTCGTCTTCGCCTCGGGCCGTGAGCTGGCGAAGGAGCTGGTGAAAGCTATTGTCAACCGCAATATTGCCAATGGTAGTAACGTTGATACTGTTGCGGAGGCTTTGCGCCGACGCTGCGGCTCCTTCTGTAGTGCGGAGGATGTCATCATTTTCAAGGCTCAAGAGCAAGTCAAGCGTGCTTCGGAGGCTGGTGGGCAGAGCGAGACGGGCCGAGTGCTGCTGAATGAGAGTCAGAGGCTGTTCCAGAAGGTCGCTGCAAATCTGAGTGGGGAGCATTTGCAGTGGGCTGTGCAGCAGTATATCCAGATGTCGTTTTATGCTGGTGCTATCCAGCTTTGTCTTATTGTCGCGCAGGAGCGGGACCGAGCGAAGAGAGCATTGGCTTGGTTGCGGGATGGTTCGAATGATGGAGATGCGCGGAAGGCTGACTTCGACAAAAGGGAGGCATGCTATCAGCTCATCTTCGAGACAATCAAGATACTGGATCAGCAGACTGCGAACGTGCCGGCGGATGCGGAAGGACAGCATAATCTGGCTGCGAGACGGCGAAGCGAGGCGTACGACGTGGTGAACAGCTCGGACGACTCTGTCTTCCAGACGTGTTTATACGACTGGTACGTCTCCAACGGCCAATCAAACCGCCTCCTCAACATCGACACGCAACACGTCATCGACTACCTCAAACGAAAGAGCCAGGACGATCGAGAGCATGCCGATCTGCTCTGGCACTACTACGCCCATCACAACGACTACCTGCAAGCCGCCGCCACGCAACTAGATCTCGCCAAGGGCTACTTCGACCTTACGTTAGAAGAGCGAATAGGCTATCTCAGCCGCGCCCGCACGAACGCTTCCACGCGCTCGTCAGCATTGATGGATAGTCGGCAGAGCAAACAACAACTCTTGCGTGAGATCTCGGATCTTCTCGACGTAGCCAACATCCAAGACGATATCCTGCAGCGCATGAAAGCCGATTCCCGGCTACAGGGTGAACGCCGCCAGGCCGTCCTCGAAAGCTTGGAGCGAGGGGAAGGGATTCTAAGCGTAACGGACCTTTTCCATCAGTTCGCTGATCAGGCGGGTTACTATGATATCAATCTCCTCATCTTCCATGTCGCGGATCATAGGAATCCGGGGGATGTGGACTCGAACTGGGAACAACTGATTCGGTCTGAACGGGATCGCGCTGTCGCTTCTGCGCCTTCGGGTGGGCCTTTGCCGTGGGAGAGGGTTGGATCGAAGGTTATTGAGATGGGTCGTCGTCTCGACCTTGCGGAGGCTACATTTCCTGTCTCGAAGATCTTGACGATGTTGGAGCGCTTTGCGATTGAGCCGCAGGAGCATTCGCCTCCAATGCACTGGGCTGTGGATGTTCTGCTCGGTGTGGGCGTGCCGTGTGAGATGTTGCTTCCGGCTTTGGAGAGCATTTATTTCTCTGGCGATCATCCGTTTGTTGGCACGAAGAGGAGGGTTGTGGCGGGGGATATGGTGTTTGTTTGCGCTGTGTGGGTGAGGGAGAGCGAGAGGAAGGGGGAGAGGATGGTATTGGGGAGTGAGGAGAATGTGGAGGTTGTGGTTTCTTGCCTTACTAGTCTTGTTCGGGGAAAGGATCTGCTGGAGCAGAAGAGGAGGGAGGCGGAGGAGGTTTTGGGTGTGCTTGGGGGAAGGTGATACGGGTCGCGTGCGTACGTAGGAGGCTTTGGTGGGGGCAGAACAGGAACAATGGAGAGGTGTGTGTAAGTTGATCAGGGTTTAGCGAGGCGTTGTAATGTGTTTGCTTGTAAGCACATCCTTGGAATAGGAAAATTGTCAGGTAGAGCATGAAATCATGGCCGTGTCAGCACTTCTCCATTTACGTACACGGTGTCAACATTTCAGCCGGGTAATGAGATCCCGCTCGTCTTGATTAGGTGAACTCGCTTGGATGGGATCAGATATCCCTTAGTGCGTCTATCTCTACAGCTTCCAACCACTTCCCATCCATAGCCTTCTTCCATACTTTCACCATCCCGTCATCACCGCTCGAAATCAGTAGATCGCCCATTGGAGACCAGTTCACACGCCAGGGTGCTCCGCTATGCGTTGACAGTTCTGCAACGAGCTTGGCTTCTTGCTTCACCACTCCAGCAGGCTGGGCAGTGACATCCTTCCGCTTATTTCTTGCTCCTGCGAGTCCTGCACCGATGCCAGAGGTAGTGGTGGCTTTCGTCGTCGGTGTGCGAACACCTGCTTCCTGGCGGCTCGCCACGGACGTGATAGTGGCGGACTTCGGCAGCGATACGGCCCCAGGCGTATGCAGTTCATGGATCCTTATGCAGCCGTCTCTGCTAGCGGAAGTTATGAGGTCGTGACCACGACAGCTGCCGTTCGCCCAACTGACGTCTCGTACCAGATCTTTCGCGCCTTCTAGCACAGCAGCAGTGTAGAGCTTGCGGTCGTGGTCGGAACGGAAGATCTTGACAACGTTCCCCACCGCCACCGCAAGACTCAGACTCTTGCGATCCAGACCGGCGAGGATTGCGGGCCAGGCTGGCAGCTTCTCTTTATGCCAGCTTAGTCTGAAGCCAGTCTCCTCTGCGCGTGAAGGTGTCATGCAGAGGTATTCTGACCAAAGCACTTTCCAAGCAGAGAGGTCATCGTGGTCTTCAGGTTCACAGACAATCAGATAGCCATCTCGCGTGGCGGCCGCCAGATAAGTCTCGGTTCCAATGTTTTTGAGGTCCAGGGACATGAATGGTACGCCCGTCGGGGAAACCAGCTCGAAGACTTTCTTGAACCTCCTTCCAGACCCAGGAGCTTGTGTGAGATCCTCTTCCCACAGACGCAGTAGGCCATCTTCGCCAATGGTGCTTATGTGTTCACCTACGTAGGGACCGTTCCATCTCACGTCCGTGACTTCGGCGTCGTGAGCTGTCCAGACATCGGTCACGATCCATTGAGTTGTGGCTTCGTGCAAGTCCCAGACTTTGACGCGGTGGTCCGAAGAGGCTGTGGCCATGCGAGTTCCATACAGGTTAAAGGCAGTTGCAAGCACTAGATCGTTATGGCCATGTGATAGACGGTGGAAACCATTATGTTCCGCCATGGCAGGTTGGAATATGGCCTGGGAGAAACAAGAGCGTCATGGTCATGCTATGGTCGCTACCATACCGTTTTCCAGAATCTGCCTTGTTTTATAGCGTAGCATGAGCGATACTATCCCATATCTTCTGGACTGCGACCGATGGTGTTTATTCGTTTGACATAGGCACGCATCCATGATCTTGACGATGGACGTGCACATACAGTCCCCAGATCTGACGTGTGAGCTGCACCGTGCGTTAGTTCGTGGCTGATCCTTATCAACCTTACTTCTCCATCCACAATTGGACACTTGTCTACCCAATGCATTCATATTTTGCCTGCGGGTCATAAGTGCGGAACGCAAGAATGCAAGAGCTGAGCCGTACCGAGGGATACTCACTCGGTTTTCTTGCAGTAGCTTGTCTTGCAGTCCTCGTCAACACCTGGCAGAATGATGGCGAGCCCCTGTTCGCCTCATTGGCCGTTAGCGGGATTGCATTTGCATTCGCGTATGCGCTCATACGATGGAGTGGCGATGTATTCATGAAGCGAGGCTTCAAGGGTCGCGATCTATCGAAGAAGAATGCTGTAGAGATGTGGGTTGTTATGCAAAGGAGATGTCAACGATATGAGCTGATCACCTAGCAGACCAGAGTGCATGGGCCTGATATGCGCACTTGTGTATCTACTAGTGCTCGTGAGCTTCTTGCCTTTTGCTTTCAAGCAACATATCGTTGAATCTACATCTGGGAATGGTGACAAGCAGCGCATACTGGAGGAGGGCAGCGTTGATAATGGTCGATTCCTGCATCGCTTCCCACTTGAGAAGGTATGCTAGATGACAACGATAGCCACACATACTGTACTGACACGAATTGTAGCTGGCTTCATATGGCTTCGCGTATGCAACGCTTGCATCCATCACGATCCTGGGTATCCTGGACGATCTGTTCGACATGCGATGGCGACACAAGTTCTTCATCCCGGCTTTTGCAGCACTTCCAATGCTGGCACTCTATTTCGTCGACTTTGGCGTAACGCATGTCAGTGTGCCGGTACCTTTACGTCAATATCTAGGAGTGGGAGAGTTGATCGATCTCGGTGGCCTATACTACCTCTACATGGGCGCTGTCTCGATCTTCTGTCCGAACTGCATCAACATTCTTGCTGGAGTCAACGGCATCGAAGTCGGACAATCGATCGTCATAGCATGCCTGATCTTACTGAACGATGTGTTATACCTTTCACCAACAGTGCACCAGCCGCATCCTGCGGCAGACTCACATCTCTTCAGCATCTATCTTTTGCTGCCGTTCGTTGGTGTCTCATTGGCACTCTTTCGGCACAATTGGTTCCCAGCCAAAGTCTTCGTCGGAGACACTTACTGTTACTTCGCTGGCATGGTTTTTGCAGTCGTCGGAATACTTGGGCATTTCAGCAAGACTTTACTCTTGCTGTTCATCCCGCAAATCTTCAACTTCATCTACTCCGCGCCACAGCTATTCAAGATTGTACCCTGTCCAAGGCATCGCCTGCCAAGATTCAACGCAAGGACAGGACTACTAGAACCTTCAGTCGCGACATTTACCGAAGACAAGCCGTTGAGACCGGTCGTCGGGGAAATACTGAAGCTACTGGACAAGGCCAACATCGTGCGTGTGGCTGTCGATGACAAGAGCCGGGTGACTGAAACCAGCAATTTTACGATACTCAATCTGTGGCTGGTTTGGAGAGGTCCTCTTCGTGAGGATCGGCTGGCGATGGAAATCCTTGCCATGCAGACTACGGTGGGTCTGCTGGGGCTGTGGGCTCGGCACAGTCTAGCCCTCCTGCTCTTCACGTCCGACAATAGATTCTGAAAGATAGACTTTGAACATTAGTACAAAAGTGTCACTCGTAACACACTTTTTGCACATGGCATGCAAGGTGCGATGCTTGCTGCACTCGTGAAGACTGGCGGATGCGCCTTTGTGCGAGTCTGCAGCAATCACATGTCGATGCAGCTACGACCTGGGCGGTCTCACTCGTGGAGCTCATTTCTTGGTTGCACCGAGCCGCCGATTTATGTTTGTATAAGGCGTTTAGCTGAAACCGCGCTACTTGCTGTCCAGCCAGGATCCGCGTCCTTGCAGCCGCCGAAGGGACGGACCGCTGCATGTCTTGCCCCTGATCTCAACTCTCTTCAGCATGGTGTGGCGGAGATTCATGCAGTCTCGCCGCTCTGAATCCCGTGCAATTTTGGTATGCGGATCTTAGGGAACACAAGGAGGCAGGACGGGTGGGGCGTGGGATATTGGAGGGCATTCTACTCCTGGAGGATGCTTAGATGGGCCTAATCGGTGATTATCGTGGCGGACGGAAGTGTCTAATTTACATCTCAATGAGTATTACCCTCGATTCATCAAGGCGTGATCCAGGCATGATGTTGATGATGAAGCCCCGTGAACGACAGGCCCACAGCTTCCTCGAACTGCTCTCGTACGCCAACGCGTCGCTAGAAACAAAGAGGCTTGACAAGGAAACTATCAGCCGAGAAACCAGTTTTGCGCCTCCACGCAGTATTAGAGTTATCTTTGTGGAAGATAACAAAGACCGTTTTGTAACAGCACCAGCGTGATGATGAACAGGGCTGGCCACCCCGGTCTGTTGGTTGGCGACCCGAGCGTGACTCGTGTGGATACCACTGGTACCTTTACTTCTGCCTCTTCCGCTGGTTCTTCTGTCTTGTCTTCCTACCACCTGGACCTCACGCACTCACACCATCGTTCACGGCGATACTCGCGCCTCTGGAAGGTTGGGCCTGGTTGCCTCACTAACATTCATTTTCTATGCTCTGAAGAGCAGTCCATTCCTTCACAACACTCATTCTCAGATTCGAAACTACACTCATTTACCGGTCAACCTTCAGCCTTCAGCTCAACGCCATCAGGAATCAACATACAGCACATCACAATATCATCATGTTTACTCTTAACGTAGCTGCCGCGGCGGCGCTTGTCGTCCGAGCTGCCTCCGCCGCCGACGTGTTCGCGCATTTCATGGTTCAGAATGCCTACGCATACGATGTCGGCCAATGGAAGACAGATATCGCTTCTGCGCAACAGATCGGTATTGACGGGTTTGCGCTCAACTGGATTCCACCGGACTGCCAGGGTGGTCTTGGCTGGACAGTGGACCGCATTGATGATGCATTCACTGCTGCCGCCGCCATGAACTTCAAGCTCATGTACTCTTTCGACATGAGCTACAGCACGTGCAACATCTACTGGAATCAGACTTTCATGGGCGAGATGATTTCGAAGTACGCTGGCAACTCGGCAACCTACCGCTGGAACAGCAACATCTTGGTGTCTACCTATGGTGGCGACCAAGTCCAGCAGTATGGCAATGACTTCTTCGCCGGCCTCAAAAGCAGTCTGTCCGGATCTAACGCAATTACACTCGCGCCCGCCCTTACAACGTACTCTCTAGCTGCCCAGGACGATGCCACGGGTGCTGCCAATAAGTTGATGAACGACTATTCGTCCATTGATGGATACTTCGACTGGCAGGCTTGGCCGTTGAACACTGGCAACAACATCACTGCCACTCCGGACCAGGCTTTCCAGTCTGCGCTAAAGTCTAAAGGCAAGACCGGACCGTACATCATGAGTGAGTCGAAGCGAGAAAGTCCAGAGCAGCGGAGATTGGGCTAATACATGTCTCAGGTGTCTCACCTTGGCAGTACAAGGATCTGAACAACGGCAACCCGCTTGATACGTGGGTTGCCTACAGCGATACCCTCTTCGACGATCGCTTCAAGCAGCTCACTGGTGATGATGTCAAGCCAGACATCATTGAACTTCTGACTTGGAACGACTTCTGCGAGTCGCACTACCTGCGCGATCTGCCCAACCAGCAAGATACCTCTGCTAAGGACTACGTGGTGCTCGGAGACATGGGTACATACGTCTGGGGCCAGAACCACGCACCATGGCGTATCATCGCCAAGTACTACATCTCGTGGTGGAAGAACGGCTCGCCACCTGCCATCACGATGGACCAGGTTGTCTTCTGGCATCGCATTCATCCGAAGGGTGCTACCTGCTCCGGCGGCTCCTCCACGGCTGTGCGCAATGCTCAATACCCTGACGATGCCGTCTTCGCATGGGCTCTTGTGAAGGAGAAGTCTACAATCTCCATGTCTGTTGGCAGCAACCAGTACTGGACCTTCGAGGCCGACAACAACGGGCCCGCCACCGGTATGGTTCCTTTCCCATCTGATCTTGGCAACGGTGTCACACCCGAAGTTGCCATCATGCGCAACGGCCAAGCCGTCCAGTCCGGCAAGAGCTCGCAAGTGGTACAAGGCTACTGCACCTACCAGAACTTCAACCCTGTTGTCAACCTTGTTGGCCCCGGCATCAATGTTGGCCCTTCATCGTAAAAAGATCTGTTTCGACTTCTATACCCCTGCTAGTTTTGGGATTTCTTGTATAAGCCTTAGGCTTACTTTTCAGAATTGTAACGATAGATACGTGGTTATGGTTCGAAGTACAATAGATGAGCGCAAGTGCTGCCTCAATTACCGTTGCTTGTTGAAGTACTCTATCATCTCCATCCCACACCTGTGCCAGATCGCTTTCGGTGTCTGTCGTGCTATCACTGCTGCACCTCATTCGAGCAGCATCAACTTGCCTGCAATTCCTGCTTTGCTCTTCGCCATGACAACGATGACGACTTTTTCGACACCTTCACCATACCCACCATACATTGGCCGAGATGGCATGAACTCCACTATGTCCACGTCGACATTCCAGCGACCTTTCACACCATCAAGCTCTACCGACGGAAGGCTCATATCCTTGTCAGCATGCTTTACGTACAGGGACACGTGTACTAGATCATCGTCATCGAGCTGACCTTGCACTTCCCCTGATACGCTGGCCTTTTCAGGCTCGCTTCGTCGGGCAGCGACCATGGACAGGCTAAGCTGCGGACGATGCGAGCTGGGATTCATTTCCTTCCGGCCGAGATCGAGATGGTCCGACGTCAAGGCTGGTGTTACAGGAGGCATTATTCTCCGCTTGGTTCGCTGCTCGAACGCGTACGCATAACGAAGCAGATCACTATCCTGGCCATGCTTTCCCGCGAATGTAAGATTGACCGGCATACAAGACTTGCTCAGGAGACCCATCGTGACGGACACGGTCGGCACGCCGAAGTGTCGGATAGCACGATTGCCATTGCTGTACTTGACACCGTTCTGGAGCGCATGCCTTGCACTCTCTCCGTTGCTCTCCAGATCAGCCTTACCAACATCACCATTCGCTGGGAAGACAACAAGATCGATACCGTTGGCATCCATCCAGTCCTCGAGGTCACGCTTGCGTCCCGCCTCGAGAGCTGGAAGCGCCTCAGCGATACCATCGATGCTCCATATCGACTTGCCATGACGCTTCCGTGCCAGCTCTACCAGGGAAGGATAGTGAATGAAGTTCTTTGTCTCTAGCCAACGATCCGGAAGGTAGCCTTCGGGACGAGCTGGGAACATTTGGCTGCCATCAACAGAACTGAGATCAGGACAACCAGGATCGCCGTTCGCTTTCAAGAAGTCATCCCAAAGATATGCTACAAGCTCGCCGCGTTCCACACTGTTCCAGCCGGGCTTGAATCCTTCCACATTGTTTGCGTGTCCTGAAGCCGAGTCATCTTCGTACTTTGTAACTAGAGGGAAGTCTGTTTCGATCACTGTGGCACCCAATGCTTCCAAGTCAAGACGAGCTTGCTTCCACAGCTCCAGTACCTCAGGGGACGTCGTTACTGGTTTGGCATTTGCAATCTTTCCGCCGATGTACATGGCCGGGACTGCGACGCGTTTGCCTTGCAATGAATTTGTAGAACCCTCTTTGAGCGTAGACCATGACTGCGGCCGATCCACTCTTGGCACATCGACAAATTTCTGCTGACGCCAGAAGTCGCCTTCAGTGATGGCATCTTCTGTTGTCAGAACATCTAATACCGCGAGCATATCTGCGACCGTCCGTGTATGGGGGACCACAACATCGCAGGTCGGATATAGAGGCCAGATGCCACGCGGCGAGATCACTGTCCGCGACGGCGTGTATGCAACAAGGCCATTGTTCGATGCAGGGGATCTGCCCGAAGACACTGTCTCCGATCCAAGTCCGAACGCTGCAAAGCTGGCAGCCGTCGAAGTTGCGGAACCGTTCGATGATCCGGATGAAAAAGCAGCGGTAAGGTAGTCGAGGTTATATGGACTTTCTGCCCGACCGAAGAGCCCACGATGCATGCCGGAAGCCATCATGGGTGGCGTGTTGGTCTTCCCGATAAGCACCGCTCCTGCCTTGCGAAGTTGCTGGCCGACGAAGGAGTCTCGACTTGCTTGGAGATCCTTGAAAGCAGGCGAGCCAGTAGCACAAGTCATGCCTACATACATCATGCTGTCCTTGAGCGTGTAAGGTATGCCATCGAGCGGGCCAACGACCTGCCCAGACATGCGTCTGGCGTCAGAGGCAGCGGCTTCATCGTAGACTCTGGGGTTGAATAGTACTATCGAGTTGAGGCAAGGTCCGCGAGTGTCATATGTGACGATGCGCTGTAGATACTTTGTTACAAGCTCGACGCTGGTTACCGACCCCGTCGTCAAGGCATGCTGCAGGTCGCCAATGCTGGCTTCGACGATGTTCTGAGCAGTCAGCGTAGCATGATGGCTGTCACACGAATTTGCCTACCATCTTCTGGGTTCGATGAGTGTTGAGTATGTCAGTTGTCTATTCGGCACGGGATTGATATGCAGATTGGACGAGTCGAATTGTGCTTTGAGCAACTCATCGAGGCACGTATGTCGCCAACCACCCACTTGCGCTCCTCATGTCTCATAGGATGGAGATACTGGCAGAGTTACCGTTACGTGAGTGTTGACGAACATAGTGAAGATGCAGCATGCATGAGCTCCACATTTCGACCGGCCCGGTCGTCAACCCCATACCAAGACTTCGTTAAACGACGCCCTTCGACGACCAACAAATCAAGCTCTTCCCTACTTCATCATTGACATCTCCTGAACGCTGAAACCCAACAGCTGCTAATACCTCATTGTTGACTCACTGCGAAGTTTTTATCCTCGTTTTCACCATCAAAAATGGCTCCATCAGCGGTGTCGACATACACCGAATCAGACTCTCATATCACGGCCAAATCTGTACCTACGAAGAATAATGAAGTTCAGCCCAAGCAGAAGTCTGCGCTAGAGATGATCTCACAAGGCGTCTCGTTGCCAGGTAGACCAGATCGAGCCATAAGAGCATGAATGTCAAAATTAATGTGATCAAGGTATCCCGAAGCATCCCACATTTGCAGGTCATCGCGAGTGGATGCTAGAGCATATGGCTCTTGCTTTCCGAGTGTTCGCTCGCAAAGGATACACAGAAGGCATGTCCGGCCACATCAGCGTTCGAGATCCAGAACATCCTCATGCTTTTTGGACAAACCCGTCAGTACGACTTTCGTCTTGACGAGACCTGCAACTGACATACGTCTCGCCACTTCAGTCTCGGACGACATTTTGCACTACTCAAAGCGAATGATATGATACTGGTAGACTATGATGGAAAAGCTATTGGTGGAAACATGTCGCGGCCAGCTAATGCTGCGGGCTTCCTGATTCACAGCGCCGTCCACAAAGCACGTCCTGACGTTGTAAGTCGCACCGGTATTCCTCGAAGCTATTGATTGCGGCTGACGATTGGAGACTGCTGCATGCCATACCCATAGTCCAGCAGGGAAAGCCTACTCAGCTTTTGCACGACCTCTCGAGATGCTAAATCAAGATGTTACCTACTTCTATGGCGCCGCTCAGGCAGTATACAAAGAGTTCGGAGGTGTCGTATTCAGTGCTGAAGAAGGTGAGCGACTAGCTGCAGCGCTCGGACCATGCGGCAAAGGCATGATTCTACGGAACCATGGTCTACTCACGGTTGGTTCGACGGTGGACGAGGCCGCTTACATGTACACATTGATGGAGCGAAGCTGCGAAGTCCAGCTTCTAGTTGACGCTGCTGCCGCAAATGGCATACCGAAGGTCTATGTGCCTGAAGAGGCGGCGAAGTATACATTCGAGATGGCCAGTGACCCTGAGGCTCTGTACTGGGAGTTTCAGCCAGATCTGGAGTATGAGGAGGCAATGAGTGGTGGAGCGCACAAGGCGTAGTGTTGAAATCAGACCATCTCATGTCAGATCATCTACATGGCTTTGGCAATGCTGCCTTCTCGTTCCGCGTCTTCCATAACGCTCTCGGGTATGCCCTGATCCGCGAGAGCTTTAAGATCGTCCTCTCCCATCTCGCCATCCCAGCCTTTGCTGACGAGGTATAGTCGAAATTTCTCGTCTGCATTTGCCAGATCGTCTCCCTTGATATTGGGCACGAAGAAAAAGGTGACCAGGATACCAGCCACACCGCAAATAGCAGCGATGATAAATGTCCACCGCTTGCCGAGATGGGTTTGTATTGGCGTAAATGCTTGCGTGCCAACAGCTGCGCCAGTCTTTCCAAGGGCAGCAGAGATACCATAGCATGTCCCTCTTACAGCAGTAGCGTAAGACTCGGACGATAGCAGGCCAAGCATATCCCCAGGTCCAAGATTGCCACTCGACTGCATCAAGCCGTACAGGATGACGAAGAGCGGTACAATTTTGGTGACCTTATCATAAGAACAGCCGACGGCGAGGCCGAAGACAAGATAGCCCGCGAAACCGAGCATCATGGTGTTCTTTCGCCCAAGACGGTTGCAGAGAAGAGCGCCAATGAACACACCTGGCAATGAGAGGGTGCCCAGAAGAAGCTGCCATTCCGCGGTGGATCGAATATTGTCGTGCTTGTTGACGACGGACGAGATAATCTGGCCAGAGAAGATACCGTTGGGGAACGTGACCTATTCCCAGATATCAGCCCTTGTCTGTGAAGCAAAAAGCTCCGCTCTGAACTTACAAAGTCGTACAAAAACCATGCTCCACAAGTACCAATCAAAGACTTCCAGTAGTAGCGTAAGACAAGTAGGTATGGTACTCTACGTTTGATGGCTCCACGGCGGTAGAGCTTGCTGTTAAGCATCTTCAAGCGGAACTATTCACGTATGATCAGCAACGCGTGCGGTCGACATGCCTTGGATCACTTACGTAGAAGACGGTAAATGGGAAGATGATACCAATACCAAAGCAGACCCGCCATATCGTGGACAACCTGGCTTGGCCAGCGGCCGACAAAACGATCAGGAAGATCGAGACCGACAAGGGACCTCCGAAGGACAATGGCAGGTTCGTGACCAGGATGAAGATAGGTCCACGCTGTGACAAGCGGCTCTCGTTCGCAGCTTCCGAAGCACTAGTTGATGACGCAGGATACTCACCCCCCGTCCCGAAACCTACAATGCCTCGAGCCACAGTCAACATCCAGAACATGCCGTAGATGGTATGGCCATTCGAAGCAGTAGCCAGGATACCGCCGAAGACAATCATCAGCGTCGTAACAATAATCGCAGTCTTTCGTCCAAGATAGTCGCACGTCAAGCCAATGATGATCTGACCAAAGATCTCGCCAACAAGAAGAGCATTAGAGACTTGGGTGCTCCACTTGGAGGTGTATTGTTTCGCGTACTCGGCCTTGAGGACAACATTCGTCATGGTCATTAAGCTGTTTTGGTAGCCATCGCTGATGAGCGCAAATCCGGCGCAGAATATCGTGAACAGATCGCTGATACTTTGCCGTTTGGACGAGACTTCTTTGGAGGGTGCCTCTGGGTCGTCAATATTGGCGACAGCATTGTCCGGAGCAGGTTGGACATCTCGTCCGGCGAACCTCTTCTCGCCCGCATAGTCTTGGTCATCTGAACTGAACGCCATAATGACGAGTAATTCGCACTGCAAGTGTCGTGTGCCGCGTACAATAATGAGGGAACAAGCTTACCTTGGCGGTACTTGGCACTCATATAAGTACTGCGCAGCTTACCACGATTCATGGTTGCGAAAGCTCTTTCTGCATACGCTACACAAACGATGCGCACCCTATACTTTCGACTCTCGAGCGAATTGCTTGCCAAGTTGGAACCACGTGGAGACGATCTTCTCGGAACGAACGGCAAGATAACAGAAGGATCAGTGGCCGGCCAAACGTGCACACGCGCCGTAGTCGTGCCTTGCATACTGCCTAGGACCGCATTTTCGATCGGTAGTGGTGCCTGGGAGGGTTTTAAAGGTCGAAAGCCCTCCTTTCCAGCAATAGCATGCTGTAATAATGCACCGTCACCCGCATAGCTTAGTGTCGAAGATGAAGCAGACGCTGTAATTCCTCGAGGCCGCGAGGTGACTTGGTCTCGTGTATGAGGGCGAGCGTGGCCGTCTGTGTGAGTCTTGCCATCATTCCCAACAATCCCTATACAGATGACTCTGGAGACAGGGACTCGAGTCACAAAGATGAGACGGAAGAGACATCCGCCAACATGTGGCCAGCACGAGATCTGATTGGCTCCCGGAGATCTCAATCTGACCCGTAAACGGCCCCTCCAGATGACGATACGAGATGGTGACTATGACCATCAGGTGTTTGTCCCAGGCATCTTTCACCATCATACTCTTCTATCGCTGTGTCCTTGTATAGACTGTTGCATCCATAGTCCCGCAAGTTGTTCGAATCCAGATATCCATCATGAGCCTCCAAACCAAGCTCGAGACGCCAGAACGCGTGGCGGCCCCTTCATCCATTGAGCGAGTCGAGGCTTGGGCCGTATCGCAAGTTGCGGATGCTGTCGGCGCCGTCTCCATCGAATCGCCTACGCCGAAAGCACGAACGCCACGCGGTGCGACGGTGACGATCGATATACCATTAGACGACAGCGTCGACCAGGACCCACTTCCTCGCTCTCGAGCTGAAGCTGTCCACACAGTATACAAGCGGCGCCAGCCCGTTAGACGCGACAGCTTGAATCGCCGAGATGCGCTACTAAAGGGCAAAGAAGGTAGTAGACGGAGGCAGAAATGGGAGAACGATCGACTGCTGTCCAATCCCTGGGCAGAGCCGCCGCTCCCTAGCGATTGGGAAGTCCAACCTACCCACCCACGTCAGACAGTACCGTACTTCCTTGCCCCACTGTGGGACGCCGAATACGCCCGCACAGCACGAGAAAGGCAAAAGCGAGCAGAAGCCGCCAGGGCACCGCAGAGCAAAGAAGATGCCGAGGTGCAGAAGGTGACGCGTGAGTTGCGCACGAAGCTCAAGAAATCTCGTGGCGCGAAGGGTCTATTGCAGGACCTTGAGGCGGAAGTAAGAGGCTTCATCGAGCAGTGGGAAGCCAAGCAAGCGGAGCTAGAGAAGGAAGGGTTGATAGATCCTGATAGTGAAGACGAGGAGATTGTGTTCGTTGGTCGCAATGGTGTGATGAGTGATGAGAGGCAGCGGGAAAAGGACGAGGAGACGCTGGAGAAAGACAAGCTCATCTTCCAGAGTCTGGTTGATGATCATGGTGCAGCTTTCGGGTATGGGAGATCCACTGTTGAACGTCCTCGAACATCCGCTGATTCATGTTGCAGTCGTTACCTCGTCCACAGCATTGCCGCTTATTACGGCCTGCAGACCTGGTCCGTCACCACCGGCAATCCGGCGCGGCGTGAAGCATATGTTGGCTTGAGACTTGATCCGCAGACACGGCGACCGAGTCTGAACAAAGGCGAAATGCCCAGGCCGCTTTGGGCAGTGGTGTGCTAGCCAGCGTAGGTGAATGTTTAGATAGACCGAGTGTATGTCAGGGCTAAACAGTGAATATGCGCGTGCTGCCTTACCGCAGGCGCAGGTCCAAGCACTTCTTGTTCACAACTTTATCTCTCGCCACTACAGTCTTGGTCTCTGACGCAACCATACGAAATCCGTCATTGGCCGTTCTTCTTCTGCAGTAGGTGCCTCGTAAGTGACTGACTCCGCAGCCGTGGTATTTCAAATGGCCGTTACTTCAGGAGAAGAGGATCTCGCCCTCGTAATCGACCTCGAAAGTCGACTTCGACGCCTCGAAGCATTAGCACATATTGGCGACTCGACCACACAGAAGCGTGTTCACTCCCAAGCAGAATGTGTCAAATCTGTGGTATCAAGCTGGCCGCTGCGCAAGCACGTTGGCCAAAGCCACTCGAGGCATAAATCACGGACATCAACTTCCTAGTCGAAGCATCTCACGACGAGTACGCCAAGAACGAAGCAGCCAGTACCAACCGCGAAAGCATCCCAGAAGCACTGCTGGAGATTCTACGTCTGCTGGCGGCCGCTGTCGAGTCACTCGAGACAGATCGGGCGAAATGGTGGGCGACACCAGAGAAACGCGAGCTCCGTCGACGTCTTGAGGCCGACTGCGGTCAGAAGCCTTTGACGGAGCTCCACAAGATCAACAATACGACTATCGAGCGGATCGAGACGATGCAGGCGAAGCTGGGTAGATTCCTGAAGTGGAGTTTAGGCATGGACGGAGGAGCTTGTGGAGAGTGGAAAGGTGGTGGCGAAGGCGAAGATGGCGCTCTCATAGATGCTTCGGGCTATCACCCAGCGAGGTCGCTCGAGGACGAGAGCTTCTGCGGACTCTGTGATAGTAAGCGAGCACGCGAGCCTGCAGGCGGTCGTCCAAGCTGCGAGTAGACCGAACCCTGCATCGCCAGTAACAGAACGGTGTCCATGATCCTGATGCAGCAGAGGCCTATCTCTACGTGTCATGTGCGCATATCTCCAGCGCCTCACGATCTAAAGCATCACCTACCGCCAGCGAACACACTTGCTTCTCATCTCAAGATTCGCTTCGGGGATGCGAACGCCGGCTTCGAAGCGCGAACATTCATACAATTCGTGACAACGCGGTCTACCCGCTACCAGGTGCGACATACAGACTGTCCTCTGTGAGTAGACTTTCACTCTGCTCCGCTGGTGCCAAAAGCATAAACTAGCTTCCCGTTTCGGGCAGTCACGCAGTAGCGCCATGACTAACAGCTTCACTACTGATCTTGGATGACGCTGTTCACTCTTATAGTGTCATATCGAAGCGCATCATATGACTTTCCAAGACGTTCGCTTGTGGTCGGCTTACGCGATTTAGCTTGCCGGTAACATCCTGCAGGTTTTGTCAATACTCGCGTGAATATGATCTGTTCGCTTGTCGCCGTGAGCACAAGGTCGTACCATAGATCTCAATGCAAATTCCTCTAGCATTGATGGTAGACTTCATTCACTTAGACTCCGCTGCGAGCATTAACCTGAGGCAATACTACATTGTGTAGCAGAGCACAGTGCAAAGTGCCGGGAAGACTAACGCACAAGCTACTATCGTCATTCATCTTGGGCGCTTGTTTCCTGTGGGTTAGAATACGGACGTGCGGTGGCCACGTCTTCAGCGGACTCATTCCGTGAGATCACAGCATGTATACCGAATCCTTCTAGCTTGATTCAGTCGTGCATGGCCAAGCGTCTCATTGACCAGCACACTCGGACCTTGGCTTGCGCGAGCAGACACCTAGGAGGGAGGCTAGCAGGAGGCAAGGTAGCCAGGCTGCTCTGATTTCTTCCAGAATTGATCGTTGTCTTCAGAATAAGTCGCCGAGGTCAGAGGAGTGCGCTTTCGCTGCTGACTCGTACAGCTGTTGACGATTGAAGGAGGCGGCATTGCTCGGTTTAACAAACCTAGACCCAAAGTCATGGGCTCGAAGCTGTGCAACCCCCGTATCCGTGCTTCCCTTCGCCCTACGCACGCTAGGCAGTCGTCGGATGCAGTCGAGCGAGCCAATGATCTGACGTAGTAGTACACCACATTTCCGGAGGCATGGGTAAGAAAGTACGTACCGCTTCCAGCTCCGGCCTTCATCAGTGGGTTCCTGCGGCCCGTAGATTAAAAGATGACAGACTGTCACACTGCTGCGGCCCGATCGTCTTCAATGGGCCACTTTTGGCGCCACGCGTACCCTTATAATTGAGTATGATAACCGATGTCACCTGGCTGTAAGACCTTTGTCGTGAAGCGTCACACTCGCAGCTGTACGTGGCGTGACCAGCCCACCACACAGCACATCCATTGAAGGTCAGTCCTGGGACATCGTCCGCTCGTATCTGCTATCTGCTAGTACGACCGAGTTCCGGGAATCTCTCCAGGGCAAGCTATCCAGGCACCCAAGGAGTGATACGCCATTGAGACGCATGCCCTTGTGATCGAATAGCTAGCAGCTGCCAGCATCCTCGCAAGCTCGTCGTCTGACCAATAAGTTTGTGTTTGACCAAGTTCTCGGTTCTCGTATCTAGCATAGCACGATCAGCTTGAGAATTAGCTTTAGACGCTGCATTAGTGGCTGGGCCATGGAACACTATTGCGATAGGTTCGGACTGCCTGGAAAATAGTGAATGCGCTCGACCATAAGTTAGTCACATTCATTGGGCGGGTAGGGACATAAGGCCCGGCACAGTTCGGGAGCACAATGTATACCACGTGGCTGCACATCGTAAAGTGACGTGCCAGGAGTGACACCAAGCTGAGCCTCCGAATATTTCGCACGAGCACGAAGAATGTCGACCGTTCAACAGCCAAGAGACGATCGAACAGTGTCCCGTGGAAATCGCACCTTTGCGCAGTTCTCGCTCCTCAACGACGTCTATTGCATACCTGTCGATGAGGTATGTCACACAAACCCGAGACCTCCTTATCCCTGCTGAGCGCCAGGTGCTGAGCTATCCGCTAGGCTGAGGGAAACAGACTCGATGAATTGAATCGTATTCTGCGTGAGGTATGCGGTGATCGGGTCGTCCTTCCGCAAGAGCACTTCCCACCGCCAGGCGTCGATGAGCCTGCCGTGCTTGACTGTGGATACGGGAAGGGAGCTTGGATCGATGATCTGCTCGAACAGTACGGAGCTTATGAGTGCGATGTATGTGAGACTCTGAAATTTGTGTCGAATTGTCCGCCAGCAACTAATGACTTATTGTCCCCAGGTCACGGGTGTTGACCTATATCTAGGCGATAGTGCCGAGGAGGACGACGACGACGATGACGAGGACGATGATGATAGCGATGCGGAAACAGTTCAAGAGTTCGTCAAAAAGAGATGGAACCTGAACGCACGCTTCAGTGCCGACCATAGTGCGGATCGTCTGAGGCCTGAGTCCTTCGACTTGATCAACAGTCGTTTCCTGTCGGAGGGCATTGATACGGATCGATGGGCCTCCTATGTGATGGACTTGAAAAGACTCCTAAAGCCAGGCGGTTGGCTGCAGATGATTGAACTGGAGTTCCTGTTCCAGTCGCACAGTGGGCGACTTTCGTTGGACCTCACCGAGCCTTTGCGATTATGGACCGAGTGGTACGACACCACTATGCGACAAAGTAATCGGGACCCTCGAGCCGGCTCGCGGCTACGTGGATATCTTTATTCTGCTGGATTCGACGAGATTCAGCATCATCGACGACATTTATTTGTCGGTAGTTGGAACCCAAGTAAGATTAATGTGGGAACAGCAAAGTCATGGCAGAAGCTTACCACTCTCAGCTTCCGCATCACTTGGAGAAGATATCCAGAACAATTTGCACAGAACCCTGGAAACGGTCTTGCTCTGGCCCTGTGTCGGTCATCCCCATGGGCAGTCACCAGCAATGCCAGCTGCATCTTATACCCAACTCGTAGCCGGAGCACAAAGACAGATTCGCGATGAGAGCCTGAAGCTATACTATACGGCGTAAGTTGTACTTGTACTGACATGTCAAATATTTGTGTGGCTAAATCGAATTCAGCTGGATAGCAGTTGGACGCAAGCCTTTGCAAGAATCCGCACGTCGGCGGTAATGCTTGACGAGCCGTGGTGTCTCATTAGACTCGGGGTGTCGTCGGATCGTGTAGACGACTCCAAAAGTACAGCGGTAGGCCGGCACGACAAAGAGGACTGCTTCGTAGCTGCGAACCCTTCGTAGCCTGCGTGAGAACACTGGCACGTCCGGAGCGGAGGGAGAACGACGGCCTCTGACGCATAAGCTGCTGAGCTGTACTGAGGTGATAGACCCGCTGAATGAGGCCTTGGACGATAGACCGATGCGGGGCCGTGGAAAAAGTTGGACACACGACCAGGACGTCCACAGGGGACATCAAGCGTAAGTTGGAGTGGAAGGGGTGAGATAGAATGAGGTATTTGGAGTGAAGCGGAGTAAGATCGAGTGAGGTAGAAGGAAGTGAAGTCAATTGAAGCACAAAAACACAAAACTTGCCGCAAACTAAAAGCTTCGCGCGTAACCACATTCTCGGGCTTCCGACACCTTGGTAACGAGTGAAGTCAGATCAACCGTATGACAGAATGCTTGACCATGACATGTGGGCATGCCGCGTTGTTCGCGATGCACTGGTCGACAAGTGATTGGTCGTATGACGGGTCAGATACCGCTATGATAGACGGGCTGTCATGCACGATCTAAGACCAGCTACGGGGCCTGAGCCTGCGCATACCTACTGCGGGGATCAGCCATTTCAAATGTGTATATGTTTGACTTCTTGCGCAACATAAGAGGCTTAACAAAGCTGTCGCTAACGGCGACTACGATGACTAGGGTTCCGGAGATGCATCCCCAGACTGCCAGGCCTATCCGGCTCGCAACGGCAGCAATTTCGATTGGACGGGCTGTCAGTGACTCGCATGAGCAATCAGGCACGTTACTGCAACTATTTGCTTTTGATAAATGCATATGAGGGGAAGGATGCGATCATGAATAGGTGAAAATGAGCAGGAGATATGTTTCTCAGCGTCTTGCACAATACGCTGCATTATCATGCACCAACACCATGCAGATAGCCTTCTAATGTTCGCCACGCTCAATGAACAAGTCTATCCGTCCCTCTATGATGCCCGCTTATGTAGACGCTGATGGTGTGATGCTGCAATGTGTCAATCAATCAATTCCAGCCCACATGCCGCTCGCGCGATCAGACCCAACTCGAGAAGAGTCATCGCGGCATGCGCGTCTCAGTCGGTCGCGCAAAAGAGGCGGCATGTTACCCCGGCTCAGACTTTATCCTCAGGTCAGAAGGGCTGAACGCTTATTATTCCAGCCCCTTCATGATCCTGGACCTCATACCATTATTAACCACCCCTCCAAATCCAAAAGCAGGTACAATGCGGCACATACGCGCAATACTGCTCTTCATCCAGTCCAGTCTAACCTTTTTCAGCCTGTCGCTAAAAGGTGTCCCACCGTTGCGGTTATACAAATCCAAACCAAGTAAGTGGAAAGGCGTACTTATGAGCTGCACAGCCGCCGGAGCCAGGAATTGAGCTGCGGACGCACGACTGATGTACTTCTCTGCCGCTTCAGACAGTGGCAACGTTGGCGCAAGCATCGGTGGCACATTGAAAGAAGCATAGATCGTAAGTGAATCGCGGATGGCGAAGAGCGCATATGTAACTGGCGGTATTGGGCGAGCAGAGGCTGTGCCGAACATCTTCGTGAATTGACTGTCTTTGTATAGGCAGAGACTTAAATTTGCGGCGCTTGTGGCTGCGAACTTGGAAGGTCCACTCGTGGTTTTCGACGCTGGTCTATTCTTGACAGTCGATTTGTACGTATCGAGTGTGTTGGCCGTCAAATATGTTCCACTGTACAGCATGAGGATGAGAAGGAAGGGTTTGCCAGTAAGATACCGATGTGGTCGGAAGAGTAGTGTTGAGAAGGATGCTTTGAGCGAGTCCATCATCTGGCGTTTACCGGATGCATTCTCGATGATAGCTCTTGGGGCTTAATCTTAGCACATCGCGTTCAAGCAAGACTGCTGCACTCTACTCACTTATCGATCATACTAATCAACGGCGCAACCATACCACCTGCAGTCGCGGCGCAAGCAGCATCCACCATGATCCTACTGCTCAGATTCTTGGTATTCCATCCTGTGCTCTTCTCCACCACCTTGACACCCTTCAATGCCTTTGGCGCCTCTCCCAGCGGCTTCGATTGTGTTTGTCCTCTTCCTGATAAGGGAACATCATGGCTCCCTGTGGCCGCTGCTTCTCCTACTCCGGCAACCATATTCGTTGGACCCGAGCGGTTTTGTCTGCCGCATGTGTGGTGTTGCTGACTTGTAATTCCGTTTGTCCTATGGCTGGCGATGTATTACATATACACCAACTGCGGGAAGAAGTTGGTTTGGAAGATGACGGAGTCACGCCAATGTGCCTGATGACGGAGGTGTCGGCGCGGGAGTTATGGGCGTTAGACGGCAATAATGTTTCTCCCTTCACGTGGCCGGCATCGGTGGCGTCTAAATCGTGGCTTCCCGAAGTCCCACCAGCACGCCTAATAGAACGTGTCTGCCTTCTTCAAATCGATGGGAGCTTCGTCTCAGGCTTTAAGACACCCGGCGTGAAAACGATGGAGACTTGCACGTATTCACCCATCTCGAGCAGATTGGCTCATGAAGAGCATTTGGGCCATAGTAGAGCAGGAAAGACATGGGCAGCCTAACACAGTAAGACACAGTCAAGTCTCACTCTCCACACAATGCCATCTAACGGAAACCCCGTTGCCCTCATGTGATCTAACCACGATTTCCTGTCTGCAGATGCAGTGTAGGAGCCAAGCCGAGATCCTGGTGGACCCCCATGTTCCGAGTCAAGAAGAGACACCGCTGCGGGCAGCTGCCAGAAGGACAGGCAGCAGCCGGTCAGAGGCCGGGATAGCATTGCACTATACTTATTGTACTTGACGGACTGACGATTCTTGGGGAAGTAGCTTGAAATCTAACTATCCGAAAGTCCATCGTAAGGATGGCAAAATACCTTGGTGTGCCTTCCCTTTTGCAGTTCTGATCCACTGTGTGCCTGGCCATCAGCATCAGATTTCAGACTTAGTTTCGATAAGACTACTGATAGGGAGTGACAATTTTTGCCAGTGTTCCAAGCTACGCTCTTTCTTGGGAAGAATGTTGGAAGACCAGGACCGGGTGCGTGTACTCGTCCTGCGTTCCAAGTACATTCAATCACAACATCGGCTCCAATTTCATACAATTCTCCAAAGCCTAGACTGTGTATTCCATGCTTCTGCTCCCTCTCAGGGCGCTCTATTGAAAGGGCAGTAGTAGAGCGCAGGATAGACCCTTGTGTACTTGAGCAGCGATATAGAACTGCAGGTCAACAAGGAGATATGTGGATTATAGGGATTTGCAAAGCATGTGCTGCAAGTACGTTATTCCGTTCGCCGCTGTTCAAACACACTGTCGATGCTATCAGGACGGTACATAATAAGCCCGTTCCAACGGATCTCTCGCCGCTTCCCAGGCCAGCCAATCTGATCTAGTAGTCCTGTTTGTAGGTCAGCATAAGGCACAGTATTCAAGCCATAGTAAGAGCAAAGGACATACGGCAACAGCCCCATCCCATTGACCTTCCATATCCCCAACGCCAGCGCCAGAAAGTTACACCCAACAAACGCCGCCTTCACAAGCAGCATCTGACCGCGATTGCTATCCGTCTCCAACCTCTGAAACGTACTCTGTATGCTGAACATGGCCGTGATCGGACCCTTGAACAACATGAATACCATCATGATGCTGAAGATCTGCAGGCTGTTGCCTGTCATGTACATGCCTATGGCGTTCATGGGGAGTTGTTTGGCGGGAGCTATCGCGAGCTCCCAAGCTTTCTTCAATTTGAGAGTGTCCATCTCCTCGGGTGTGGGTTGTTTACGAGCGGGTGCAGCGGCGGTCTTGGAGGACTTTTGTTTGGATTGAAGGGTTGTGAAGCCTGGTGGGTCGACGATGTTGGCTTTAGGTTTGGTGAGGGCGGTGGAGGTTGATGTCATGTCGACAAGCCATTGCGGCGGTGGAACTGTGACTTGTGTTGTCATGGCGGACTGTTTTGCAGTAATTGGTGATGTAGAGGATGCATTCTGAACTACAAGGTCGACGCCGTGAGAACAGCGAATGCCAAGCCGTGCCGGCGTTAATCCATTCACCTCCGTCTACCGCTAAATGGGCAAGCTTCAGAGTAAAGATCCACATCATCCCGAGCGCCTTCCCCAGACGCCTCGACACATTATTCGCAGAATCACATCCCTCCTCCCACAACAACGACATCCGTAGAGATAGCACGAGCAATCTCCCGTGCGACCGCCGACCACCCCGCGCCTGCATAGCCCCGCTTTTGGAGCGATCCGTACAAGCACTATCGTAGGGTGCAACTCTCGAGGGCATTGGCTGGATAGGTGAGAAGAGGCGCATGATCGATTGAGAGGATTAGGGTGTGATTGCCCTGTCCTACTGGGCGGGAGTCGAGTAGGACAAGATGAGTTCGGGGCAGGATGCGAAGCTCTTTGCTAGAGTAAGTTCTGCACCTCTGCATACACACATCCCTATCAGCATACCCGAAGTACGGATTGGAGGTCGAAGTACGGCTTGGAGACCTTGAAGCTATCGGAGGTTATGCGCACCCATCGTATGGCCTGCATGAGTCGCAAGTCGAGCAGCCATACCCACCACCATGTTCATCCCCTACACCTACGCCGTGCACCAAGCCTCCTACCACGATCACCCACCCATCCCTACCCTGTACCATAACTTACTCTTCACCCAACAACGTCAGGGCAAAGTAGCGGAGCTTCGCCTCGAGCTCAACAGTAGCGGTGGCAAAAAGGACAAGAACTTTAGTAGCAAGAAGATTGCGCTGAAGAAGATTGTGGCTAATATGACGATGAGCAACAATGATATGGTGGCGCTGTTCCCAGATATCATTGGCGTCATGGGTGTCAGTAGTCTCGAGATCAAGAAGATGTAAGCAAAGATGCTGATTTTGGGACGGCGAGGCATTGTGGCTAATTGACTCCAGGTGCTTCCTTTATCTCGTGAACTACGCACGAGCGAAGCCCGAGATTGCGCTCAAGGCCCTTCCCATCTTGATCAATGTGTGTATAGAATTCTAGTGCTAATGGCGATACTGATTAGCTGACGACTGATGCAGGACCTTGAAGACTCAAATCCTCTTATGCGCGCGCTAGCTTTACGAACGCTATCGTACATACACGTGCGACAATTCGTCGAATCGACGCTACAACCCTTGAAGTCGTTATTGAAAGACTCAGATCCGTACGTGCGGAAGACTGCAGCTTTCTGCGTTGCAAAGCTATACGATCACGACCGCACGCTGGTAGAGAGCAGTGATCTAATAGATCGACTCAATCTGATGCTGCGAGACGAAAACCCGACTGTTGTATCATCGGCTCTTGCTGCACTCATGGACATCTGGGAACGTAGCGAAAGCATCAAACTGACTATCGACTACGCCAATGCCAGTAAGATCGTCCAGATTTTGCCCGACTGTTCGGAGTGGGGTCAAACATATATTCTGGAAGCACTCACATCATACGTCCCTCAAGACATCTCGGAAGCCGCACTCCTCGCTGATCGCATAACGCCACGCCTATCGCATACGAACTCCGCTGTGGTACTCACGTGCATACGCGTAATACTTTACCTGATGAATTACATCGACTCCGACAAAACCATTGCATCACTTTGTGCAAAGCTCAGTCCGCCTTTGGTCACATTACTCAGCAAGGGACCAGAAATTCAGTATTTGGCACTACGGAACGCACTCTTGATTCTACAGCGAAGACCAGAGGTTCTTCGAAATGACATCCGAGTCTTCTTCTGCAAGTACAACGATCCGATCTATGTCAAGGTGACTAAACTAGAACTCATCTTCATGCTTGCTTCTGAGAAGAACATTCGTGAGGTACTGACTGAGCTACGAGAATACGCGACCGAAATTGACGTGCATTTTGTGAGAAAGTCTGTGCGAGCGATAGGAAAGCTGGCCATCAAGATCGAACCTGCGGCAAAGCTATGTATTACAACATTGCTGGAGCTGGTGGCGACAAAGGTCAGCTATATCGTGCAAGAGGCCACCGTCGTGATCAAGAATATCTTTCGAAAATATCCAAATCAGTATGAGTCGATCATCTCTACGCTCTGCGAGAACCTTGATAGTCTGGACGAACCGGAAGCTAAAGCAGCTATGATCTGGGTCATTGGGCAGTATGCCGATCGAATAGATAATTCAGAGGTCTTGCTTGAGGACTTCCTGGATAGCTGGCCAGACGAGACACATGAAGTGCAGCTTGCTCTTCTGACAGCAACGGTGAAGCTCTTCATACAACGGCCGACGAAGGGGCAAGACATGGTCCCCAAAGTTCTGAGATGGGCGACTGAGGACACGGATAACCCGGACTTGCGGGACAGAGGCTATATGTATTGGCGTCTCCTTTCCAGCAACCCCACGGCCGCGAAGGATATTGTAATGGGAGGTAAGCCTGCGATCACCGCAGAGAGCGAGAAGTTGGATCCCGTGACGCTGGAGGAAATGTGCCTCGTGGTCGGCACACTGGCTACAGTCTACCTCAAGCCCGTGCACACCGTCTTCCGCTCCGCTCGAGCAAGACGCTTGATCGATAGTCCTGCACTCCAAAAACACAACATGCCCTCGTGGCAAGCGGCGCAGCAAGCGAGACTCTTGACTGAGCAACAGATGGCTATACAATCGAACGGCGCTGCCAACGGGCGGAATGGTGATGTGCTGGATGAGGCGGATGCGCTGTTCGCTTCGATGCATGGCATGCAACTTAACGATAATGATGGTTTTGGTGGAAGTCCGACGGCTGCCACGCATGGCGAGCAGGGTGGACAGATGTACATTGTTAACCAGGGGCAGGGTTTGGGGACGGTGCAGCCGACTCAACATGTACAGAATGGGGAGGGGGATCTGTTGTCGTTTTGACAACGTAGTGCGTACGCAATAGTTCGGTCGCTGCGTTTCTTATTCGACTCGGCATCTTCTCGCCACCACTTTTCTGCCCCTGTCCTCCTCATCACCAAGTTCCATTTCATATTTCGCCCTTCCTCTTCGTCCTTGCAAATTTGACACGACTTCTGTCAGTCAGTCTGTACCATGGCCATACCTTACGCGTCGCTCCTCGACCTTCTCCATCCTTGAATACTTTGATCCATCGGTACATATATACGGACAAAGCAATGCCGCCTCGACCTTTCCCGTTCCCGCTAGGCATCGGCACAGACATCGTGGACACGCGGCGCATCCGAGGGATATTACTGAAAGGACAATCGCAACCCGGCCACGCGAACCTCTATCGTTTCCTCCGAGGCTTTCTTTCGTGGCGCGAACAAGCAATCTTCTGGCAGGTGTTCCACCAAGGCCCTGAGGTTGTCTATGATGACTTGCCAATGGCGGTCAGGTATCTGAGTGGAAGGTAGGTAAGCCAGTGGCCATGATACAGGCCCGTTTTGACCTTGCGTAGATGGGCGGCGAAAGAGGCGGCGATTAAAGCTGTTGGGCATCGCAGACTGTCCTTTCGACATGTCCAGATCCTACCCAGCTTGCCGCCGCCAAGATCAGGACCACTGTATGCACTTATTCTGGACAAACCTGCCTCGGCGTACAACAGGACCGTGCAGAAGGATGGTTCCGACAGCGAGGAGTCGCCCGATGACAGCCTGTCGCCAAATGAGACACCGAGCGGGCGCAACAGATCTATACTCACCACTGACCCGATTCCTGGTGAGCTGCAAAATGACGACGTGGACGGGCAGATAGCAAAAATTAGTATTAGTCATGACGGCGAGTATGCTACTGCGGTGTGTTTAGCTGTGGAGGAGCCTAGAGAGGGCGATGTTGGAGGTGAGGCGGCTGCTCGAGAGCCATGATGTCGTTTATTATGCATTGTCTTGTTTGCATGGCATGCGAGATCAACAATGATGGCTGTGATCGTCAAATTATCGTAGTGCGTCTTCTACTCACTCCTTGATCAATAGCATGCATGACCTACGTGACTAGTCAGAGTCAACACGCGTTGGACGGTTGACAGGACGCCTGCCGTTCTTAAGTCGGCCCTAATGCATATAGGTGTTTTTAAAGTAATGAAGACATCCTAGTCTCCAGCTCAATCCAGCCTTCCGCACCGTAACAAGGCTTTCCATTGCGGGGATATCCCCAAGACGGTACAGAAGATACCACTATCAAGCTTCTCAAAGCCGATTGTAAGCACATATCGATACGATATATCAACCCAACACGTTTGATTCATCGAGCCAATGCCACTTCTTAACTGTGAGCAATGTCGGCAACGAAAGACACGTTGTGACAAAACCTCGCCATGCTGTTCGGCGTGCAAAAGTGCCGGTCTTCAATGCAACGCCACACAGCGAGCACGTCTGCCACGAGGGCGAAGCGGGCGACTCCAAACCGCGAATGCGACTCTGGAGACTCGTCTGGCTCGATTGGAAGTGTTGCTGAAGCACAGGTCAGCTCCTGGGCCGCATGTAGATGAACAGGACGTGATCGCTGCTGGACGGTGTCCTGTGCCTGATCTCCGGACGGACAATGAGTATCCTGTCGCAGCAGATTTCTGGACGGCACTGACACGGGAAGTGACGGCTGTACGAGCGGCTCTCGAGACGCCAGACGAGGATGATGGCTGTTATGTCGGGCGACCAGATGAAGCTGAACATATCCACTGCCTGCCAGGAGCGTAAATGATATCATTGCTCTCTCCCGCACCTCGACTGAGTCCATGTCACAGCCTCTCTCAGGACTCCCGCTTGAAGGATGTGCTGTTCGAGGTGTATCGAGAACGCGTGGACAGCGTCTTCAAGCCTGTGATATTTCCCAGAGTGATGCAAGATCTGATCGGTACTCAAGATCAGTCGTCGCCACAAGCTCTCATGGTCGCCATCCGCTACATGGCAGTATGCAGTCTTAGTGAATTCGAGTGCGTGCAGCTGCTGGGGCAAAAGCAAGATATCGTCCTCGATAGCTACCGGCATGCTACGGAATCTGCGATCTCCGCAGCGAGGATACTCGAAGCGCCAACCGTACGAGGCCTACAGGCATTTGTGATCTATCTGCAAGCACTGAGGACACGCCGAGGTCATGCGCTGAATTGGACACTGCTTGCTGTAGCCGTACGCCTGGCAAGCGCATTACAGCTTGGGAAGGAGGATCCTAACACAATGGACTTTGAGACGCTGGAGTCTCGTAGACGACTGTGGTATAGCATATGCATCATGGACACACAGGCCACGCTCGATCGAGGATCCGCGCCTATGATAAGGGCAAGCGCTCTTGGTCCGCCACCCCTAGATAATGACGACGTGGAATGCATGTCGATCATCACGCCTCCAGCCAAGCCATCATATGGTCCTAAGTTCACAGACATGACTTTCACGACCATGACGAATCAAGCCATGGTCTGCCATAAGAGACTATGTGATGTTCGATGCACCAACGAACAAGACTGGGAAAGCTGGAACAAAAAGTTGCAAATCTTCAACGACCTCGAAGCCTCATACGATCGCAGCTACCTCTCCATCGACCTCAGCAGTGCCCGTCCGATCGAGATACTGACTCGATACGCCGCCGAAACCATCCTCGCCTGTACACGCCTCCTTCTCCGTCGACCACCCTTCATCCAACAATACAACGCCATCCCACCTTGGGATGACTTCAACCCCATGCTCGCCGCGACAGACGTGCTAGAACGGCATCTGCGATTCGAGTACCGTGAACTAGCACCCTGGGCGTGGAAGGAATGGCCGCCGTTGTACGCACTAGCTGTGGCTCTAGCTGAATTGTGTCGAAGCCCGTCTGGTCCGGAAGCCAATAGGACATTTGTCGCTTCGTGTGGGATCTTCAGGAGGTATTCGTGTTTGCCGAATGATGATCCTGATCAGGGGATGCTTTGGAAGCCGATTGCAAAGTTGCTGAGGAGGGTCACGAGACTGCGTAGTGAGCATCTAGCACTACCGCCAAAGGGACTGTCAAACCCAGCTCAGCTCGATGCGGTACAGTTGGCCTTTGACGGGAATGATGGTCGTGCATCCGACGTTGATGTGCCGAGGATCTATGGTATGGATGATCTAGATGCCTGGCTGAATGAGAACAATGCTCTGTTCAGCGACAGTACAATACCAGCAGCACAAGACGAAGGTGGATCGGCTACGACAATTTTTGATCTGAACCCCGAGCACGGTGTCTCCTGGCTGGACTGGGACGCCCTGATCAACGACAAAGCCGAGCCACATCCATCTAGGAAAAGCACAAGTCTCTACAGGAAAGGCTTGACAACCTCAGAATCAATCCTTCCAATCCGCCCCACGACCTCCTCCCATAGCGTTTCGGCCATTCTTTGTCCACGCTCACTATCCATATAAGAGCTCTGCGGCTTGACCTTACACTCAGACAAGTAGCGACCATGACTTTCCCGACCAGCGATGACACCATGGACTAGTGTCCGACTACCCTCTTCCCCCGTCCGGCCGATCATGGCGAACATACCCTTTTCGAACATATTACCATCCTTGTTGCGGCCGAGCTCGGTACCGCACCAGCCTGGGTTAACGAGGTTGACAATGGTGCCGTTCGTGTCTGCTGTACGGGAAGGGGAGGGGAGGTGTCGAAGCATGCCTTGGAAGACTAAATGGACCATGAGTTTGCTCAAGGGGTATCGGGACCCCATATCCGCTGTCTTCAGATCACTCAGAGCATCAAGCACACTTTCCCCCGCGGGGACATCGAGCTGGGTGTCTGGACCGAAATAGTGTATCAAAGACCCTACGATCGCCAGATGGGTGTCGACTTTATACCTCTCCGCTGTCGACTGCAAGAGTGGGTAGAGGGATAAGATCGTGAGGTACGTGGAAATGACATTAATCGTCAGTGTTCGTTCCAATCCCTCCGATGTCTCGAAAGCGGTGAGTTCGATCCCGGCGTTCGCTATGAAGCCATCGAGACGTTGGAGCTGCGATTTGAGGCGCGATGTGAAGGCGCGGACGGAGGAGTAGTGATCGAGATCGACTTCCCAGACTTCGATTGTTGTGGTCCCTTCGCAGTTCGTCTCCCTGAGGATGGAGGATTTAGCTGCTTCGCCTTTCTTTGGGTTGCGGCAGCCGAGAATGAGATTGGAGGCGTGCAGACGGGCTCTGTGTGTGAAGAGTCCATCTATCAGCGGCTTTGGTCACCGTTATGATGGGTGGATGGGACTACTTGCAGGTGTTTCGCAGCGTCCAAGCCAAGACCGGTGTTCGCGCCCGTGATGAGGAAGGTCTTGCCTTTGAGATCGATTTGAGGTAGAGTGGTTGTGCCCAGAGCTTGACAGCTGAGGAAGCGGGCGATATCGTGTGGTGTCGGCATGGCTTTTGCTTTAATGGTAGGGGACAGATCGCTCGCTTGTTGGATCACGAGAGAGACTTTGAAGATGAGATGGATGCGTGGTCATGACTGGGAAGGAAGGGGGCAGGTCTATATACGCCACCCCAGCGAGTTGCAGAGGTCACTTTCGCCATTCCTCAACCTCATCGTCATCAGGATATGGCAGAGGCCACAGAGACCGGAAGGTCGATGCTGATTGGCTGAATTCATGCCAAGACTCGAAGCTCCAAAGGCCGCAGAGGCCGGACGAGCATTGTAGAGAGATGATGGCAAAGACGACTGCGAAATGTGGAGGCTCGCCTCGACTCACCCGTCGTTAGTCACTCGACACCTTGTTATGTACCTTGTTGTTGAAAGAGCAATCCATGGGTTTGAGTGTGAGCGTGCGGGATGTCGGAAGGAGACCAACCGCTCGATTAAAGTAGCTATAAGATGTGGTGGTCAACAGGCTGAGTGTGATGTACAGCGATGTGGTGTACACGCTAGACATCGGTTGTGATGTACATGTACACAG
Organism: Recurvomyces mirabilis; assembly: GCF_035927965.1. Classification (NCBI taxonomy): domain Eukaryota; kingdom Fungi; phylum Ascomycota; class Dothideomycetes; order Mycosphaerellales; family Teratosphaeriaceae; genus Recurvomyces; species Recurvomyces mirabilis. The sequence continues at coordinate 26,356 of NW_027041962.1, read as the reverse complement.
CCATTACCAATCATCTCCTCTGCATGTCCTACAGTAATTCGCACAGATGTACAGCCCCTCCACTCCACTCCACACCCCTCTGATCCTGATCTACCACCCCTGCGCCCTCATCCTCTGCACCAATCCAATGACCCCCTTGAAGTTCTCCTTGAACCTCCTCCGCCACCGCTCCTGCCTCAACCGCTTCCTCTTCAAGCCCGGCCGTTCGTGAAATCTCTGTCGGTTGAAGTCTTTCCGCACGGAATTCCGCGCGCACTGCACTTCCAAGCTTCGGAAGGCACGACCGATGTCCATTCCGCGTGCTTGGTCGACAATTACTGTCCGGCCTACACTCGGACCGAGTTTTATGGGTAGGGGGGCATTGGCGTCCATGTTGATGGATGATGATAAGGCCGAGCTCCGAGATGAGCGGCCGGAGGTGTCCCGGGGGTTGAGTAGGGAGGCGTAGTCTGCGGTGCTTCGACGGCCACCAGCTGAGGAGCTGATACGGGTGCTCTGATTGGCTTGTTTATTCATGGCGGCGAAAATGTCGTCCATGGAGTCGCCGGGTGGTGGGGCGTAGCGGTCTATTGAGGCTGAGCGGGCGGTGGAGGGAGGGTTGTCTTTCTGCTGCGCTGAGTTGGATTTGAAGTGCGAGGTTCGGGTTGCCGGGGCGGAGGGGGTGCCTTTGGTGCCGTCGAGAGCGCCGTCGAGGAGGGCGGCGATGTCGAAGTCGGGTGCGGAATCATCTGGTGAACGCCGTGGAGCTTTGCTGCGGTCGTCTCGGGAAGGAGGGGTGGTGCTCAAGGGTCGGCGTGCTGTTTGGCAGTGTCGGGTTACGGCTTCGATGGCTTTTCGCTGGGGAAGGCGCGGATATGCTGCTGGGGCTAGAAAGGGAAGGAGCGGTTGCGAGGAGCGAATGAACGCTTCGCCGACTTTGTAGAGCTCCATTGTATCAGACCTGCCTACTATTGAAAGGGAAGGCACGAATGCTACATCGCTGTATGCAGCGTTGCGGACATGTCAAACGACCGGGAGTGCTCGGCAGAATGATTCTCCGCGCCGTGCTTGAAGCTCCAAGCTGAACATTTGAAGATCGTGAGGTCGACCACAAAACACAATACAACTTCTGCTGGACGACTCGACTGGACTGATCCGCTACCTACCACGTGCCCTCAACACTCACTCACTGTCCATGTAGGTCCAGAAGGCTTCATACTGGTCACATCATCTTATAGAGCAGTAGCACAGTCACACGTACGCGAGCCTGCCTGATCCGAGCACACCTCAAAGATGGCCTACTACGGAGCTCCACCAGGCGCATATGGTGGTGGTCAACAGGCACAGTACGGCGCTCCTCCTGGCTTCGCACCACCCGGCGGCATGCCGGCCAACTCACCCGGCGCAATGCCGAATCAATTCCAACCTCCACCCAACATGCCCGCCAACATTAACTGGAACGCCTCCACCATCCGTCTCGGCGTGGATGGCCCACAAGCACGTGACGATCGTGGAGGCGGACGAGGCGGGAGAGGCAGGGACGGCGACGGGAGAGGAAGACTAGGCTTGGGTGCAAGCAGAGATGACCGAGATAGAGGCGGACGAGATGTCGAGAGGGATAGGCAGGCAGTCAGGGATAGTATGCAGGCTACTCACCCACCCACTCGCGAGGAAGTCGCTCGGACCATCTTTGTCGGAGGGTTGAAGGAAGGTGCGCCCGGGGATGGTCAAATCGAGGAGGTGCTGAGGTGTGCGGGCAAGTTACGACGCTGGACGAGGGCGAGAGACTCGGCCGATCAGCTGTGTCGGTTTGGCTTCGCCGAGTACGAGGACGTGGAGTCGTTGGAGGCGGCCAACGCTATTTATAGTGATGGGATTGAGGTCCCGGTGATAGAAAAGGGGGAAGTGGTCAAGAACGATGAAGGTGAGGCGAAGATGATGAGACTGCTCGTGGTAGTGGACGAGCAGAGTCGGGACTACATTAGTGAGTGGAAGGGGAAGCGCAAAGAAGATGACGACGCTCGCCAGTTCCGACTGGATGGGTGCAAAGAGGATCTTCGACAGTGTCTGGCCGCCATCACCAACGCTAACGCCTTCGTCGCCAATGCTATGGTCATGCATGGACATGATGCCAATGGCGATACCAACATGACGAACGGTGACTCTTTCGCAAACCAAGAGGACATTGTTACCATTCCCGTAGCATCCGAAGATGAGCTCTCGGATATCCCTGCCGAGATGCGCGCCACCGTGGCTGCCGAGATCAAGAGATTTCGTGATCGTTCAGGCCGCAAGGATTTCGAGCGCATGGCAAGGGACGAGGGTACTGAGCACGCGCGCCAACGTTATCGGAATGGAGATCCGGATAAGCCCGTGGCAGAGTTGAACAGCAATATACCGCTTGGGCCACGAGGTCAGCAAGTCCCGTCTGGACCCAAAGGCTACCGAGGCGCTCAGCTCCCATCTGATTATGCGAACGGCGTGGCTTTCGTCGGCGCCAACGGCTCCACAAACGGGCAACAACCTGCCGAAGACGAAGCCGAAGACGATTCCGAGCCCGATGAAGCGGTCGAGGAGCGCAAACAAAAGCTCAAGGAGGATGTCTGGGAGGAGAAGTTCCAAAATGCCGAGCGTCGCTACCAGGGTCGTGAAAATTCGCGCGCCACAGCCCTGGCTCGAGAGCGCGAACGCGACGCTCGAGAGGCGAGGAATCAGACGCAGGAGAAGAACGATGTCATGCGGCGTCTGGCGGAATGGGATGATGCGAAGGAGGAGCGGATGGGGAGGGAAGACTACTATCTCGATCGCTCGTCTTGGTTGCGCAAACGCGGCAATTATCGTCAGCAAGAGGAGTATCGGGATGCGAGTGATCGCCAGGAAGAGAGAGAGGAGTTGGCTATGAGACGAGAGGAGAGCAACGCCATGGCTGACGACTTCCTCGACCGCACGGCTCAGGATCTCGCGGCGCGCGCCGCCGGTGGCAGCGCTCAGGCGACTGCGGCTCCCGGCCTCAAGATCTCCCTCGGCAACGTGGCAGCTCGACAACGCACTGCGCAAGCCACCGCGACCACCATGACGAACAACAAACGCGGTGGCACCGCCCTAGCCGACGTCGAAGGTCTCCTCGAAGACGAAGAAGACGCCGCTCTAAACTCCACCTCCAAACGGCCCACCTTGAAACCCATCTCCGCAGCCGACTACACCAACGTCCCCACCCGCGGCCAAGACCTCACGGACTCTGAACGCGCCGCCGCACGCCGGGACCTCGCGGCCGAAATCCCGAATAATGTCGACGAACTCTTCGCCACGCCATTGAAGTACGAGTTCCTGACGGAGAGGGTGCTGGAGGAGGAGATCCGGCCGTATTGTGGACGGTTGGTGGAGGGGTTTTTGGGGGTGAGGGAGGCGATGTTGGTGGAGGCTGTTTTAGGGGGTTTGAGGGAGAGAAAAGGAGCGAGGGAGGTCGTGGGGGGGTTGGAGATGGCGTTGGGGGAGGAGGCGGAGGTATTGGTTAGGAAGGTTTGGCGGATGGGGGTTTTTTGGGGGGAGGCGGGGGCGAGGGGGTTGGTTTGAGAAGTCTAAGGAACAAGAGAGTGAGGGGTGGGTATGGCGGTGAGATTGTGTGGAGGTGAGGTGGGGTGGGAGGTCATAGCATGGGTGAGTGGACATGGGACGAGCCGGCGTTTGTGCGGCGCCCGACCGACACTACGCTGGGCCGGAGGTCGTGAAGGCCTGTCCTCACATGCGCCGGAGAGTCATCATCTGCGGCTTTGTGGTGGTGTGATACGGCTGCGCTAGAAATGTAGCTCGCCCGTCCGCACCACAAGCACGCATAGGTAGATTGAACGGAAGCAGCTACCTTATCTACAAATATGGAACAGCACTCCCCTTTCCATATCAGCTGCCCGATCGTGCGAGCTCTCCCAGGCAGATTACCGAGTGCAAGATGTTCCGTGGAACGTCACCTGCTGCTTATTCGGCCAATTGCTAATTGGTGTGTGCATGCTTGATCGGCCAACTTCCTTACCCGAACCAGATTTAATTCCCGCGCATTCGTGTCTTTTTGTCGTTCATTTGATCTTCGTGGATTTTGACGGTCATGGTGTACTTGAGTCAATCACAAGGCTCTGTCTCTCTCTACCTTGGCTCTCATACGACGTTCATACCGTGACGACCTGTGCGCACACCTACGAGCTGATTGCATGCCCTCTTGCACATTCTCGTCGTCGAAGATATGATTTGGAGGAAGATTGTGAATTTCTCTAACCCTGAATTGCGCTCTTGTTGTCGCACGTCGGATGTCCTGTCCGATGGCGTGGTAAAGCATGCGGTTCACACTTGCTTACTGCCTGTCTGTTTGTCGGCAGCACAGTTTATGGCGGGATATGGTGTGGCGAGGAACTACAGGCTGCTTGCTATATGTACCGCATGGACTTGTTTGGGGGAAAGGGACGCGATCACATGCCACCTGGGCAAGTCTTCCTGGTCGTGCCTTCCGGATGTGTGGGAGTGGCTGGGTGCTCTTCGCACTTGTAGTGTAGACATGATTGGGCCATGGGGGTCAAGGGCGCTTGTCACGATGTCACAAGCGATTGAGACTGAGACCAACTGTCCTCACGAGCGATGATGCATCGCTATGTTCGCAGTAACAGTAGCCTTGTCTAGTAGTAGCATGCCGGGTGGCACGCGGTGTGGACTGGTCTTCCCTTGATCTCATGGGTCTTGACAGGATGCAGAGCAGGCTTCGTCGCGGCGACTGGCCTGAAGACATGTACCGTGGTCAATTTACGATGTTTACATACGAAGCAAGACCGGAGTACTGCCCGGTGTCCGGTTGATGCTCTCTCTTGCTCGTTTCCTGGGGTGGTCTCCGCCAACCATGATCCCTTACATCTCCACTGCCAAGCTGAACGCACTTCGTCCATGCATCGGCCTCGATATGTCCAGATCTGGTAGACCAGTCGGGATCCTCCAAATCTCCTCATTGGAATCGCATGCGTGTACTACGATTCATGACGGAAGTGATCATGGCTAAAGCCCGGTCAAGTCCCCCCTGCCACTTCCTCGGAACTGTGCGCATCACTTCTGTACGCTCAAGATTTTCCTCCCAGTGGTGCGCCTCCGTTTAGTTGGCGGGTTGCCCTCGGCACCAGCGTGTGCCATGATATTTTGATAAGCCTCGTACTCCGTGAGTCCCTCCTTCGATGCAACCTGCTCATTGTTTGTGATAGCCTCGCGTGCAGTAAGACCTTGCTGTCTGGATGATGGTTGAGGCCTTCGTGCTCCATCACTACTGGCGCTTGGAAGGTGAACAGCCGGCTTCTGCGACGTAGCTGCGTTGGCCGTGCCAGGTAGCTTTGCGCTGACGATAAGGCCACGTCAAGCCAGGATCACGACATCCGGCTCTTCCCCTCGCCGCATGAGCTCAACGTCCATAGGCGACACAAGGCGCTTACGGCAGGTTGCTAGGCACGTGAGTTTTGAGTGATCCACATGCTGATCTCTGTGCGCTTTGATCCAATGGCCATGCAGTCCACGCAAGCCCGGGAGGAACTTGTGATGATGAGCCTTGAAATTGGCACCGCAGTCACCGCACCAGATCTCTGTCCAGCCTGCTTCGAGGAGAATAACAGTGGGGTAGTTCTCGTGGATGATCGGATATGCCGTGGCTGCGGGAAGTGCATTCTGTGAGCTCACAATGATCTCATCGTCGAAGTCGCCAGAGTGTGCGTCAGGGGCGCCAGTCAGCGGTGAGTCGTACCTGGTGTCCACTTGGGTCGGGGTGGTGACACTCTCAGCGCTTCTTGCTTGCTGTTCCTGAAAGCCAGTGGTGGGCACGTGCTTCGAAAGGGCGGGAGAAGGAAGACGCTTAGGGGCCGCGGTAGGTGTCTGTGCCGGACCTGTCGCACAATATGATCGAGCCAGAGCCTGTAGCAAGGTTATTGATAATGTCCACGTCTGTCCACGAAGCCGCCCTTCGAGCTGCAATTAGGTCCGGTGGCTTGAGCCTCGATCGCGGAAATTTGGTCTTCGATTTCTGTTTGCTGGACTCGAGCGGTTTCCGCTACGGAGGCGCCTTTCTTGCGAAGGGCATCACACTGTGCTGCGAATTGTGCCATGTGCTCACTAAAGCGCTGCAGTGAGTCGGCCATCTTGGTGACGACAAGACTGATTGATGGTGGTTATGGCGGCATATGCAAGAAGCACGCGTGTGTTAGGGTCGCGAAGGTCACACTAATTTTGCAGGAAGGCACGTCGACGCTAGCGGCTTCTGCATGTGTGCGGCTCGTATCCGCAGCCGCCGTGGATGTAAACTCGGAGCAGCTCACGTGAGTACTGCTGTTCTGTATTCATAGCATCCTCGCTATATGTGTGCGCATCATTCGTCTGGCAGATTATGAGCCACCCGCCCGAAGTTGGTTTTGACAGGATTATGTGCTGGCATACAGTCGAGGCGTGGCAATCGGCCAGTCGCTGCGTCAGAGTAGCCTTGCTTGCTGCATTCTGTCGACATGTTATGGTCGTTTAAAAGACAGTAGTGTGCAACGTTTCGCTGGATGGAAACTCCGACAGATCTCCAGACGGTATTGCCAAGTGTGCCTTGGGCGCGGTCCGGAATGCGTACAGCTGTGCTGCTACCCTCTACGGGGGGGGCGGAAGCAAGCCCATGACGTAGGTATCTGCGAGGTTGGCTAAGCTGTTATCATCCAAAAAGAGATGCGGCGGTGTAGCATGTGAGCCAACAGTGAGAGAGCATTCTGCTTGACATCCATCAGAAGATCCTACGCAGGGTAGGATTTGCAATCTAAAGGATTCGCAATCCAAGGCCAAGATCCTGATGCCTTCATACGATGAGCGGCCTAGCCAGCGTCGATTGAGACTCCTGGGCTGTAAGGACGTCTGCGAGCTGACACAATGGCCATCGATGCTTTCCTGGAGTACATGTTATCCTGAGATGCCGTAGCCTCATTAATAACAGGTGAGCCTTCTATCAGAAGCAGTTGGAATGGATCAGCTCGTGAGTCAACCATTCCGTGTATGCTATGGTTGCCCACGCGTTCACCATGCATCGAGCAACTCCTGTCCAGAGCCACCTGGCGGATGTTGAGTCGATAGGAAGGGAGCTTCGGCGACTGACTGCAATTGCAACGTCAGACGGCTCGAAGACAGACCTAAGGAACCCCGCAACAATCTCTACGATATATGGCGTATGAACCCTGTGGGTGTATGCAGAAGGCTAGAAGCGGTCGCATGTGGCGTCGTGTTTCGGCTCGAGAGAAACTCTGCTACTCACGCGACGCCGGCAGGTGGAGGGTTTCATCGCCTCGATGTCTCACGCGCACACAATTATGGCAGAGTACTGCGATAGATTCTGGCAGAATGCGCGCGATATTGCAACCGAGTAATTAGTGATATGTCGAAATGAAGTGAAGTGAAGTCACATTCTGCCGAAACCTCACCGGCGATGATCCCACCTTCCCGCAGAATAATAAGCCTTGAGCCAGCTCGGTCTTGCGGTGCTTCGACGGCGCGAATCAGCTAGCTACCTATCGCTGTTTGGACGACAGCTACATAACCCTGCAAGTACCGAACCTCATTAAAAGGTGAAGAGTGTACTTTGATTGCCTCTTCGCGTTCTTCGAATGTCTTGCAGGTACTCCAATGTGTTCATCCAGGCTATCGAGGACGATTCATCAACACTACCTCCACGCGACGTCTAGCTTGACAGATGATCAGGCTCAGCTCATGGACACGTGAGATCTGCCGGCCGGCATTGTGTGATATCTGAACGAGGCATGGAAGATGGCAGGTCGGACCGAGATGCGAGAGAGCAGGCTGCTGCTCGTGCTCCACCACCTCCACCTGAGCCAAGGGCTGAAGAGAATGTACAAGACGCCCAGTGTCCATTGACTGAGAAGTCCGACGAAGCATTGGAGCTGGAGAGCAGCGATTGGGACATCACTTCATTATCTGGCCTTGGAGCGCTGCGTATGCTCGTCAATGCTCTGCAGACTCTGGCAGATGCAATGGGCGATGTCCCGCCAACTCCACCAGTCTCTCGACCAGTGACGCCGAGGCAAGACGATGACATACTTCGACGTGCATCATCACCGGAGACCACATGTGCCATGATCATCGGCTCGCCTGAAGCACATCCGCATGAGCCCATCACGGTTACAGTGGGTGCAGATGCCGAGGACACCACGGTCCAGAGGATTGCCATAGCGAGACGATTCTTCTCAAAGACCGTACCACAATTCACGCTCTCTGACTACCTTCTACGACTACATCACTTCTGCCCGCATTCTGCAGGCGTGTACCTGGCGGCTGCTGCATATTGTCATCGACTTTGTGTGGCAGATATTATGGTGCCCTCGACCAGCCGCACGGTACATCGATTGGCACTGGCGTCTATTCGGGTTGCAGCTAAGGCAATAGAGGACAACAAGTGGACGCAAGAGCGCTACTCGAAGGTCGGTGGTGTGAGCAGGGTCCAGCTCATGAATCTGGAGGTCTCATTATGCTTTTTGCTTGACTTTGAGTTGGGTGTCAACGATAGAATGTTGGCGAACAAGATTTTCTTACTTCAACAGGCGGGAAGGCAAGGCTTAAGCACGCGAGGTCGCCTGAATGAAGAATTTCGATTGAAATTGCCTGCGAGGATAAGAAGGATGACATTTGGTTCGTGATATCTGATTGTGCAAAAAGCGTTGAAGCATTTGGCGACTGAGAGGATACCCACGTGCTTTGTTATGTGCTTGGGTGTCATATGAGAGGTGGGGAAGCTGAGTTCTTGAGGATCATCGTTCATGGTAGAACTGCAAAGAACGGTTCGGCTGAAATTCTCTGACCCAGGCCACTGTGCATGGCAATGTTGAGGTCCAGAGCATCCTGTACGCGTGGACTCGCGAGCTGCCTCAATTTCAGAGCTGAGGAATCACTCGTGACAGTGTACCCGATGCGTGTCACTCTTTGTCAAAGCACACAAGCCAATCTTGATACAACAGAGTACCTTGGACCATGTATAAGAACAGCCCAACTATCTCAATAGCACGTGAGAGCAAAAAGCGCAAGGCCCAGCAGTTCATGCACACATCCACAAGCCGTGCGAGTGGCGGCAGGATGACTCCTCATGCATATCAGCCTCATAACTGCCCGTGCAACATGCAATCCTACATGTCTGGGTAGCCACTTCAGCTGGTCATGGGTCACAGACGATTTGGTAATGACCTCAACGCAAACATTGCTCGGTCATGGGTATTAGATGTGGCTGGTGAGTGAAAGTCATGCTGATGGAGCAGAGATACTAACAAGCCGTGCGCAAATGCGCCTCAAGCCAGCAGACTCGCGTACTCGCTTGACGATGGAGGTGTGGCGAGGCAACAAGGTCGTAGAAGAGTGAAGGCATGGTCGTAGGGCCACAAGTGTAGCACGTCCACCAGTGCGAGTATTGTTAGTGTAGCTTACCAATGTAGTGTGCATGCTCATGCGGGTGGAAGTGAAGATTGTGAGAGTTCGCTTGTGGTGAAGTTGAGAGGCGTGAGTGCCTCAGCCTCGAAAAGTCGAGCTCCGCCTCCACAAGAACAATCCCTAAAAAGCACCCTACCGTCATTTAACCCACCATGCCATTTCTCGAAACACTCCGACCATCACTTCTCGGCTTCGTGATGGCACTGTCGAACTCTACGACCGTGCCACAGGATGTTTATGCTACCGAAAAGCGCGTGCCTGGTGAGGACGCCACGCTGCGATGGACATGCGGGTTTCTGTCTCCAACACAGGGTCTACTCAGGCACGAGATTCTTTTCCCTGCGGCCTCAACTGAATTCACCTTCTTGTGACCAGCATCGGATCATGAAATCCATGCCGAGGATTGTTAAGCGACACGCCGACTACGACTGGCGTCGAAATAACAATGCACTTGTAGTTCAGCTCTAGCCCGCACAGACAGGACACCGGGCAGTGCAAACGTCTGAGATGCAAACTCTCCTGCACAGCATGGCCTCCCGTCAACGACCCGAGCCCTACGATGATGTCGGCCCCAGTGGCCCACAGTAAGTGTACTGTGGTGTCATGGCTCACATGGTGTACTACTGACGCCAGGCTCCGACTCGTGAATCTTCATAAGAGCCTCATGGGACCTGCATACATTGTGCATATACGCCTCTCACTGTGATTGCTTAGTTCCTTTGTACATACACATCCTCCACTCTGACATACATACCACTGATTCAGCTTACAAGCATATCGATTTCAGTACACAGTGCCCAAAGTCACCAAGGTCACCTCGCCATATAAGAAAGGCCTGACCTCCTCCAGCATCCGCGGAGTAGACTAGGAACCAGAGAACACATCGACGACGTTTCCACTGCTCACAGCAACTCATTAACAATACTGACGACTCGGAAAGCCACAACACCACTCTCGAAACAGAGCACACCACTAGCAGATCGACCTAATAAGCCGCAGCCTGCACAACCACACTCGACAACATCTAGGCACCTTCAGTACCTCTAACAAGTACTGATGTGCGTTATCGAGAGGAGGACCTACCAGTCTGGCGATACTGTTCGTGTGTACGAAAGGACCATCAGGTGCACCCAAGCTCGCGCTATTGGTACATGCGGCAACGTCCAGATGCGTGACGTCGAAAGTGCCACTACTGTCGAACGTCGCCCCAGCCAATCGAGCCGCTCCAACAACGATGCTATACTGGTCACGGAGGGCTTCAACGGTCGCCGCAATACGTACAGAGAAGTTACTGGGCGGTCAAGCAGGCGCGGCTCAACTCGCAGGAGTGAAACCTATGGTGGCCAGTCGCCCGCCGAGTACTCCTCTTCGTCTTCGCCAATCTCTTATGTCGAGCGTCGCCCGCAAGCACCCTCGCCACCGCTACATCCCTCCCTAATGCCAACGAGAAGGGATAGCCCACTTCGTTCCATGGGTCCGGATTATGGCACACCCCTTAGGACAGTAGCGGCAGATGGTAGCGCTGTATACGATAGGGTGCCATCACTCGAACTTCCTCGAGCCACGGAAAACGAACGCCATCGGTCTGCACAGTTCAGACCACAAAGCACCCGACGGTCGTCCTTGTCGAGCACGACCGTCGAGCTCGACGAGCCTTTGACACCATCCGGGCGGCCACAACGTCCTAGCATTAGCATCGTTACAGAAGAACGATCACCACGATCATCGACCAGCGGCACATCTGCATCGCCTGGTTTGAGCTCGCTGCCGAAGTTCTCGAACCTCAGACGTGATGTCGGGCTGAGCAATGTACGGCCACGCTCTGATCAGAGCGGATCTCGCGACAGCAGGCAGAGCTCATACAGCGAGGAGGAACGCCAAGCACGCATCGAACGCGCCCGGCTCGTCGAGACGGAGCGACGACAACAAACCAGACGAGACGCATCCCGTGAGCGGCATAGAGCAGCGGCGGAAGCAAGACTACTCGGCCAGCGTGACAAGAGCCCAGCTGGGATTGAGTCTGATCCCCTCGTTGATGCAGAGTTCGCGCAGATGGCTCGAGAACGTGCAGAGGCGGAAGCAAGAGCGCAGCAGCAGGATCAAGCTGCGAGATATGCTGACGACCAGCTTCGGCGGGATGCTGATGCTCGCGCTCGCTATGTCGCATCAACAACAGGCGCGACTGAAGGACGAAGTGGAACATATCGGGAAGATGTAAGGTCGCCTTCTGCAACACATCCACCACCATCCCAGCCAGTCACGGTCCACCACTATCCGGCAGCATCACGCCGGAACAGCAGCTTCCACGAACATGGCGAGGCAGTTATTGCACGCGAGCAGATGCGTGATGAAGGGGACCGTCGGGATGCCCATCAAGGTGCCTCTAGGAGGACACAGCATGCTTCGCGTCGGCTGAGCTATGTCTTGGGTGATACGGCCGTGGAGGGACCTAACGTTGAGTATTTGGACGACAGGGAAGTTGAGGCTCGTCTGGGCAGGCGTGCGAGCAAGAAAGCTCAACGAGAAGGCGACAGGACTGAACGGCGCAGACGATTCTTTGGCATGTAGAGTAGTGTCGGCCAAGATTACGGTATAGAGATTGGTGGAGTTTTGTATGTGTATAATCTGCCACTACCTATTAATGTGTCTCGAGAAATACCGATCCCACACTATTCGCTTTCGTCAACTCCGTCTGCTCATGAGCCACGGCCTCGATTAAGGATCGGATTATCAGCCCTACGCTTCGTCCACTTACTCGTCCGTGCCCACTTTCTACTTTCCTTCTAGCTCGACTCCACAACGTACGAAAGGGAACCACAGCAGATTGATGTCGCCCCCGACCTCACGTTCAGGAGCCTGGATCTGACGCCGACGGACTGCCGCTGTGCCGTTCGGTCATTTGTGAGGCTCAAAATGGAAGCTTGTTCGGGCTGTTTACTGGGGCCTGCGCAAGCGAACTGAGATGGCGGCACTGGACGTGGGTTTTTTCCACCAATCGAGAGACTCTGTGCTCACGAGTCAGATACAGCAGGCGCGGATGCTGTCTCGACCATCTTTACGAGCATTCGCTGCAACAAGATCAGAAGATGGGAGTCATTGGGGTCATGGTGAGGATTGCTGTACGTACGGCATTTCACGCCTCGCGGCACATAATGTCATGTCCCAACCCATGACAGCAGTCGAGATGGCAAGATAGAGCCGGCACCACTTTCCGCCAGCATGAGGGTGCTATCCCTGGCAGCGGACGAATCGACCTTTCGCCACTGATCTTCCATTAGCCAGACTAGCTTCCGTCTTGGGTGCCGCCTTGTACAAGCTTGTACCTGCGTAAAAATGCCTGCCATCACGCAGAATCACGGCTAGACTGCACGGACAAGGCCTGTCACGTCTGCATTTGGCACCATGTTCTTCCACGTGGTGGTGGATCATCGCCAGATCTAATAGTGTGGTCGCTAATCAGGAACCGCGGCATTGGTCGATGTGCACACTGACTGAGTCACTATATGTACTGACTGACTGATCCATCTACCAGGAAGGACTGCTCGATCATCACTTCGTCTGCTTGTGTGCTCATTGTCGCTTTTGCGACCTAACATTCGTTCATCATGCATCTTCTTCTCATTGCTTCGGCTTTCCTCTCCTATGCAGCAGCACAAAGTAATAACACAGTCGCTTCTCAAACACTGACCAGTTCGACTTCACTGTCGTCGTCCTCGATACCTGGATCCACCACAGCCATCACAGTAGCACAAGATGGCTCAGGCCAGTTCACCGCGATTAGCCCAGCGCTATCTTATGCCCAAAACTCTGGCTACCCTACCGTCACAATCAAAGCCGGCACATACTCAGAGACAGTCTCCGTACAGGCCACCCAGACCGTGACTATCGTGGGCGAGAACTCCTCTCCTGGCGACTACTCGCAGAACCGCGTTACCATTAGCCATCCACTTGGTCCTTTGACAGTCGCGAGCAACAACGTACAAGGCATATCATGGCGCAATATCAACTTCGTCAACAGCAACACCACAGGTACTGCCTATGCTGTGTCCATTCGTGGCACCAAAAACGCTTTCTACGATTGCAGCTTCGTCTCCGCCGGACAGGGTGCTATCACTTCTTCCCTAGGCATTACTTTGATCTCGGGCGGTTATATCGAAGGCGCCGACAAAGTCTTCTACAGCTACCCCGGGATGTACGTGTATGGCACTACAATAACAGCGCTCAACAGCAATGCTCTGCTCGTGTACACCAAGGGCGCCTCGGTATAGGACGAACGCATCATTATGACTTTGAGTGCTCTCGCTAACAGTGTCTTAGATCAACAATGTCTTCTACAATTCCACCATTGTCTTCGATACGTGCTCCATTGTGCAAAAGAGTGGCTCGTCGAACGGCTACGTCTATCTAGCCGCACCTAATGGTGCCGGCTCTCAAGCGATCTTTCGAAATACGTCGATGGCTGCTCTTGTTGCGCCAGCTGGCGTGCACCCAACCTCGTCAAGCTATGTCGACTACTATGGCGAGTTTGAGACTACTGGCAACGGTGCATTCTCCGCCAACTCGGCGTCTCGCTCTTCCTATGACCATCTCATGACCGCAGATCAGATGAGTCAATGGACTGCTGGCTCGGTCTTTGCTGACAGCTTTCCTCCTTACGCTACGTCGGATCTCGGGTGGATCGATCAAAGCGTCCTCATTGCGATCCAGAACAGCGAGAGCACCCAAACGTCGGTCGCCTCTGCTAGCACTTCCAGCAGTACTAGTAGCGTATCGTCGACCATCACGTCCACTGCTTTCTTGACGACATCATCGGTCTTTGCCAATAACATCACTGCATCATCTATCGCCGTCTCCACGACGAGCTCTGCAGCATGTGCTCCGTCCGCAACACTGGTCGTGTCAAAGTTCCCAGGCGCTTGCGAGTACAGCAATATCTCTGCCGCTATTGCTGCTCTTCCGAACGATAATCAGGCAAAGACCATCGAGATCAAGGCTGGAGTCTATACCGAGCAAGTCTCCATCAGTAGGAACGGCAAAGTGACTTTGATTGGAGAGACATCTGCGCCCCAGGACTATACCTCCAACAACGTCACCATACAGTTCAGTAATGGTCAGCTTACCTCAGCTGGTTTAGATGAGACAACACCCGTCATCAATGCGAAGAAGACGAACGATAACAGTTGCTTGGCAGTGTACAACATCAATTTCGTGAACACCTATCCTCAGACGAAGAATACTGCAGCACTTGCAGCTGACTTCTATGGTAACAATATTGCCGCCTATGGCTGCTCGTTTGTCGGGTTCCAGGATACGCTTCTGGCCAACAAGGGCATACAAGTACTCAGCAACAGCTACATTGAAGGCAGTATTGACTTTGTAAGATGACACAATACCACATTTGGCCGAGCGTATCCTAACACACATTATAGGTTTGGGGCTTCTCGACAGCATATTTCCATCAGTGTTACATCGCCATCAACACGCCAGGTGCTTGCATTTCTGCTCAATCGCGATCTACCAGCACTTCTCCCGGAGGTTATGTCTTTGACTCGTGCTACATTACTGGCACGAAAACATATGGTAGCACGTTGGGTTTGAGCTACCTCGGACGGCCTTATAGCAATTTCTCCATCGCAGTCTACATGAACAGCTACATTGACTCTCAGATCAACAGTGCTGGCTGGTCTGTATGGCAGACTAACAACCCACAAACTAATGGAGTCTTATTTGGAGAGTACAACAATAGCGGACCATCTTCGTGGCAGTCCAGTACCCAACGAGCTCCCTTCGCCACCAACTTGACTTCTGCTCAGGCTCAAAGCTACACACTGGGAGCCTGGATTGGCGATACTAGCTGGTTGGATCAGACCGCTTACAACTATATACCATCATACACCTTGACTGGACCATCAACAACCACAAATACCAGCTCGAACTCCACCACTTCTATTCCGTCTGCGACCGCTTCCATCAACGCTCATCCCGACAGTGGTACTCAGGCTCCAGCCGGCGCCGTTCTCGTCTCGCCCAATGGTCAGGTAAAGAACTCCTACGCCAACATCACAGCAGCCCTAGCATCACTGCCGAACGACTATACAAACCAGACCTTGTTCATTTATGCCGGCGCCTACACTGAGCAAGTGCCTTCTATCAACCGTCCCGGCGCTGTCCGACTCATCGGTTATACTACAGCCAATCCAGGCTACTCGTACCAGAACAACACGGTGACGATTACTTTCTCGCGCGGACTGTCTGTATCGCCCCTGCCAGTAGGTCATTCAGATGCAGAGACCGCCACCATCTCGACTGCGTCCAACAGGATCTCGTGGTATAACATTAACATGATTAACTCGGACAATCTGGATGGCCTCGAGTCAAACTATGTCACTCTAGCAGCTTCAATCTATGGCAACGATATTGGCTTCTATGCGGTATCAATGATTGGGTGGCAGGATACTCTACTGACGGGCGCCACCAATGGCTATCAGTACTATGAAAACTCTTACATCGAGGGTGGGTACTATTTACTCATATGCTCGCGAAGCTCGGTTTGCTAATACTAATCGTGTAGGTGCAATTGATTTCATCTGGGGCTACAGCAAGGCGTATTTCAAGGGCTGCACCATAGCTGGCAAGAGGGCATCTTCCGCCATGACAGCACAAAGTAGAGCCTCCGCAACTGCAATCGGCGGCTACATTTTCGACCAATGTTTGTTCACAGCTGCTGCCGATGCTACGGTCGACTTGACCCAGTCTATCTACCTCGGCAGGCCGTATTCCGCATATGCTCTCGTGGTTGTCAAGAACAGCTACCTCGACAAATGCATTCAGCCTTCTGGCTGGAAGGTCTGGAGTACCACCGACCCTCGTACCGACCACATTACCTTTGCTGAGTATGCTAATGTCGGTCCTGGAGCTTGGCAGAACAATGTTCCCGCTCGTCAAGCTTTCCAGAATTGCACCCTACTCACGACAGACACGTATCCTCTGGCTTCCGTCATGGACAGTACCTCATGGATCGACTTGACCTACTTTAATTCGATCACTACGCCTCAGCCAGGGATCAATCCGAAGTGGCACAGGCAGCAATAATGTGACTGTCGCCGGGAACTCTACCTACGACGGCACAACACCACCAGCTGGCGCGCTCGTAGTCTCGAAGACCCCTATCGATGGTGTCACGACCTACAATACTATTCAAGCTGCTCTCGATGCAGCTCCAATTTCGAGCAAGACTAATGCCACCATCTTCATCCATCCGGGATCGTACGAAGAGCACTTGGTCGTCAACAAGTCTGGCACGACCATCTTCCAAGGCTACAGTGAATCCACGGCCGACTACTCCAGTAACAAAGTCACTATTACCTTCTCCTACGGTGTCGATACACAAAGTGATGAGAGCAACTCTGATTCAGCAACGGTCTACGCTACTGGCAACTACTTCTACGCCTACAACATCAACTTCCGTAATGACAACGGCACTCAGCAGGACATCGCAAGTCTCGGCTTTGCCGTCAAGAGCAGCAAGTATGCTTCGCTATACTCCTGCCAAGTATACGGTAACCAGGACACACTTCTCATCAATGGCTACCTGTTTGCCTTCCAGAGCTATATTGCAGGCTCTATCGACTTCATTTGGGGCTCTGGAAGTGGCTACTTCTTGAATTCTACTATTGCGGCTAACGAAGATGACATCAACATCACAGCTGACAAGCGTGCCACCAATACCACGCAAGCAGGCTTTGTCTTCGATCAATGTAGCATTGTTCCTGCTACTGGTCAGTCTGGCTTGAAGCGCGTTGGCCTTGGTCGTCCCTGGAACGATCTCGCGCGTGTGGCTTACATCGACTCGTACTTGGATGGCATGATCGAAGCTGCTGGCTGGAATCAGTGGTCCACGTCTTCGCCTCAGACGGATCAAGTCACATTTGCGGAGTACCATAACTATGGGCCAGGCGCCACGGTTTGCAACAGAGCCAATTTCTCTGAGCAACTGACTGATAGCTCTGTGGCCCAATTCCAACTTGGCAACTTCTTCACCACGACCAACTGGATCAATTTCACTCGTATTGATGTTCAGCCATTCGTCCCGGGAATCGGTTCTGCACCTGCGCCTTGCGCCAGCACCACGGTCTCGTCTACAGCTACCATTATTACTTCTACCAGCACCAGCTCTGTATCGTCCAGCACGATCTCATCAAGCACTCTGCCTTTGACCACGATTTACACTACCAAGACGGTCACAGACAAGGAGACGCTCATCACCAGCTTCACTTCCGCCGATGTCACATCAACTGCAACGACCGTAATTACTCAGGACGCTGGCAGCACGATTACGCCAGCTGCTCTTACAACCACTATAACAGGCAAAGAGTCCACGACCGTACTTTCCACAACATCCGTGGCTGGGAAGACTTCTACAGTCAAGGCGACGACTACCATATCCTTGGTATCGACCCTTACGCCAGCGCCAATCACCATCACCGATGACGAGGGCAGTACCAGCACTATCATTGTGACTTCCTCGCCCAAAGGTAATGGTTGTTCTGTATGACTGAGGTAGCCATGCTAACATTTCCAAGGCTCAACTACTACGCTTAGCACCACCATCACAATTGCGCCCACGGCAACGAAGACTGTAGATGGTAAAGCATCCACCATAAGCGTCACAGTTACGAGCATCAAGACCACGACCAAAGCAAGCACAACAACGCTGAAGTGCATTCCTTCTGTGGATTCCAAAGTCCGCCGACAGCTTGCCAACCAAGCTGCAGGACATGTGACAAGCACAGTCTATACCACTCTCCTCACATACGTCAAGACGAGCTCCGTCAGTCTCGCTGGATCGACTGACTATCAGACTGTCACACGTACGAGTACGATTGGCAAGCTCACGACTCTCAAGCAGAGCACCGTCACTTCCACGATAACATCTTTTACCACGAAGTCTTCTGTAGTGACGGTAAGTGGCGGTGTCGGGACGAGTACGAGCTACAAGACCTCAACGATCGAATCAACGGTCACTGCGGCTCGTCAGACGAAAACAGTGGTGAAGTCAGCAATCACCACCGTCACCAGTACTTCGACCATCGATCCGACTACAAGTACTGTTTACTCTACAAAGACGTCCAGCCTGAAGAGTGCAACTGTTACTGGTGAGCTATTCCTCCTGCCCCATCATCCCATTATGGCACTGACATGATTGTAGTGACGCCTCCTCCTTCGACAAAAACGACAACTCTCAAGAGCACATCCACGATCTTCGTGACGTCCACCAAGACCAGTAAGAACGCACCAGCATGTACGGCTTGATCGGTTGTACCTTGTAATTTACGACTTCATGTACATACCTATTGTAGAAATGATGTGGAACAGCCAACGTAGATGGCGAACGCTCTGCCAACGGTTCGTGAAGGTATTCACTTCGGACGTCTCAGGTGGCGAGTGAGCTTGGCGGAAGTTTCTCTTGTACCCTGGGTCATGCATATGGATTTCGGTTCCGTCCTATGTTGGCAGCCAACGAGACGGCATAAGTACGTCTACCTTGATGTGTTGCGACAATTGAAAGGTCAGCCAGCGTTCGACTGTGATGTCGTATCGGGGCTGTTTTCAATGTCAATAGATGGCTGAGGATGGGACAGCTTTGCACGTTCTGATCCTCCTTGTGTCTGTTTCGGCTGTATCAGACTGCACCAGAGCCGAGATTGAGCGAGAGCCGAATTAATAAGGTTGCTAACGAAGTAGACATAACAATGGCTTTATGATGATCATCATCACCATATCCAGAAATCGTGAATGCAGAGCTGCAACGACGGGTCAAGCTGAAGTGCGAAATGTTGATTCGGAATGGCGAAAGACATTAATGTCTGAAAGTAATCACACGTGTCTGAGGCTCATACCAGCATGTCTTTCCTGTGCGACAAAGCTGTGCACGCCACTGTGCTGACACCGCGCCGGTGGAATGATGCCGAGGAGGACAAGATGCTTCGAAGGGTGATTTCAAGCGACACTGCTGCTTGGCGTGATGGGCTCGCGTATCTCCTGCCAAGTGACGCCCAAGGTGGACAGACCGAGGAGCGTGGTTTTCAGGTGGCGCTCTACATCGAGCCAGCCCAGGTAGTCGGAGCGTTTTGCTCCGGCCGAACCAGGGGGCAGACGTTGTGCGAGGCACGTTCCAATGACAAGCTGGTGGTACGAAACGTTGTTCAGGAAGAGTCTGTTTGCACAGCGTTAGAGTGCCACCGACGATTAGTAGAATGCAAGACACGAGATCCTGATACAAGCCTGACAAGACATGAAAGCAAAGAAATGTTTTCGCTGGGCGAAGATTTGGCATGTGCAAGACTTCGCGACATCCTGCAGATCATTCGGCGGGAGGCGGCGCGCTCGGGTCCATCCCGTACTATAATCGCCTCACCTCACCCGAATTCGGGAGCTGTGGCTTTCAACCTTTCGCAGCAGAACCCACTTTCAAGCCCCTTCATCTCTCCTCCCGCTATCTGCCTAGGTGCCGCGCACGCAGCATCTTTTAGCTGTCATCGTGGTGTAGGCGGCAGGATAGTGCCATCTTCGTAATGACATCCTCAAGATCAGCCGAAGCAGATGAAAATCTGATGTTGAACAGATTTCGAGATCTTCGCGTAGATCCTCGTCCAGGCCATCATGATGGGGTCTGCTGTAGCTCCACACATACTAGTCCGTGCAACCTATTTTAAAGTCTCTAGACGCGGTCTACTTCAGGTACCTGGATCGCGACCACGCATGAATCAGGCTAGCTTGGTGCCACACTGATCTCTTTCTGACGACAGCACAGACTTCATGCCATGCGGACTACCCTGTGTCAGCTATCTGGATCGAAAAATCATCAATTCACGGCCCCTGTTCTTGAGTCCACTCCAGCGTCCACAAGCTCGATATGGCAAGCACCCACTTCGCGTTCGGCAGCAGCAGCAGGTCTTGCATGGAGGCTTCATCTCCTTATGGCGGCGGTAGCAGAGCCGCCGTTTGCTAATTGGATGTCGTTGACGACAGGCCGTTGCAGTCGCCCCAGTCCGTACCCATCTTTGGATCTCCGTGTAGGATATACTCTCGTTCACATCTGGCCCTTCTGCTTCGACGTTGTCCGTCTTGTTCTTCTGTATTGTTGTTTGGGCATAGTCCTGTCACTCGTTTGCAAAGTCCTTCGTTTCTCTCACCACAGCGTACTTCTTCGCCACTTGCAAGTTTGTGCAAGGTGAGGAGAGCGCTTCAGGTCACCACCGTCGTTTCTTAACAACAAGATGTATCGATTTGCGGTGTTGGGTTTGGCGGCATTGGGCCAGGCAAGAGTGTATCAGAGGGATACGTATACATCTGTTTCTACATACACCACTACGTGTAAGAATCTTCATCAGGCAAAGGCTTGAACAGTATCTGATGGTGGGCTACAGGCACCGAAAATGGCACGGCGGTGGTTCACACTCATTCCGAACTGGTAACGATAACTGATAATTCCACGACTTCTACTACGGCATCCGTGGATGCCAACACCACACCTGCAAGCTCTAATGCTACGATCACATCACCCGTCGCGGGCCCAGCGCAAGACAACTCCACGGTTACTGCATCGCAGACACTGAGCTCGAACGCCACCATTACTGCTGGACCAGTCGTCGCCGATCCGACAAGCTATACTACCTACACTGTACGTTCCCTTGAGCCATGCACATCCAAAATACTAATACACATGCAGACCCTATGCACGGAGAACGGTACTGAAACCATTCACACCCACTCCGCTGTCGTCACAGGAAATGCCACAGCGGACGCAACAAGTGGTTTCCCGAGCAATTCCGCCAACGCCACCATTACAAGCGTTGACCCTATTGCGACTGGCAATGCGACTCTGGGAGGCAATATCAACGCCACTACTCCTGCGGACACGAGCTACACGACGTACACAACCCTTTGTACCGAAAATGGCACAACAACTATCCACACTCACTCGGCTATTGTTTCGGCGAATGCAACCGTGACTGCTAGCAGTGATCCAACAAACTCTGCTAATGCCACTGTCAGCGCTGGTCCAATTTACTCTGCAAATGCTACTGCAACTGCTGGCCCAACTGGCACGGGAGTCTTCGCACCTGTCGTCACAAACGCCACTACTCCCGCTGCGACGAGCTATACCACTTACACAACTTTGTGTACCGAGAATGGCACCACGGCAATTCACACGCACTCTGCGGTTGTTTCTGACAACAGCACTTCCACCGTGAGCGCAGACCCCATCAACTCGGTGAATGCCACGATAAGCGCTGGCCCAATCAACAGCGTAAACGCCACGACCACGGCTGCACTCGCCGATCCAACTTACATCAACGCCACTACGCCGGCGATTACGGGAACTGGTGTCAGCGCTCTGCCGACAAACAGCGCGAATGCCACAACGCCGTACGAGAGCAGCTTCACCACATACACGACCACGTGCACTTCCAACGGCACTGCGGTAGTCCACACCCACTCTGCACCAGTGACCGACAACAGCACCTCCCCAACGATCAGCGCTGGTCCGATCAATTCAGCCAACGCCACAACAACTCTCGACCCAAGTGCAGAGCCCACGAACAGCGCCAATGTCACGGCCAGTTTCCCAATTGTAAACGCAACTACACCATTGATCACCGGTACTGGCGCCAGCGCCGGCCCGATCAATTCGGCGAACGCCACAACTACTCTTGACCCAAGTGCAGAGCCCACCAACAGTGCCAATGTCACAGCCAGCCTCCCTATTGTGAACGCAACTACACCATTGATCACCGGTACTGGCGCCAGCGCTATCCCAACAGACAGTGCAAATGCAACCGTTGCCTCTTCGACTGCACCAATCAGTGCTGGCCCACTATACAGCGCGAATGGCACCACAGATGCTGCTGGACCCACGGGCACTGGCAGTGATCCTACAATCACCAGCTCCCCAGTCAGCGCGAACGGGACAAGTCTTGCGGACAACACTTACACGACATTCACGACCACATGTACTACCAATGGTACGACTGAAGTCCACACCCACTCCGCTATCATTACCGACGATCCGGCATCCAACGCCACAACAACAGTCAGCTCCTCGATCCCCAGCAACAGCGCCAATGCGACAACCACAGACAGCGGAAGCATTACTCTTCCTACCGACTCCATCATCGCTGCCCCTAGCTCTGGAGTCCCGGTCAACAGCGCTAACTCTACCACTACGCTTGGAGATCCTACCACGACTGGTTCGGCGCCCATCACTAACCCAACATCCGCCGTCTTCGGCAACACCACCACAAGCTCTGATGTGCCAGTGGCCAGCTCCGGCGTGCCAGTCAACAGTGCCAACGCTACTACTACCCTTGACGGCTCGACCACATCCGTTTCCATTCCGCTTACTGGCCCAACGACTATCGTCCTTGGAGGCGACTCCACCACGAGCTCGTCGGAAGCCAGCGCGACTGTCCCAGCTAATAGCGTTAACGGTACGGCGACTAGCACTTCCGCCTCTACACCTGCTGCCGACCCTGCTACAGTCTCGGCATCCGCCAGTGCCGATATCCCTGTCAACAGCGCGAACGCTACGACCGTAATTGGTGGTTCGACCACCTCTGTGTCTATCCCGTTGACTGGCCCTACCACGATCACGCTTGGGGCTGTTTCGACTGTGTCAAGCCTTGATGTTGCCTCTGCGTCGGCCTCAAACTCGGCCAACATCACCTCCGTCGCTGCTACGACGACATCTTCCGATCTGGCATCAATCTCTGCCACCGATGCGAGCGGTGCCTCCGCCTCTGTCTCCGTGTCGGTTTCGGCCAACGTAACTTCGACATCTACGTCAGCTACTTCGACAGCGACGCCTGCCAACAACCTCGTCTGCCCAGGCAGCAATGGCGGCAACTACACCGACGCTGTGGGTAGTGTGTACTCCATAGCTTGTGATCAATCATACACTGGCCACAAGATTGCCAGCTCGCTCAAGATCCGTGATAATAGTGCTTCAGTCACCTCCTGCATGGCTTCCTGTGACGGTAATGCGGACTGTATGGCCATCACTGTCACCTCAGGCGAGTGTCAGCTCTTCAGCTCTGTTACTGGTTTGTCCCCCTTGACTGGAGCTACTGCAGCCTTGGTCGCTGCAAAGAACGGTACCAGCACGAACACTACCAGCTCGGACTCTACCAGCGCGGCCTCTGGCTCTGCAACAGTCTCTGTCTCTGCTTCAGCTACTGCATCTCCGACACTCAGCGGATCGGTATCAGCCTCTCCCAGCTCCGTCGCTACAACTACTAGTGGCGCATCTGCCTCTACCACCATTATCGGGGGTGCCGCGTCTGGCACATCCAGCTCAGGCTCACTTGCGTCTACTGCGACGGCGAGTAATGTTGCTGGACCTGCTTCAACCAGCTCCACAGCAAGCGTCACAGCTTCCGTCAGCACTATCTCAGGATCCACCGGCACTGCTTCGGCCACCAATGTTGCCGGTCCAGCTTCAACCAGCACTGTGTCGCCTGGAACAGCTTCAACTGGAATGTCCTCGGGTAGTTCGGCATCCGCCAGCACTGCTGCGACATCCTCTGCTTCGACCAGCAACGTCGCTGGCCCCGCCTCTACCAGCACTGTATCTGCGAGCCCCGTCTCAGTCAGCTCTGCCTCAACCAGCAATGTTGCTGGCCCGGCCTCAACCAGCACATCGGTTGCTTCGGCTGCCACGTCATCTTCTGCAAGCTCCACAGCGGCCCAGACCACAACCAGCCGGTCCACAAGCCAGACCAGCTCCTCCAGCACTAGCGCGCCAGTCACGACCTCGCAGACCTCAAGCTCATCTAGTCCCTCTGCCGTCCCAACCACCACCTCTGCATCCACATCGTCTTCATCTACCACCAGCCAGTCCCCAAGCACTCTTGTCACATCCACGACAGATCAGGCATCCACGCCGACACCACCTGCGCCCGCACCTGCGCCCGCCCAGCCCCAGCCCCAGCCCGCCCGTCCCTTCGGCCCACCAGTCCAGCCTGGTCGCCCTGGTCGCCCAGGCCCTGGCAGCTTCGGCCCCGGCGCCAACGGTAGGCCCAGCTTTGGTCCTCCCGGATTTGGCCAAGGCAACCGTGGTCCTGGCTTTGGAGGGAACCAAGGTCGTCCCAGCCAAGCCGAGATCCAGTCGATCGCCGGCCAGATTTCAGGATTCTTCAACAACTTGTTCGGCGGCGGTCGTGGTCAGGCATCCGGTGGTCGCGGCCATTGATCGGTTCACACTCGACGAACGCAACAACATCGAAATGGATATAGATGGGAATATTCAATACCAAGGCGTGACACCTTACTAGAAATGCGACGTGCTTTTCCCACGAAGCATTCATGATATAATTTCCTTTTCTTCTTTGTACAGCATGGAACAACAGCGTTTGAGTCAGCCAATTGATGGTATGTCGACTGGCCTTTCCAGCAACCGTAGATATATTGACATGCATGTACCTTACTTTAACATTTGTCCGCCGCAAGTCAGCAGCTACTAGTACGAGTACACGAAATTTCATAGTTATACCGTACCTCGAGGTCCTCTATCACCTGTTTTGAAGATGTCTTTTGCTATCTCGAGTTCGTCTATCGCCTGTCTCGAAGCTATATTTCACTCATTCCCCGTTCCCCGTTACGTAGGCTAATTCTCTAGCTAAGGCTTCCCTTACGATAGCGAAAAGATATATTCGAAAGAAGGGATATCTTAATATGCGTACGATTAGCAACTATATACGTCCCTCGAGGCCCCAATGCCCCGAGACTAACCTATCCTAGATACATATTAGTCTTAGTAGACATCGTAGCCATTATGTAGCTCCTAGTATTCTATACTCAAAGCACTTTCTTGTCCACCGGTGGTATCCTCCCGACTATAGCCTTCGTCAGGCGGCCGTACATGTCGATGCCCATGAAGATTGCTGTCAAAGTGGTCATCAGCTCAAAGCAACAGCATCATCAAGTTCGCTACTGTACTTACACAGGGCCAGGTACGGCACATATAGCTTGCCCAGCTCAAGCTTTTGAGCATTACTAATGGTGGTCCAACTCAGGTAGTCTGCGATGCAGGTACTAGTCGTTATAGCAGTCTGTACAGCAAAGGCCAAAAGGTGAATGCGCAATCGCTTGTCGTCTGTCACAAGGTCAGAATACGGTCTGCACGAATGAGCTTTGAAGTCGGAGCACCTCTCCAAAGGGCACTGATAGCCCAAACGCTCAATGGCGTGTGATACAGCAGCTCCATCCACATGTACATCGTGAACCATGCCGGCGGACTGATGAAGAACTGATCATGGTACGTTTCGATGTAGAAATGTCGGATTTTGTCCAAGAAAGGTGGCCGAAGTGAAGTTGGATACAGTGGGTAGAGATCCACGCCTGCGGCCTTTCATCAGTCAACTGTCGTAAGGTCTGGAATCCAGATGACTTCGTGGGCTTGCATACAGAACATGACTGGGATATGGATGAGGAAGAAAGTGAGGTACGCCATGTCACGTTTGCGGCTCAATATCGATGCCATTATCGCTATCCTCTAGAGCAGAAGCCAGATTCTCTCGTTCGTTCGTGTGTATCACAATTTGACAAGGTCGAGGCGGGAAGTAGACATGACAGGAATGTTCTGACACGAGGACTCGAAGGCGGGCGAACGTGCACGTCCCACCACGATCTCGACCCGAGTTTGACCAAAATTCAGACATTCCACCACAAGAATCGAGGTTACAGCAGTCTTTCTAAAGCACAACATGATGGTCAAAATAGCAAAAGAGAACAGGAAGATATCGTCTCAATTAACAAAAGAATGAACCACACCCGATTTGAACTTTGGACGAAATTAGCAATCATGCTTGAGCGTTCATATTGCAGGTGACAGAACATACCGGAT